>NC_133324.1:560424221-560726721 GCF_042186555.1 Aquarana catesbeiana
AATTGGAAGCCTGGAGCTCGGATGGAAGGGAGGCAGGAGGGCCCATCATGGTTTCTTGCACCGGGGCCCTGAAGGTTCTAGTTACGCCTCTGCTTACACACCTGTTCCGAGCTTTATATGAAATATAAAAGTATTCCAATAGCGTGATACCATTAAATCCAATGTTATTTTATTACATAAAAAATGCACTCACATGCTTGCAAAGGAGTCAGGCTTATATCCGACGTGACAAACGGCAGCGGATCAAAGATGGCCGCTATGCGGCTGCACATGCGTGGTGGTGTGCAAGTGGCTTTGGAATGATTGTAAAATGGCACAGGTTAACACAAGGGAGGAGGTGAGTAAGTGGGCAACAAGATGGGAAAGGGGGGGGGGGGGGGTATGAGGGGACAGAAATTAAGTGGTGAAGAATAATCAACCTAGTAAGTAAAGTAAGGGATCGAAAAGGAAAAAAAAAGGCCAATAAGTAGTGAAGCTTGGATTAAATAAGGTGTAAAGGGTTATTTGAATATGTTCCCATCAGTTTGTTTTTTCCTGTCTTGTCTGTGTGTAAAAATAGTAAGTGTGGGTTGTTTGATATTTTTGTGTTGCAAATGAACTTAATAAAAAGCATTTAAAAAAAGCTGGGGAGAGCAACAACATGGCACAAGTGTGTGTGTGGCTGAAGCTCCTTAGGGTTCCCAAGAAGTGTGATAGCAGTAGCAGGTGTGGACAATGGCTTTCTACAATTAATAACTAAGACCCCTTTCACACCGAGGGCGTTTTGCAGATAAAAATAGCGCCTGCAATCCGCCCTCAAACAGCTGCTCTATTGTTTCCAGTGTGAAAGCCCGAGGGCTTTCACACCGGAGCGGTGCGCTGGCAGGACGTCAGGAAAAGTCCTGCCAGCGGCTTCTTTGGAGCGGTGAAGGAGCGGTGTGTTTGCCGCTCCTCCACCACTGCTCCCCATTGAAATTAGTGGGGCAGCGCTGGGATACCGCCGGCTATTACGGCGCATTGCGGGCGGTTTTAACCCTTTCTCGGCCGCTAGCGGGGGGTAAAAGTGCCCCGCTAGGGGCCGAAATGTGCCGCACATCCGACGGTAAAACGCCGCTAAAAATAGCGGCGTTTTACCGCCGACGCTATAGGCGGCTCAGTGTTAAAGGGGTCTAAAGCTGATTAAGACCCCTTTCACACTGAGGCATTTTTGCAGCGTTTTAGTGCTAAAAATAACGCTATTAAAACGCTCATAAAACGCTCCCCATGCATCTCAATGGACCCTTTCACACTGAGGCGTTGCGCTGGCGGGGCGTTGAGAAAAGCCCTGCAAGCAGGATTTTTGGAGTAGCTTTTGGGCATTGAAAAAAACGCTTCAAAAATGCCCCTCTCCATTGAAATGAATTGAAAGCACTGTAAAAATGCCTGAATGGCGCCTATAATCCGCCCTGAGCTGTAGAAAAGTCACATGATCTCACAAAAAGGTAAACATGCAAGCAGAAAAGAGAGCATCTACATGTAGGGAGGTGGGGTTGTTATTAGACGCCCATGCTTCAATAACGCCTTGAAAGATGCAGTTAAAACGCCCGGCGTTGCTGTACTTTTACTGCTAGTGCCCCAAAAACGCTGTGAAAACGCGGTAAAAACGCTAAGGCGTTTTAGGGCGTTTTTGAAGCGCCTCAGTGTGAAAGGGCTCTAAGGGAACATGAGAGAAAACAGGGTGGGTCTAGCTAGGACTATTCTAACTAACGCTAAACAGAAGAGTAGAAACAAAGGGATGTACCAAATCACAAATAAACACATTGTAGTGTCCATAAACAGCCATTAGATGTCAGCATACATGAGAACAATAATAAGCAGATAATGTTCAATGCAATGCTGTAGATGGGATCCACTGCGCCCGTGCACATGGGGCACCTCTTACACGGAGCACGCTCATTAATGCCCAGGATCAGATGGAGACTGCGGCCACCTGAAACATCTAGCATTAAGGCAGTTCTCCAACTTAGAGATGAGTCTTTACTGTGTGCAATAATAAATGTCATTACACACTTAACTTGTATGTTTGCATTGGGAGAGACATGTTGAGCCTGCACCCACTCCACTTGTCAAGTTTACCCCTGTTACCTCACTGCCAGTAACAGAATGGGGTCCTGCCAAGCACCTAGCGCAGATCTCATGTGTTCTCTCACTTTCCTTCCCGTACCACATGACCAGGCCATGAATCTCCGAAATGCTAGTCTGTTCCCGGTTGCCATGGAGATTGATTGCTAGGGAGGGAGCTGGAACACCGACCCCTTCTCTACTGGAAGACCTGTCACCTTACCAGGTACCATGCTTAATGACTGGTTGCTTGTAGCTTGTTCCTTTACTTGGTTACTCATACCAACTACACTTCTCTTCCTTGTCTTACCTCCATGAGGTGAGAGTCCATACAGGCATTGTCTATGACTGTCCACGATTCCTATCTTCAGCGCCGTCTATCGCTCACAGGTGGGTCTCCATACCCTTGGCTCTACGTACTCCACTCAGACTCCTGGCTTTGGTTCTGGAATGGCCCCGGTCTTAGCGGTCCCCCTCTATATATAACAGGTGGGCCCACCAAAACCAAAAGCCTGGGAACTGAACTGAACATGATTCCCCTTCCACAGCCCGGGCCAGCTGCTGGACTAAATACACACATTTCAACCTGCCTACACACCACTGTGAACCTGCCCTTACAATGTTTTTTTTTAACCTTTTAGATTTTTTTCATAAATGAGTAGGGCTATGTCATCGACCCCTTTACACCCAACACCGCATGCTCTCCTCCACGCTGTGAACTGACCCCCAGTCTAAGGCAAAGTGGCAGCTAGAGAAACAGTGACTTTTGTTACTTTTGTTACTTTTGTAAAGTACTACTTTTCTAAATTGTTGTATTCCTTCGGTCTACTACACAATTCCCAAAATTACCTGAGTGGTTGCCAAGCTTAGCGATTGAATGAAGAGAGTTGTAAGAGGAGTGACATGGTTCTGAGATACATATATTTTACTGTACCCGCTCCATTAGCACTGCTTTAACATTGGACGTTGGAATGAGAAAGTCCACATCAGAGTATTCATTTTCATTGGACTTATCGGAGGATTCTTGCCCTACTTGACTGTATGGACTATGAGCAGTATGCTACCAGCACTATCACTTGGCTGCCCAATCCTGCTGTCTTGTTGAGCTTCTATCTTTGCCGCGGTTTACATCTTCCTCTATGTGTTGCTTTGAACTTTAATGAGTATCTATATGAGTGACCTTCTCGAGCTGTACTTTGAAGGCCGAATGAACAGCTGTAATGTTCTGATTATCTGAACTATTTGGTGAAAGGGATGTGCAATTATCCGACTGAGGAGCGGAGGAGCTAACTAGGGCTTCATGCCAACATTTCACAACATTAAGGAACCTTTATGTTGTGATTACTACTGACCTCTGCACTGCCACTGGCACTATTATACTTTTGAATTATTGAATTATTTTGAATTATTTTTCCAGGTGGCTAACCGTTATTACTAGGTGTTTACATAAGTAGATGTTCAGCACCCTGGTGTTTAGGCAGGGTTGCTCCTAAATGTACCTGCTAGGTGTAGTTACCTTGGCTCATTGTTGGGGATCAATTGAGTTCACCCTAAGTCTGGAATTGCTGCACTTCTCTCTTCTGTCACTAGGTGGACGGGCAACTGGTGGCATTAGATATGTGAATAGTTGGGGCATCCACAGCATTTTAACCAAGTTGCACCTTCCAGCTACCGACAATGGGAGTCCTTTCCATATATTAACCTTTTTTTAAAATTTCTCCAATAATGGAGCCATGTTATTATTTAAGAAATGGTCTAAATCCCTTGTTACCTGGATTCCTAGATATTTGGTTTTCTCCACTATTTTTAATGGGGTTTCTTCCAGAAAAGTACCTTGTTTGATGGGGTCTATTGGTAGCAGGACAGATTTCTCCCAATTTATGGTGAGGCCGGAGACCTCCCCAAAGTCTGAAAAGACTCCCATCACCTGTCTTAATGACCCCTCCGTATTCCCCAGGAAAATAAGGACATCATCCGCGTATAACGCGATCTTCTCCTCCCTGGTCCTTCTCCGAAACCCCTCCACCATCCTATTTTGTCTTACCGCAGCGGCCACTGGTTCCATAGCTAAGGCAAAGATCAGGGGTGATAAAGGACACCCCTGTCTTGTGCCTCTCTCCAACTGAAACTTACTAGAGAGTACATTGTTAGTTCTGACCCTTGCTATGGGATTACTGTATAGAATTTTCACCCATCTCCTAAATGAGGGGCCAAAGCCATATACCTTCAAAACCTGCCAGATGAATCCCCATTCAAGACTATCAAAAGCCTTCCCCACATCCAACATCATGACAGCTCTAGTACCCATGTTTTCTATTGGAATCTGCAGATTCAGAAAGAGCCTCCTTATATTTTCACTTGTTGACCTTTGGGGAATAAAACCTGTTTGATCCGAATGGACTAGGCTATGGATTATTTTTTGAAGCCTAGTGGCCAGAATTTTTGCCAGGATTTTTGCGTCTGAACATAATAAAGAGATAGGTCTATACGATCCGGGTTCCAAGGGATTTTTCCCCTCTTTAGGTATCATTATAATTGTGGCCCCAGTCATTGATTCGGGTAGCCTCCCTTCCTGATATGCCCACTCAAACACCCTGAGAAGTTCAGGTAGCAGTATCTCCCCATATTTTTTATAAATCTCTGCTGGGAGACCATCAGGACCCGGAGATTTCTGATTGGCCAGTTGTTTTGCGGCGGTTTTAACCTCTGCTAATGAAATTGGCGCCTCCAGGACCTCGATATCCAGCTCCGTAAGGGAGGGCAACTCCATTTTCCTAAAGAATCTTTCCATTACCTCTCCTACCACTGGCCCCTGTGATTTATATAATTCTTCATAATATTTCTTGAATGTTTCATTAATTTTATCTGGTTGGGATGTAATCTCACCTTCCCTGATACTAATGGCGGGAATTATTGGGGGGGGGGGGCATCTACTTTAGCAATATGAGCTAATATCTTCCCTACTCTTTCCCCTTCTCCAAATATTATTTGTTTTTGGAATACTCTTTTACTTTCAGATTTCCTAAACATTACCTCTTTATATGTTGACTGCTTATTTTCCCACCTTTGATAGCTTTCTGGGGATGGATTTTCCACAAGCTCCCTTTCTGCTACTCAGACCTCCTCCCTAGCATTTTCTTCCTCAACCTTTGATGCTCTTTTTGCTCTTGAAATCTGCTGGATCAATATTCCCCTCAGATACGCTTTCAGCGCATCCCACATCACCCCTCTTGCTACTGAGTCCTCATTTAGGTCTATAAATTCTCTCAACTTAGTTATGATCTCCTTCGGGTCCTCAAGAATCTCGAGCCATACTGGGTTCAGTTTCCAAATACCCCATTGTTTTCTTATCCCGATATCCATCATAACTGTCACCGGTGAATGATCAGAGATTCCTCTTGGATGATAGGTTATACCTCTGACCAATAAACCGGCCATATCATTACCTAAAATAAAATCTATTCTTGAAAGTGAGGAGTGGGTACTAGAGTGGCACGAAAACTGTTGTACCCCGGGGTTTCTCACTCTCCACAGGTCCATCAGCCCAGTCTCTTCAAGAAACTGGCCCATTCGACTCCCACACGGACTCTGTCCCGCTTTTCCTGGGGGAAATTTATCTAATTCTTTATTTATTACAACGTTAAAATCCCCTACTGCAATAACAGGGATCCTCGGTTTGTCAACAACAAACTCCAACAAACTATACAAAACTTCTAATTTAAAGGCTGGAGGGTTATAGATATTTGCTAATATACATTCCTGATTCCCTATCATACAGTGCAAAAAAACATATCGGCCCCCTTCATCTATCTTGCTCTGTCTGCAGGAAAACACAACCTCCCTCCTAATCAGCACCACCACACCCCTCGAATAAGAGGTGTGCACCGCATGGTACTGACTCTGAAATTTTTTATTCCTTATAGATGTTTTTGTCTCCCTGGTCAGGTGCGTTTCCTGCAGACAAGCAATATCTACTCTAAGTGCGTCTAACAGATCAAATACCTGCGCTCTTTTTGAGGGGGTACCCAACCCCCTAACATTCCATGAGCCAATCTTTATTCCCATTAGCTATTTGCGAGTAAGATTATCACTGTGAAAAAAACCCCAAAAAACACCCAATGACCAAGTATGGGAGTATTCTCCATATTCAATAAATTGTGCCCATAAAAAAAAAAAAAAAAAAGAAAAAATACTTAATTCCCTATCAAATCTACCTCGGTGCTTAATCGTAATATCAGTTATCTCATTACAAATATCATTATCCGTGTCCTTTGTGTCTTTATACAAAGTGTCATACCTTATGCTTAATGTGTTACTTGGTACCTAGTATTGCATTTTAATTTTCCTGTGCTCTTTACCCCCTGCCCCCCTCCCTGCCCCTCCCCCACCCCCCCCACCCCTCCCATATGCTAATTTATTTACCCATCCTTCCTCCCTCCCAACCTTCCCATACCACTCTAGGTTACCCCTCCGGGCTTTTTTAATGGCCGACCCATATTCGCCTATCCTTCCGTACCTCCCCCCCCCACCCATCCCTCCCCCACCCCCTCTCCCTCCCTCCCCCCTTATACTCAAAAAAAAAAAACCTTATTATAAACACACTCCATCTCAAACCTACTTCCATTTACCGTGTCCCCAAACCATCCCCACTCCATTTATATAAATGTTAATACAATTTAATTAATTCAAATTATGCCCAGTTAATAAATGTTAATTTTCAGCAGTATATCCCCTCTATTTCTTAGGTAATTGATCCTTCTTGTCCTCCAGCCATGCTAACGCACTAGCAGGGGACTCAAAAAACTGGCTACCCCCTAAAGCATTTATCCGTAACTTAGCTGGGTAAAGGAGGGCATATGAAACATTACATTTCTGGAGGCTACGCCTAACCCCCAGAAACTCAGCTCTGCGTTTCTGAAGGTCCGGGGAGAAATCAAGGAATATTGATATCCTAGCATCTTTATATAAGATCTTCCCCATTTCACGAGCTTTACATAAGAGTTTTACTTTATCCTTATAGTTTAAAAATTTTACTAGAAACGGTCTTGGGGGGTTTCCCGTGGGGGGGGCCTAAACGGAACTCTATGCGCCCTTTCTATAGAAAACTGCTGCGTAAATGTCTCTCCTCCAAATACCCCCAACATCCAGTTCTCCAAAAATACAATAGGGTCCGGGCCTTCACTCCCCTCAGGGACTCCCGCCACTCTCACATTGTCCCTGCGAAGTCTATTTTCCATTTCATCGAATTTCCCCACAAGCTTATCGATTTTTTCCCTCCAGATCTTTGCTTCTTGTTTCATAGGGAGCAGATCATCCTCTATTAGACTTATTCTCTTTTCCGCTTCCGTCACCCTTTCAGTTGTCATCTTAAGATCCTGACGTACTAGGGTCAGCTCCTCTTTAATGTCCTTCATTTGCTCTCCCAGTGCCCCCAAAGAGTAGTTGCATGCACTTATTGCCAAAAAGATATCTTTTAGGGAGGGTTCTCCTTCCACCGTGGAGATTTTAGCTGCCAAGGCCTCCGATTCCTTGCTGACGGCTCCTGAGCTTTTCGTGGTAGAGTTCTTTGTACTGGAGATACCTATAGGCTGACCCGCATGTCCCTGGCTTTTCCTATCTATTGCTGACTTGGTCTGAGCTTGCTGCCCTCCCTTGTTTGGGGTATGTTCCGCTGCAAGGACCAGTTTCTCTAGTTTGGCGGAAGCTGCCACCACCGCTGCTGTTGCCCCCGCCTCCTTGTCCTTAGCTGACCGCAAGGATTGAGTTCCCATATTTTCCTGATTGGGGTGCTCATCTCCCTGTCATATTGATTTTCACCGGGTTATCTTGTTCTTTTTAAACCACTTGTATACTTGTACACTTGCGCCGCCGCTGTTGATATCTTTTTAATTGCTCCTTTCCACCAGCCTGGCCGTTTACTAAATATCAAGCTTGCTCAAAGTTGCACATCAACAGTCCTGGTCTGGTATCTGGCCTCACACCCCCTCAGTAACAGATATTAGTAAGTCATACAGTGTTCTTGTATACCATATCAGGTCTCCCCCCAGAACTCACAGTCCCCCTCCTATACTGCAGTCCACTTAGGGTCCCTTAATGTACCCCTTCACAGTTCTTGTTGTTAACCCAGCAGTAAAAAGACAGGACAGCCCAAGAAGCAACAGGGGGGGTCAGCACAGTACCTCCCTTCCACACTACAGGGGGGAACCTTAATCCCAACTTTTAAACAGAGATCAAGCCTAGGGGGAGACTTCTGGGGCTTTCTTCAGGGTTCCCCCGTCAATGCTCATCAGTGCTCAGCTAACCTTCCACAGCACAGTTCAAATCAGGATACGTTTACTGTGTACCTGTTACTTGCTTGCAGCAGTCTCTCTGAGGCTCCGTCCCCTCACTCACACTGGCAGCCAGACCGAGCTCTCACTCACTTTCTCATCTCTCGCGGTACTTGTGCTGCCACTGCTAAGCTCCGTGTCACTCCTCGACCCCACACCGTCCCGAGCGGCGTCCCGAACAACGTCCCGTCCGCCGCTCCAGCAGCCGCTCCAGCAGCCGCTCCAGCAGTCTCAGCAGACCAGGATTCGGGATCCCACAGAGTATACCCGGGATCGGGATAGCCCAGCAGGGGGGACAGAAGTCCAGTGCTATCTTGCAGGTATCTTGCAGGTACAGGGTGGATCAATTAACCACAAGGCTTCCTGGGCTTCATGGAGCGGGATGGGTTCTCACGCTCACTCACTCCACTCCTCTCACCTCCATCCGCCACTGGCCACGCCCCCCCAAACCATAAAAGTTCGGCATTACAGCAACTTTGACTGCTGGCAAGGTCAAGAAAAAAGCCAAACGTCAGTCAGTTAATAACTGACGAGCGCCCCACCGCAGCCAGCACCTGTTCCACACCTCACTGCAGGCCAAGGTTGAATATATCCAACCCAATGTCATTAAGGTGAACGCCATCCGGCTCAACTGATCATTATTACCCTCCAGATCCTTGTGACTGATGACGAAACCCCCCTATTTGCCAAACAAACTTGGCGACCAGTTGGGCACCAAATTGGTGTAAACTACATAGCATTGAGCAATGGCCCGCTTGATGGCAGAAATCAAGTCCACAGAACGTGTATAACCCACATAATTCCCCCCAGCGTGAAGAATCAAGATGATGGGGCCAGACACGTGGGACCGAATGCGTAAACACTCTGGAAAGACCCAAGGCCAGCGTAAACTGTGAAGCCCAAGCCAGCGGATCCTGTCGAGATCATAGGTAAAACCCCAATTCTTCCCGAAGCTCCGAACCTCTGCCCGACGTGCGGCCCAGTGAATGAAGGAATCTCCCACGATCCAGAAGAGAAGGGTCTCAAACGGGGAAACAAACGGACGGCAACAGGGAAAGGATACCGGAGAGAATAGGGAGGGAAACCGGACGCCGGGAATAAGTCGCACACCTCCAACCCCGCAGGACCCGACGGATCGGAAACGCTTTTGTGATGTCCTCCCACCCAAGGAGCTGAAACCAAGAAGGACAAAGAAGGCATGGCCGACGAAACCGTGGAAACCCGAAGAACCTTTTGTAGTAAATAAACAAGTTAAGAAAATAAAGCCACGCGTATTACCTGTGAAGATGAGATGGCAAACTGACCGCCCAACGCCTGAACCCATTTGTCCCACACGCAGCAGTACGACACCCACGTCCGAAGGGAAGGCGACACCCAGAGGACTGGCAAACCTTGAAAACGAGGTTCCACAAGTGGGCCGGACAGGGGAGGCCCTCCGGGGAAGCCGATGGGGCGAGGGCGTGGAAATGATGGAGCTGTGAACGAGAGGGAGCATCGTTAAAAATATGCTCTAAACTGGATTAGAACCCACAACCTGCAACACTATAAGCCTGTTACTCTAACCACTATGCTATCATAACACTGCTAGAAGTCCAATGCACTATCCATTATGCCACAGAACCAGCTGACCACCTGCACCATGCTCATGTTATCGGACCAGAAAAACCCACATATCGATTGCGCAACCGCTCGCCACACAGCTCAATGGCGACAATAATCGGAAAGCGCTCCAGCCGTGTGAGGTTGCGCAAAAGATCCATGGGGGCCCATGAGGCCGGCCAACATTCAGCAGACCACTCCCCTTGGAAAAAGCACCGAAACCACAGAAGCCTGCCACATCAGTGTATAGCTCCAGCTGTGAGTTCAGTACCACCTCCAGCAACCAACATGACTGGCCGTTGTAGGACTGGAGGAAGGACAGCCACCTCCCCAAGTCATGGGCTTGGTGATACGGATATAATGGTGGGGAGGGCAGCCACCTCCTTTGTGGACCATCCCAGACATCTACAGAAAGCCCGTCCTATGCGGGTGACGCGGCAGGAAAAGACCAATTGACCCAGCAAAGACTGAAGTTGTTTCAACTACAGTTTTTTTTTTTCTATTGCCAAGCGCACCAGGGAGAGTAGCCTGGCCAGCTGGAAAAAACCATCTCCGAGGTGTCAATTTCAATACCCAAGAAGGCCAGAACCGTCACACTGACAGTGGGATGGCACTGACAGTGGGATGGCACTCACAGCTGTCAGATGGGCCTGCGAAGAGGAAATTATCCAAATAGTGTAACACGGACTGCAATCCACCCGCCTGGACAACTACCCATTCAAGAAAACTACTGAAGAGTTCAAAAAAATAACAAGAAATGGTACAACCCATGGGAAGGCACATTGCAAAAAGTAGCTTCCCTGAAAGTAGCATCCCAGCAGATGGAAGCATTTCAGGTGGACCGGGAGGAGGTGGAAGGCGGACGCAATGACCGCCTTAGCCAGCAAGGCCGAAGAACAAGCCATCCTGATTAAGTGGAGCACCTTGTCAAATGAGGCATAGTGGACCCTTGATTCCTCCTTGTCGATGCCGTCATAGACTGAGGAGCCAGAAGGATAGGACAAGTGGTGGATAAGGCAAAATTTTTTTTTATTTTTTTTTTTTTATCCCTCTTGGGGACCACACCGGGGGGGGGGGAACCCTCAGGATGTGGAAGGGGGGAGGCCAAACGGACCCGCCATGTGGCCCAAGTCCAATTCCTTCTGGAGTTTTTCGGCCACCACGGACTCGAATAGAACGGACGATTTTTTTTGTTTGTTTGTTTAAAAATGGGTGCCATGGTCGGCACACCCGAAGGAGTACGGGGGGGGGGTCCAAAAACCACGGTCTAAACCATCCCTTAAAGTCAAGGCTTCTCTATGAAAGGGGGGGTACCGGTCTAACTAGGGAAGCACTCTGAGACGATCACTGGGGTCTTCCGGTTTAGAAATGTCAAGCTTGGCCCCCGGCCGGGAAAAGGCATAAGCAATAACCACAGGCTACCATCCTGGCAATCAAAGCAGAACTCCTTCCTTGAAGCCTCTTTTTGGCGAAACTGCGTGTTATAGTGGAACACTGGTCCCCGTACGCCTTGTAGGCACCCCAAATGAGATCAAGATAACAAAAATTGATGTACCAACTCTGGAAAATGCTCGCAAAGCACTCCGGCCTAAGCACAGAACCCCGGCAGCCCGTTCCTGAATGTCCAGAAAGCTGCTTGGATTTTTCGCACTGCCACGTCAAATCGACGGGATTTTCCGATCGTTTCACGGTTGGGGAGGGACTAAGGGGATTTGTCGATCGTTTTACGGTCGGGGGGGACTAAGGTGAGGAAATCCATAAATTCGCGTTGCCAGATTTTATTCTTATTGTCATCTGACAGGTGCATGCCTGTAGGCTAAACCGCCCACAAAGCACCACCCACGGAAGAGGCCAGACTACATGCGGAACCTGACACACCCATGTGAGACAGGACCGATTTTACAACCGTGACAATGCGTTCATCCGGTGGACCCGATACGGCAGCGTCACTGGACCTACCCCAAATCAAATCACAATCATACTCACTGAGTCGCGGGTGTGCAGCTGAAGAATGGCGACCAACAGCAGGTCCAGGAGGAACACCCGGTACAGGATCGTCCATGGGAGGAGCCGTCAGGAGGCCGCGATGGCCATCACCTTGAAGAATGTTGACGGTTGGCGAGGTCGAAGGATGCTGGTGGAAGGATAGGTCCACGGGGGTGGTTCGGCCCCTGACCTTGAGGAGCCCAAAGGGCCGAGGACGGCAGCCGAGCAGCCGGAGACCCAGGATGGAGAGCTTGCAGCGGGCGCAGCCCCATCCTCGGCGTGGCGTGCGCATCTCCCGACCTGCCGGGCGCAGGGAGATGGTGCCACGCAGCTGGCAGGTGCAAGGTCGCATCGGCAGGCCCCCAATGTGAATCTGCTGCCCTGCCGGGCGCAGGGAGATGGTGGGGCAAGGCTGTGGCAGTGGGCGTCGGGAAGGAAGCTCCAGCCCAGCCGGGCACAGGGAGCAGCTGATGGTTAGAGATCAGTGATGATGGGGATGGGAGCCGGCGACTGTCGGCCATCCCCCACCCAGCCGGGCGCAGAGAGATGTGAGACGGCAGGGGTCCAAGGCAGGGGGCGAGAAGTTTAAAAAGCACTGCCATCCCCCACCCAGTCGGGTGCAGGGGGATGTGGGATGTAAGGGGTCAGCGGTAGGGGGTGAGCGGCATGCGCTGACCCGCCATCCCCGACCCAGCTGGATGCAGGGGGATGCATAAAGGCAGGGGTCAGCTGTGGGGTGAGCGGCATGTGCAGCACCACCATCCCCCACCCAGTCGGGTGCAGGGGGATGCGGGATAGAAGAGGTCAGCGGCAGGGGTGAGCAGCATGCGTCGACCCACCATCCCCCACCCAGCTGGATGCAGGGGGATGCATGAAGGCAGGGGTCAGCGGGGTGTGAGCGGCCTGTGCAGCTCCACCATCCCCCACCCAGCCGGGTGCAGGGGGATGTGGATGCACAGAGGACCTGGCAGAGGCTGTGATGCCTGGAGTTGAATTTGAATCTCCCGCCCTGCTGGGCACAGGGAGATACGCTGTGACGCTCTGGCCGAATGCTGCACGGAGGAAGGAGGAGGACGGGCGGCTAGTGCCAGAGCTCCGGGCTGGCGTACCCAACATCTGATACCCCAGGACACTCTACGTGCGCCCCCCCCGTGCCGATCGCCGGTGGAGCGGGGGGGGACCAGGGATGGCAACAGACTGTGGCTCCCGGAGATGAGATGCGGGGAGCACAGCGGCACCCGCCTGACCCGATGAGCAGGAGCCAGAGGGGGGGAGACAGGCTTCGGAGCCCAAACAAAACGCTGCGTGACTCTGGGGATCCTGGAACAGGCCGGGCGAGAGGAATCCTGGCCCACGGAGCGGACAGATAGGGAGGGGGGACCCGCCGGGGGGTGCTCCGGAAGCGGGGGGAAGCAGGGGGGAGAGGGCAGGGGCCGTGGAAAACCGGATCTCCAGGGGGAGGGGGTTATGACATGAGGAAGGCCTCGAGGGACTGGGGATGAGGAAGAATGGGGGGGGACAGGTACTTCTCCTGGCCAAGCACACTGGGGCCCCCGGGGGAGGTGGGACATTTCAGGGGTAAGAATACCAGTTACCATGTCCTTGGAGAGCCAGCTCGTGGACCCCGGCCAGCAGAAATTCAGTGTCCAAAGCAGAGGTGCAGGGTCCACAGCAGCTCTTCCAACGACTCTTCCGAAAGACCCAGAATTCCCTGGGGCACATGATTTCCTGAGCTCAGGCCCATCCCATTCCAATGTCCCAACCAATCGTTCCCCTTGTCACACACCTTGCCATGCCCCCATCAGTCAAGGCTCTCTTTCCCTAGGGGGCTCAAGAGGCCTTCATTATATGCTGTTGTTAGGTAAATGCACTGTTAGTCAGAATACTGCAGTTGTGTAACCATATCTGGTTATATATGTATATTGCTAATCATTTCTCCTTTTAAAAGAGAAGTATCAGAATCGAAAAAATACTCACCTAGATGGCTGCAGCACCAATCCCAGCTGCAGCTATCCCCCGCCGCCTCTAAGACCGAGAACTGATTGCTCAGCTGACATTCCTCAGCCTACAGAGAGCCGGTGACTATCACTCACTGCCTTTCTGCTTTGCCCCTCCAGTGCTCACTGGAGTGCTGGGCTGTGGAGGGGGAGGGAGCGGCTGGCTCAGGCTCTTAGTGGCTCAATGAGAGGTTGAGCCAGCTGTCAGTCCAGGCTTCTGGGCAGATCCATACCATATGGTCAGGATGTTTTCAGGGGCTGGACCTGCTCTCTGACATCGTCCTGTAATCCAAAGGAGAAGTATAGCCAAATAAGCTTTGGCTATACTTTTCTTTTAAGCTATGCTTGGCCTAATAAATTATTTGAAATACCTCAAAGTGTGTCAGTAAGTGAGGTGTGTCATCTTCGGGTGTGCAGAGAAATCACAGAACAGTTTAGAGGCTCTTTTGGAGGTAGCAGGAACCCAGATTTTCCTCAAGGCATTCATAATACTAAACAATTTTTATAGAACTTCCAGAGCCATTCACCTGTATTATCTGCCTTAGAAGTAGGGAACTGAAACCTTTAACATCCTTATTGCCCACATCTTCTGCATTAGATGGACATTGTTTACTGTATTTCCAACTTCATAATTTTGGCTTCTCTACATCAGACATGATCTTTGACCCCTTTTGAGACACTTTACCAATTTGATGGGCTGACCCATGTAATCTTGTTACTTTGCAGTTTATTCCTTTTTTATTTTTTCTTGCAAGGTTTTACTATATTACAAAAAAAGAACAAACTCTCTCTGATATTCTGTCACTAAACCCACATAATAGAAAACTATCAATAAATGCTGTTTTCTGTACTCTGCAAAAACCTGGTTGATGCTGCTGTTCTCTATCTCCACCTTCTGTCCATGTCCCCAATTCAGCTAGGGATTTTCAAGCTGTGAGTGAGTCAGTGAGTTTCTATGCTAAGCATTTCCCCCTATCACATCTGAGCAGCCCATGTGACTATAGAGTTACACATGTGGGCATATACACAGTGGTAAATGACAGCCCACTCCCTCCCTCCTCCATGACCACTAACCAGCTAAACACAATGGGGGGCAGACTATTACATGTAGATTAAGGGTCGCTTCACCTCCCTCTTATTGTACGACACAGGCTGGAGGGGTGTGACACAGCCTGTGACTGCCAGAAATCCGCCCACACCATGTTATTTCCACAAAATAATAAAGATTTTGTTTCAAATATATGTTTGTATGCCAATTTAAAACCGCTTATTGATAGTATTTATTTATTTATTTTTACTATGTATTCCAACTCTGTACTCCTTACCAAATGATACAGATGCTTCTCCACATTACATAAAATAACATTGTCTAGCCCAGATACCTGTTGGAGATATGGGGGAGAGAATGTCATATAGGACTGTGTCCCACCTTTCTGGAATAATATTTTTACTATATTCCAGCAGATTAGAGTAAAATTATGTAAAATTCTGTAAACCCCCAAAATTAGAGTTGTGCTCATAAGTTTACATACCCTGGCAGAATTTATGATTTCTTGGCCATTTTTCAGAGAATATGAATGATAACACAAAAACATTTCTTTCACTCAGGGTTAGTTTTTGGCTGAAGCCATTTATTATCAATCAACTGTGTTTACTCTTTTGAAATCGTAATGACAACAGAAACTACCAAAATGACCCTGACCAAATGTTTACATACCCTGGTGATTTTGGCCTGATAAGATGCACACAAGTTGACACAAAAGATGTCTGGACTCCTGACAGACCCTTGCATCTTTCATCCAGTGCTGCACTGACGTTTCTGGATTCTGAGTCATGGGGAAAGCAAAAGAATTGTCAAAGGATCTGCAGGAAAAGGTAGTTGAACTGAATAAAACAGGAAAGGGATATAAAAAGATATCCAAGGAATTGAGAATGCCAATCAGCAGTGTTAAAACGCTAATCAAGAAGTAGAAAATGAGGGGTTCTGTTGAAACCACACCACGGTCAGGTAGACCAACTAAAATTTCATCCACAACTGCCAGGAAAATTGTTCAGGATGCAAAGAAAAACCCACAAATAACTTCAGGTGAAATACAGGACTTTCTGAAAACATGTGGTATGGCTGTTTCAAGATGCACAATAAGGAGGCACTTGAAGAAGGATGGGCTGCATGGTCGAGTCGCCAGAAGAAAGCCATTACTACGCAAATGCCATAAAGTATCCCGCTTACAATATGCCAAAAAGCACAGAGACAAGCCTCAAACCTTCTGGCACAAAGTCATTTGGAGTGATGAGACCAAAATTGAGCTTTTTGGCCACAACCAGAAACGCTACATTTGGAGAGGAGTCAACAAGGCCTATGATGAAAAGTATACCATTCCTACTGTGAAACAAGGAGGTGGATCACTGATGTTTTGGGGATGTGTGAGCTACAAAGGCACAGGAAATTTGGTCAAAATTGATGGCAAGATGAATGCAGTATGTTATCAAAAAATACTGGAGGAACATTTGCATTCATCAGCCAGGAAGCTGAGCATGGAACGTATTTGGACATTCCAACATGACAATGATCCAAAACACAGGCCAAGTCGACCTGTCATTGGCTACAGCAGAATAAAGTGAAGGACCTGGAGTGGCCACCTCAGTCTCCTGATCTCAATATCGTTGAACCACTCTGGGGAGATCTCAAGCGTGCAGTTCATGCAAGACAGCCCAAGATTTTACAGGAACTGGAGGCTTTTTACCAAGAGGAATGGGCAGCTTTACCATCTGAGAAGATAAAGAGCCTCATCCATAAATACCACAAAAGACTTCAAGCTGTCATTGATGTTAAAGGGGGCAATACAGGGTATTAAGAACTGGGGTAAGTAACCTTTTGATCAGGGTCATTTGGGTAGTTTCTGTTGTGATTATGATTTAAAAAGAGTAAACACAGTTGATTGATAATAAATGGCTTCAGCCAAACGTTTTTGTGTTATCATTCATATTCTCTGAAAAATGGGCGATCGCAAATTCTGCCAGGGTATGTAAACTTATGAGCACAACTGTATTCTATGAAGGATCTCCAGTTGTACTATTCCTGCACGAATGACAATCTCTGCTGATTTCGGTGCTAGCTCATTACAGCTTCCCAGGTCAGCGTCAGCTGGGAATGAAAAATCAAGATTCAGTTTTAGGTGGATCCAGTGCAATTGCATTGACCTGTACATAGGAAATGGTTACTTCCAGAGTGTATGAATAAGACACAGGTCATGCCCTGGTTGGTTAGAGAGGGAGAGATATTGTGCAATTTAATCTGTTAACTATTATTATTATTATCATTATTATACAGGATTTATATAGCGCCAACAGTTTGCACAGCGCTATACAACATGAGGGCAGACAATACACTTACAATACAAATCAATACAGAAGGGATCAGAGGGCCCTGCTCGTTAGAGCTTACACTCTAGAGTTAACTACAGTGTATTAGGGTGGCACATACATATATTACAGGGAGATATTATGTATTGAGTCATACAAGAATAATGCTTTTTTAGCTCAGGGTCCCCACACTGCCTACCTCCTCCAGATCACACACGGCACTTTGACTCAGCGCACAACCCTTTGGAGAAAGAGCTGCGGGACCGACTGGCAGGGAGGATGGCCAATCACCTCCCTCAGCCTGGGAATGAACAGCCAATTGACTGGCATGGGAGAAGTGGGTGTTGGTTTGCCTGGGGGTTGCCTGTGTGCAGCCGCTTCGTTCCATTGGTGAGAAAGCCCAGGGATAAGGCTGGAGCAGCCGGTGATGAGCCGCGCCACGTGACAATGTTCTATGCTATGGTGATAGCAGGAGAGGTGTATATGGGCAGAGGGAGCAAGACAAGATACATGAGTGTCACTGCACCACTGCCGTACCACAGCAGAGGGGGTGGTGAGTTGCAGAGGGGGGACCAGATGTGTGATGGAGAAGAAAGTGTGCCATGAGCTGAATGGAGGGGTGTGATGCATGGTGAGGAGGTGCGCTATGAGTTACATGGCGTTGTATAATATGCTGTAGCTCACTGATGTGATGTGGCCGGACAACAGAGAGGTGTGAGCTGAAGGCCAATACATAATATGTGCTAAAAGTTTACAGTGTGATGGAGATGTGCGATGTGCTGCATTGCGATGAATGTTGGCACTTTGAAATAAATAAGTTGGTTTTATGTTGCAGTTTGGGCACTCAGGCTCAAAAAGGTTCGCCAACACTGTCCTATGGTTTGTAACTGACCCCTTTGTGGCTATTCATGTAGAGGCGTAACTTGCATCATTCAATTCTCAGGATTGGATTTGCCTCCTGCTACTGTACATCTTTTAAAGGAATTCCTTCTTTATTATCTATCAACCTAGGTTTATAAGTAGGATATCTCCTTGGAGGTATAATCCATGGGTTAATGCAAATATACTTGTTTTGACATCATTGTTTTTACCTTAGTGTTTGCACTTGGTGGTTATATTAGTGGGACATTTACATAGACATGGAGACAGTCTTAAGGCCCATACACACGATCGGACTTTCCAACGTGAAATGTTGGATGTCAGGCTGTTGGCTGTAAATCCGATCGTGTGTATGCTCCATCAAACAATTGTTGTTGGACTTTCCGCCAACAATTGTTGGCTAGCAGGTTTTCCGTCAACAAATGTGTGTTGTCAGATTGTCCGAGCGTGTGTACACAAGTCAGTCGGACAAAAGTCCAAAGTACTAACACGCATGCTCGAAAGCAGAAGCGGTCGGTCTTGTAAACCTAGCGGTTGTAATGGAGAATTAACATTAGTGACGTGGCAAATTCTGAAATCTCAAAATGTAGCGCACATTCTCTTCTTCTTTAATGGGATAATAATGATAATAATGAAGCTGCTTTGCTGGTGATACTGATGGAGTTATTACAAATGGATTTTCAAAGGCTTTTTTTTTCTAGTGATATCAAGAATAATATTATTATGTTTTTTTATTTTTATTTGGGCAAGTTACCACAACACCATTATCCTGTAGTTTTTAAGATCAAAGATACAACTATGTTGGTGTCCCTTGTCAATTTTACATTGTATTTTTTTAAATGTAACTGCCTACTCCCAAACTGTTATTTGAAGTAAAACACATAGCCAAGTATTATTCTCCACAATTTTTTTATTGTGCATTAAAAAAAGAAAACAAATACAATTAGACATGCTATCTGCCAATAGAACTTAACCAAAAAGTGCATTCTATGCATCCAAAAATCTAGAAAATATATCAAATCAAATCATTATTCAACCAAAAAAATAATGTCAAAGCAATAACTCCAAGGCCAATAATAAATAACACGTTATCTCCTCCGATTCCGCAACATGGCTGGTTGACGAACGGCCGTTCAGAAATGAACTGAAAAGCACGAAATGAAAAGCGCGAACTGAAAAGTGCTAAATGAAAAAGAAAAGAAAAGTGCAAATCAACACCCACCAAACTTTTACTAACACGAAATTAGCAGAAGGAGCCCAAAGGGTGGCGCCAAAGAGCTGAAAAACCACGTAGTACGTCTAGTATGTCACTACGTTCGGAATTGTTGGCCAACAATTGTGTGGCCGTGTGTATGCAAGACAAGTTTGAGCCAATGCCCTTCGGCCAAAAAAGGTTTTGTTGGCCAACAATCCGATCGTGTGTACGAGGCATCTTATTTATATGGAGATGATTATTTTTTCTTTTTTTATAAAAATAATAAAGATGCTATATTTGGATACACCCCATTATAGTGGTGTGTTAATTTCCCACTGTTTTATGGAGGTTTTTTCTTCTATTGGCTGAACTTATGTAACTATGCATTCCTACCTTTTGGAACTTTTGTATATACACTGTATGCTCAAAACATTATATTACCCAGTTCTCAAGATGTTGATATTATTCATGTAGTCATTTCAAATCTTTTCAGACAAATTATCTCATTCAAATGTTTGTGCTCAGTGAACAACAGCCAAAATGTGTATAACAGCAAAGAAACCGATTACAGGTACTGGAAAATTACACACAGTAATTTGTCAAGCAAGTGTCTCATGATAATGGCCAATGGCACAGAGCTGAAAACTTTAAATTACATAGTCTTCAGGATGTTGATATAAGTTAAGTAGTATTCAGAACACAATTATTCAACTCTTTTTAGACAAATTACACTGTCTGATTTTTGTGCTTCGTGAACATGATCCAAAATGTATATACCAGTAAAGAATGCTGACTGCACACACCCATAGCTGGTCAAGCAAGTGTTGCTAAGCATGATGAGTTACTAAGCGCTATAATGCCCCGTACACACGGTCGGATTTTCCGATGGAAAATGTCCGATCGGAGCGTGTTGTCGGAAATTCCGACCGTGTGTGGGCTCCATCGGACATTTTCCATCGGATTTTCCGACACACAAAGTTGGAGAGCAGGAGATAAAATTTTCCGACAACAAAATCCGTTGTCGGAAATTCCTATCGTGTGTACACAAATCCGACGGACAAAGTGCCACGCATGCTCAGAATAAATAAAGAGATGAAAGCTATTGGTCACTGCCCCGTTTATAGTTCCGACGTACGTGTTTTACGTCACCGCGTTCAGAACGATCGGATTTTCCGACAACTTTGTGTGACCGTGTGTATGCAAGACAAGTTTGAGCCAACATCCGTCGGAAAAAATCCTAGGATTTTGTTGTCGGAATGTCCGAACAAAGTCTGACCGTGTGCACGGGGCATTAGGATGATGACCAATGTTACAGTGCTAAAATCATTGTATTACCTAGTCCTCAACATGCTGACATTAGGTATGTAGAGTTTAGCATAATTAGAGCATTATTAAAGCAGTATTAAACCTAAAAGCAAACATTTATTATATTGCAACTTACCAAATCTTAGATGTAGTGTCTGCATTCGTTTGCTTATTTAGGTCTTCTTTCCTCTGTTTTCATCTGGTAATTTAGCCAGTAAGTCTGTTTTTCAAAAGAACAAGCTCTCCTGTAGATGTATTAGTTTCAGGAATGAGACAAACCAATTACCACTGACAGGGGTGCTTAAAATGGTCAGCTTTTATGTAGTTATGTAGAACCTTTATCCCAAAAATCACAAAACTGTTTGCTGTAACTGCTTATAAAGTAAAAGGTGGAGTTTAGCTTCAATGTGTTCGTATATTTTAAACTGTTAGTACATATAACACTCTCCCTACTTCAGACTGAATGCTGCTGTCCAAAATGTGCCCCCTGTACTCCTTCATCCAGAGTGAAGGCATTTTAATACAGGGGTGTGTTACTGGCCAGATCACCAGGCCTAAAAAAGAAAACTAGTACAGTCACCACATCTAATGATTGGTAAGCTGGTTTGGTGTCTACTACTGCTTTAAACTCTTTAACTGTCTCTTTAACTGCATCCACAACATTAGGGGCTAAAATGTCAACCGCTTTGAATATCTTTCAAATGTAGTTATTTCTGGTTTTGCTACCCTTCATACTACTGTGTGCTGAGAACATTACTATCCTAAGGGGAAGGAGCAGTAGGATTGGAATGATTGCCTTGTTTTGAGTTCAGCTTTAAAGAACATTGAAAAAAAAAGCAGAAGAATGAGCAAAACAAGTATGTGCTTATGATATCCCTCTGTGTGTTTAGCAAAATAAGGAATCTCAAAAGATCCTAGCCAAAGATTTAAATCCTAATTTATTTATTTTTAACTTTGAAAAAAACTGTTTCACAAGACACTTAATTGCATGCAACATTAAGAATTACTTTAAATATTGCAAAAAGGTTTCTACTGTATATACAGCAGATTGCAATTATGGTCATGCAAAGTCCTATAGCAACAAGAAAGACAGTTTTCACATGCTATGCAATTCTCATCCGTGAGTTCTTAAATTAATGTTCTTAATTTTGAGTTACATTTTGTGTTACATGAGAAGTACATGGTTTCTTTAGAACTGTGTATTTTTGTGGAACTAAAAAGTTAATCCTTAAAGTGGTTGTAAAGGCAGCAGCCCCCCTAATACTTACCAGAGCCCCGTCTAGATCCAGCGATGTTGCAGGTCTGTTTCGGCCCTCCGGGACTCCCTTCCTCATTGGCTGAGACAGCAGTGCGGCGCCATTGGCTCCCACTGCTGTCAATCAAAGTCAGTTAGCCAATGGGGAGAGAAAGAGGTTGGGGCCAGGCCACAACTCTGTGTCTGAATGGACATAGGGAGCTCTAACTTGGCTCGGGTGCCCCCATAGCAAGCAGCTTGTTGTGGTGGCACGCAACAGGAGGGAGGGGCCAGCGTGCCGAAGAGGGACCCAAGAAGAGGAGGATCTGGGCTGCTCTGTGCAAAACCATTTCACAAAGCAGGTAAGTACAGTAAAACCTTGGATTGCGAGTATAATCAGTTCCGGAAACATGCTTGTAATCCAAAGCACTTGTATATCAAAGCAAATTTCCCCATAAGAAATAATCGAAACTCAAATGATTTGTTCCACAACCATTTATTCACAAGTCCTTCAGTTTGTAGTCCATGTAAAAAAGATTCTAGCGATGTGAGGTTGTGTAACCATAAAATGTCCATCCACAAATGGAAGCCTCCACAAGGGGAATAGAAGCTAATTCCAGCAGGAGCTACAGAGTATAAAAGAGAAGAGAGGCGCTTCTAAGTGTAGCAATATGGTTACATTTAATGAAGGTACAACATTTAGCAACTCATGGTTGATGATTAAAACAGGCTCATCTAAGTATGCAGGCATCCGGGGTAAAGCTGTCCACATAGACCGTCCTCCTTACCGCCGGCTCTCACTGCTGTCAGTCTAATCGTGACCGGGAAGATTACCCTGCAGTAGAGCGATCTGAAAGCGTGGCTTGAAGCGCTCGTAGAAGGGATGATGCCAACGGCGTTGCGGAGGATGGTCTCTGTGGACAGCTTTACCCCGGATGCCTGCATACTTAGATGAGCCTCTTTTAATCATCAACAATGTGAGTTTCTAAATGTTGTACCTTCATTAAATGTAACCATATTGCTACACTCTCTTCTCTTTTTTACTCGCTACTTGTATATTAAGACATCACTTGTATGGGGCGTGTTCTGGCTATGGAGGAGTGAGGACGTGCATCTCCTCAGCTCCGCTCCACCGCCGCACAAATCAGCACAAAAACAGGGGATACTTACATCTACAGACTCCCCACATGTCACAGCGATCGAGGCAACCCTCTCAACCGTCAAGGACCGACAGATCGTGGCAGGGACAGCTGGATTCTTACTTCCCTGGGACCCGGGGAAAAGGCCGCGAAGCCTCCAAGATGGCGCTGATGGGGAAGGCCCAGAAATCGGCCAAATCCTCCCAGCCAGCAGCAGCCACGGTCCGGCCGCCAAAAGGGACAGCTTTCCCAACATCTCCGGTTCCATCCCCAGGGTCGGTGAGTGATTCAGCCCCCTGTGCCTCCCGTGCTTCACTGGATGGCCGCTCAGAAGTTTCAGACTACCTCAGTGATAAAGATATCAGGCGCCATATTATGTCCCTGCCCACTAAAGAGGACTTGGAACGCTTTACATGCAGGGTGGAAAAGGCTTACACTGAAGATATAGCCCAACTAAAAGCTGATACTTCACATTTGGGTCACAGGGTGGAATCCCTAGAGGAAAAGCTGGAGGAGGTTCTCCCCACTATTGCTCTGCTGCAATCTAAATGTCAAATGCAAGATCAGCAGATTGAAGCTTTACTATGTCAACTTGATGATGCTGAAAATCGCAGCAGGAGAGCTAATATTAGGATCCGGGGCCTGCCAGAAGCCACAGCCTCAAGGGACATCATTCCCACGCTGACAGACATCTTTAGAGACATATTGGGCCTACCAGCCTCTGCTCCCATAGAAATCGACCGGGCGCATAGAGCACTAAGACCTCCGTCTCAAGATGTGGACAATCCCAGAGACATAATTTGTAAACTCCACAAATACACATTATGCAAAAAATTCATGGCAAGCCCTTTTATGATTTTGACGGTGCACATTTATTTTTTTTACCAAGACATATCTAGGTGCACCCTCATGCAGCGCAGAGCTCTCCGTCCCCTCCTGACGGCGATTCAGGAAGCTGGTTTACCGTATCGCTGGGGCTTTCCCTTTTTTCTACAGGTGACTAAGAACGGAAGGCAAGTCACATTACGCAACAAGGACGACCTTCCACAGTTTCTTTCCATTCTTGATCTAGACCCTGTGGACTTTCCAGATTGGAGGGGCCCATCTGACGCTTCTGGGATTAAACTCCCCCCTCAGTGGTCAACGCTTACACGTAAGAATCGCAAGAGGGACAGAGACCATCAGAATCGAGACACTTTGGTGGGCCCTTCCACTACTCGGAAATGAAGATGTGGCCCTCCTGGGCCAACTCGGTGACCTTTGCCTCTCCCCTTACTTGATCTGAGGAGATCCTGCCCTTACATTTTTTCATTCTTCCCCCTTCTCAAGCCTGACAATGGAGAGGTGACACCTGAGCCTGATCTTTGGATTTGCCCTAATTAGAGCCCTGATCCCTCTCCGGCAGCTTAATTGTTACTTCCAGTCCCCAATCAGCGGAACTTTGCAGACTTTTGCCCGGGACATGGTCAGAACTCCATAATCCTTTCACTTTTGCCCTTATTGAGAGTTGACGGACTTTCGCTTCTTCTCCCTATTCCTGGCATGAAGAGATCATACCCCCACACTGTGTCACTCTCCCATCTTTTCAAATCTGCCATAGGGGATGAGACACATAAGTCTGAACTTTGAGACTACCCTAATTAGAGTCACGGTCCCTTCGTGATACTTTAACCTGTTACCTCCAATTCCCTTTTAATGGAACTTGGTAGACCTTGCCTGGGACATGGACAAACTTCCATACTTTAGTTACTTTGGCCCCTGTTAAGAGTTGGCTTTGTTTTTTCCCCCAGATTACTTCCCCCTATCCAAAACCTTAAACCCCGTAAGATGCGGTGGATGGAGAGGGTACTCCCTGTCTCTCCCCCATGCGTCGGCTCACGTTCCCCCACGTAGGCCACACTTTATTGGGTATCGTCCCTTATTGGGACACTAGTTTGGGGTGTGGGCCCCCCCCCTCTATTGAGGTGGACCTCACGCCCCACATACAGATGTTTTACCTATTAACACTGTTACTTCTATGTTGTTGTGTTTTGGTCACTTTAACAGTAATCTCTCTGTGCTTTTTCCCTACTTGCTTTTCTTTCTCCCTCTTCCCTCTCCCTCTCCACCCCTCCTTTCCCAGGAGCATTTCATCGCTAGAGATCCTGCGCCAGGCGAGCTGGAACATCCGACAACCTTACAGACATCTGAACCCTCATGTCTACACTTAAGGTACTATCTTATAATATAAGAGGCCTCTGCTCCCCTGGGAAAAGAAATAAATTATGGTGGGAACTTAAGAAATTAAAGGCTCAAGTAGTCTTCTTACAGGAGACCCACTTTACCCACCACTCCCTGCCTAGACTTCCTACCCATTTATTTAATCAATGGTTCCACAGTACCTCCCCTACCTCTAAATCTAAGGGCACCACGATTGCGATTCATAAGACCTGCCCTTTCCAGCTTTCAGATAGTAAAATAGATCCACAAGGCCGTTACATTTTTCTGAAAGGTACCATAGCAGGGCGATGCTACACACTCACCTCGATCTATGCGCCTAACTCCAACCAAATCTCTTTCTTAGATAACACTCTCAAGCTATTGACGGAGTTTAAAGAAGGATTTGTTATCCTTGGGGGAGACTTTAATGTTAGCCCTGACCCTTTATTAGACACCTCCAACTCCAGTCACTCACACTCCTACGCCTTTCTTAAACATTTTCGGAAATCCCTTCAATCCCATTTACTTCTTGATAGCTGGAGAACTCTCCATTCTGTAGGGAGGGACTTTAGCTATTACTCAGCTGTCCATGATGTTTGAAGCCGCATAGATCATATATATGTTGACCGCCCCACACTAGAGCTCCTGCAGTCCGCGTCCATCGGAAATATCACAATATCTAATCATGCCCCAGTAGGGGTGACTCTCACACTCCCGTCGGGCTCTCGTGGGGCCTGGACATGGAGGCTGAATGAAAATCTGTTGGACGATGTGGCAGCGGCTGCCAAAGTGTCGGAGGTCATCACAAATTATTTCAGAGAAAATGTCACAGATGACCTTAGTAAGGGCATGGTGTGGGAGGGCCACAAGGCTGTAGTCAGAGGTGAGTTCATATCTTTGGGAGCCAAGCTTAAAAAGATGCATCAGGCAGATTTTACCAGAGTGCTGTCTGCGCTTCAGGAAGCGGAACTGAAACACAAATAAAATGGAGACCCTGGGGCATTGCAGAGGTTAGCTGATCTGAGAAACCTGTTATTGCGTTTGTTAGACCGGCAGACACATAAACAGGCCAGACACCTGTCACACAAATATTATGAGCATGGTAATAAGTGTGGGCGTATGCTTGCAAGGGCCCTCCGTAAAAAGCATGCACAGACTTACGTACAAAAGCTTCGTTCCCCAGCTGGCGACATTTCAGTTCAATCCTCTGGAATTGCCTCAGGGTTTCAAGACTATTACACACAACTCTACAACCTGACCACTGACTATCCCCTAGATGCTCAGATATCCAAGTCTGCTGCCATCAGGGACTACTTAGCCTCGGCTGGTGTCCCACCTTTGAATGCCAACCAATGTACAGACCTTGAACTACCGATCTCCCCCGAGGAGATTGAGTTGGTAGTGAAATCCTTACCCAAAGGAAGGAGCCCGGGACCAGATAGCTACACCAGGACATATTACAAAACTTTCTTACCCCTTCTAGTTACCTACATGTGCAATTACTTCAACTCCATCGCGAAAGGGACTCCTATCCCCTCTGGGGCGCTTCTGGCACACATCACAGTGCTGCCTAAAGAAGGTAAAGATCCGATGATTCCCGAAAGCTACCGGCCCATATCCCTTCTTAACATCGACGTTAAGATCTTGGCAAAGGTGTTGGCAAACAGGCTTGGAGGCCTTATGCCTCATATTATCCACCCGGACCAAACGGGGTTTATCACAGGGAGGGAGGCGAGGGACAACTCAATCAGAGCCATTCAACTCATCCACTGGGCTCGTACGGGCCCTGACCCAAAACATTACATAATTCTTTCAACTGAAGCCGAAAAGGTCTTCGACTGGGTCGACTGGTCATAATTAAAAATGGTATTAGAGGCTCTAGGGCTTAAAATGCGCATGTTGACCTCTATTCTGGCACTGTACTCCACTCCCTGTGCACAGGTTAAAGTGAATGGAGTGCTTTCCTCCCAGTTCCCGATTCAGAATGGCACGAGACAGGGGTGTCCCCTTTCTCCCCTCCTCTTTGCTCTTGTTCTTGACTACTATGTACTGTCAGAGCGAATACGGATATAAAGGGCCTAAAAGTTGGAAACACTGAACACAAACTGTCAGCATATGCAGACGACGTTCTATTCCATCTATCGGAATCCCTGATCTCGCTGCCAGTCCTGATGAAAGAACTAAAGACATTCGGGTCGCTTTCAAATTTCAAGATAAATTTCTCTAAATCGGAAATTTTACCTGTCCATTTGCCTCCCTCCCTGATGAGTAGCCTGCAAGCTGCTTTTCCCTTCACCTGGGCCAAGTCTTCAATTAGATACTTAGGTATACAATTAACAGACTGTTTCGATACCCTCTATACCGCTAACTTCCCCCCCTTACTTCACACAATTAAGAAAGATTTTACCCAATGGACCAAGACTGCTTTTACGTGGATAGGTCGAATTAATATAATAAAAATGAATATTCTGCCCCGAATACTTTTTTTTTACAAATGATTCCCATACCCCTACCGCGCAACTTCTTTTCCCAGATTAATAGCACACTATCTGGGTTTGTGTGGAATGCACAGAAATCCAGAATAGCTCTGAAAGTACCGAAATGCTCAAAATTGACTGGAGGCCTGGGGATCCCTGACATTTTGAAATACCATAGGGCCATCGCCCCCAAGAGAATCCTCAACTGGCGTTTCCACACCCAGTCCAAACTTTGAGTCTCCTTAGAAAAATGGGTGGCGGGCAGGAACTTAGCATATGCACCATGGCTACCCCGTGAATGTAGAGGGTTGTCGGATACCACTTCCCCTCTGACGACGCATACGCTTTCCACATGGGACAGGATAAATTCGGTTTTCAGTTT
The DNA here is from genome assembly GCF_042186555.1 of Aquarana catesbeiana. Lineage (NCBI taxonomy): Eukaryota > Metazoa > Chordata > Amphibia > Anura > Ranidae > Aquarana > Aquarana catesbeiana. Next base: position 560,452,385 of record NC_133324.1, read on the forward strand.
GTCTCCTCCCATGTCCCCGCTGGCTCCGTTGGGAGGGTTAATTTTGTTCCCGCCATGTGAGCAAATGGCCTTTTTTGGTCCCTGGCTGGATGATGGTAACGCCGGTTGTGGGAAATTAATGCACAATGGTAAACTGATGAGCTTTGAATCCCTACAGACTAGACACGGGGGCTCCAAAATGAATTTCTGGAGGTATAGACAGCTCCATCACTTCTTTGAGATACATGGGAAATCTATAAGAGACTCCTCCTCTCTTACACCTTTCGAACAGTTTTTTGTAGATGATGACCCGATCCCTCACATGATTTCGGAGATGTACCGTCTATTAAAGCGGGGTTCCACCCAAATTTTGAACAATATCTGTATGTATTCTCTTCCTTGCCTAGATGCTGACATGCCATTTAAAAAAATTTAAATAGCTGTAATTACCTTTTATTTTTCTATTCTTCTTTGCACTTCCTGGTTCTCCTCCCGTGGGAGTAGGTGTGTTTCTAGCCTCTCCCAGACTCCTGGGAGCTAGTCTCAGGCTTCCCAGGATGCCACTGAGCATGTGCGGGAACGAGCGGTGAATGCTGGGAGCACATCCAGGAAATAAATGCTTGTGGGCTTCAAATGCCCACAATGAAGATGGAAACTGCCTGCAGTGAATAATATAAGTTATTCTTTCCGACGAAATCTGACACAGGCGGACATATTACACACAATATGTGAGTATGTAATGCTGAGAAGAAAAGTTTGTGAATGAACTAAAAAAAAAAAAAAAAAACGATAGATAGGTGGACCCCCGCTTTAAGTAATTTTACTGACAGACTTAGGCCAACCTACATACGGGCATGGGAAAGGGACTTAAAGCTTGATTTTTCTACAACCCAACTGACTCATCTCTACCAGCTCACTCACTCGAGCTCTATGGAATCTAAAACTCAAGAAACAAATTACAAGATTTTGTCACGCTGGTATTGTGTCCCGGCTGACCTAGCTCGCATCTATCCTTCGGTGTCAGACCAATGCTGGAGAAGGTGTGGCCTCAGGGGAACGCTCCTTCATATTTGGTGGGAGTGCCCTCTGATCCAGCCATATTGGGCGGACATTAAAGCTCTAATAAGGGAAATCCTAGATCTTGATATACCCTTGTCTCCGGCCCACTTCCTCTTGCATGTCCCGCAGATGCCGATTAATAGATACAAAAAAAGCGTCTTGCCGCATCTCTTGAATGCGGCTAGACGCCTTCTTCCAATTTACTGGAAACAACCCAAGATCCCTTCAAGGGCAGACTGGATCCAAAAGGTAAATGATATTAGAGAGGCCGAACACTGGATAGCGATCTGTAAGGGCAAAGTGGAGCATTTTGATACCATATGGGGCCCATGGAAAGATTATATGTTTGACCCCGATCATGAATCCACTAGCCTAGACCTGGCTCTGCTGGAGCTGGCAGAACCATCCCTAAGATCCCGCTTAGACAAAAGTAATAGTGCCCACTGAATGACATTCTTCACCCCTACTTGTCATGAAAAGAGGCTGTTCTGGTCGGAGCTCGCTCGGCGCAGGTCTACAAGACTTCTCTAGACCATAAGGTATGCTCCTCCTTTATCCTTCCGTATTCCCTACCCTCCTTCCCCCTCTTCCCTTAGTCTCTCTCTTATCGTTTATTTCTTCTTCTCTTTCCTCCTTTTACTAGTTTTGGTTCTTTTACTACCACATGACTCCTTGATTTCAGGTTGTAACAAAATATTTTACTTACTGCAATGTCCAGACTTAAGGTTGCAATGGCTAGCTTAGAAAGCGGAGACCCCCCCCCCTTGGAGCGGGGTGACTACGTTTTTCTCCTCCTGAGATGGAGGACTGAGGGGGGGCGCTCCCTGCCGCAATGGTGGTCTGGGTGAGGTTGATGGAGGCATATAGCCCCCCTCTACTCGGACTGCCGGCGGGGTCGGTGCCCCCCTGCCCTCCTGAGCAGTCAGCACCTAGGGTGGGTTGAGCCTGTCACTGGACTGAACTCTCTCCCCATGGTCATTCCAATTCATTATGAGGACTAATGATCACTAAATGTGATATTACCTTGAACATGGACTAGTCATCTACAATAACCTGTATCAATGTATAATCTTTATGTGTTTTGTTCTGCATGTCTTCATTGTGTGTAGTTTCTTACTAAAATGTTGCTAAATAAAGATTTTACAAAAAAAATAAAAAACATTACTTGTATATCAAGTCAAAATTTATTTTAAAATTTTGCTTGTCTTGCAGAACGCTCTCAAACCAAGTTACTCTCAATCCAAGGTTTTACTGTATAACATGTTTGTTATTTTTATAAAAAAGAAAACAAGACTTTAGTATCACTTTAACCACTTCAATTGTCATATGACGTCCGCAGGAACACTCTGTCCCTCCGGGCGGGCGTCATATGACGTCCTGGCCTTCTCGCCACTCCTGGAGACCTGCTGTGTGGCGATCGGGATGAGGCGTGTCCCTCGGGACGCAGTCCATCCCAGATCAGTGTAAAGAGCCAATAAAAATCAGTGTCACAGTCAGGCACATGCAATGTCTTTGTGCACGAGCGGCGATCGGGGACGAGGCTTGTCAGCCTGACACAGTCCATCCTCGATTAAAGAGCCAATTAAATTGGTTCTTTACCACGTGACCAGTTGTGTCCAATCACAGCCGGTCACAGAATGTCAACAAACTGCGGTAATGGGCTGTTACCGGGCTCTCCTCCTCACACACTGATCGTGTGTGAGGAGGAGATTGCAGTAACAGCTCGTTACTGCCTACAGTATACATCAAACACACTTATTGCCCCCCCCAATAAAGATGACCTGTCACAGCCTATCTGAGTACCCCAGGAACCTGTCACCAGCCCATCTGAATACCCGAGTATCTGTCACCAGCCCATCTGAATACCCGAGTACCTGTCACCAGCCCATCTGAATACCCGAGTACCTGTCACCATCCCATCAGATTACCCGAGTACCTGTCACCAGCCCATTAGAGTACCCGAGTACCTGTCACCAGCCCATTAGAGTACCCGAGTACCTATCTGCAGCCCATGCCTCAAAGAATATACGTCGGGGTGTTTGCTTTCCAAAATTGAGTCATTTTGTGGGTAATTCCACTGCCCTGGTGCTCCAGGACCTTCAAAAGTGTGATAGGAAGGAATTAAATTATATGTGTAATTTATACTCCTAGAACGCCTGAAGGTACTACTTCAATGGTGGACCTCTCTATGTGGCTAGGCTGTATAAAAGCATAGGTGTGCGCACAGGGTGTGCCAGGTGTGCCTGGGCACACCCTAATCGCTTTGTGTTGTGCATATTCCCCCCTGTTTAGACCACTGATGTTTCATCCAAAAAAAAATGTTACAAAATAAAATAATTTTAAAAGAATAAAAATACAACTACTGACACTGTCCACTGCCCTACACATGCATATGTATTTGAGCTTTGGGGTGCACACCCTAATGCAATAGGCTGCGCACACCTATGTATAAAAGTCTCACACATGTGGTATCACCATACTCGGGATTTGGGATGAGCTTCGTGTTCGAGTCGAACCCATGTTCGACTCGAACATCGTCTGTTCGCCCGTTCGCCGAATTGCGAACGATATGGGCCGTTCACGCCAAATTCGTGTGGCGCGTCACGGCCCATAATTTACTGCGGCATCGCAGTGCATTGCTGGCTGATGATTGGCCAAGCATGCACTGGCCAATCACAGCGCCGCCTGAACAGAGAGCCGTAATTGGCCAAAGCCAAGGAGGCTTTGGCCAATTATGGCTCAGGGGATTTAGTACACGCCCCACACTATATAAGGCCGCCTGCACGGTGGCCCTGTGTAGTGTGTGTTCCGGCGTTCATTGAGAGAGAGAGAGAGAGACAGACAGTGACATTTGATTTGAGTTAGATAGATTAGGCAGAACAGTCAGTCAGTTAGCTGCACTTACAGTGTATTGTGTATATATATGCATCCCAGGTGTTGCATATATATATATATACACTGTATTCAGTTTAGCTAGATCCGTTCTTGTTATCTTCCTACTGACAGGCAGGCTTGTCTTGTTACAGTATTTACAGCTACCTGAAGAAAATTACTGGTGTTCTTTTGATCCTATTAGTACCACAGTCAGGCAGCTAGACTATTTACAGTTAGTGCAGTGCGTCCTGCTCACAGTGTTCAGCTAGATCCGTTCCTGCTATCTTCTTACTGACAGGCAGGCTTGTCTTGTTACAGTATATACAGCTACCTGAAGAAAATTGCTGGTGTTCTTTTGATCCTATTAGTACCACAGTCAGGCAGCTAGACTATTTACAGTTAGTGCAGTGCGTCCTGCTCACAGTGTTCAGCTAAAACTACAAGTTAGTGGGGTGCGTCCTGCTCACAGTGTTCAGCTAAACCTACAAGTTAGTGGGGTGCGTCCTGCTCACAGTGTTCAGCTAAACCTACAAGTTAGTGCGGTGCGTCCTGCTCACAGTGTTCAGCTAGATCCGTTCCTGTTATCTTCTTACTGACAGGCAGGCTTGTCTTGTTACAGTATATACAGCTACCTGAAGAAAATTACTGGTGTTTTTTTGATCCTATTAGTACCACAGTCAGGCAGCTAGACTATTTACAGTTAGTGCAGTGCGTCCTGCTCACAGTGTTCAGCTAAACCTACAAGTTAGTGGGGTGTGTCCACCTCACAGTGTTCAGCTAAACCTACAAGTTAGTGCAGTGCGTCCTGCTCACAGTGTTCAGCTAGATCCGTTCCTGTTATCTTCTTACTGACAGGCAGGCTTGTCTTGTTACAGTATATACAGCTACCTGAAGAAAATTGCTGGTGTTCTTTTGATCCTATTAGTACCACAGTCAGGCAGCTAGACTATTTACAGTTAGTGCAGTGCGTCCTGCTCACAGTGTTCAGCTAAACCTACAAGTTAGTGGGGTGCGTCCTGCTCACAGTGTTCAGCTAAACCTACAAGTTAGTGGGGTGCGTCCTGATCACAGTGTTCAGCTAAACCTACAAGTTAGTGGGGTGCGTCCTGCTCACAGTGTTCAGCTAAACCTACAAGTTAGTGCGGTGCGTCCTGCTCACAGTGTTCAGCTAAACCTACAAGTTAGTGGGGTGCGTCCTGCTCACAGTGTTCAGCTAAACCTACAAGTTAGTGTGGTGCGTCCACCTCACAGTGTTCAGCTAAACCTACAAGTTAGTGGGGTGCGTCCTGCTCACAGTGTTCAGCTAAACCTACAAGTTAGTGGGGTGCGTCCTGCTCACAGTGTTCAGCTAGATCCGTTCCTGTTATCTTCTTACTGACAGGCAGGCTTGTCTTGTTACAGTATATACAGCTACCTGAAGAAAATTACTGGTGTTTTTTTTATCCTATTAGTACCACAGTCAGGCAGCTAGCCCATTTACAGTTAGTGCAGTGCATCCTGCTCACAGTGTTCAGCTAAACCTACAAGTTAGTGGGGTGCGTCCACCTCACAGTGTTCAGCTAAACCTACAAGTTAGTGCAGTGCGTCCTGCTCACAGTGTTCAGCTAGATCTGTTCCTGTTATCTTCTTACTGACAGGCAGGCTTGTCTTGTTACAGTATATACAGCTACCTGAAGAAAATTACTGGTGTTCTTTTGATCCTATTAGTACCACAGTCAGGCAGCTAGACTATTTACAGTAAGGGCAGTGCGTCCTGCTCACAGTGTTCAGCTAAACCTACAAGTTAGTGGGGTGCGTCCTGCTCACAGTGTTCAGCTAAACCTACAAGTTAGTGTGGTGCGTCCACCTCACAGTGTTCAGCTAAACCTACAAGTTAGTGGGGTGCGTCCTGCTCAGAGTGTTCAGCTAAACCTACAAGTTAGTGGGGTGCGTCCTGCTCACAGTGTTCAGCTAAACCTACAAGTTAGTGGGGTGCGTCCTGTTCACAGTGTTCAGCTAAACCTACAAGTTAGTGGGGTGCGTCCTGTTCACAGTGTTCAGCTAAACCTACAAGTTAGTGGGGTGCGTCTACCTCACAGGGTTCAGCTAAAGCTACCTGTAGAAGGTTGGTGGTGTTCTCATACTACAGGCAGGCAGTTGATTTTGCTAGCTGCAGTATCAGTACATATATATATATATATATATATATATATATATCCCAGCTTAGTGCAGCTACAGGCCATTAGTATGTCTGGAAGGCCAAGAAGGAGAGGCAGACAGTCACAAGCCAATAAGAGAGGGCAAGCAGGCTCTGTGTCTAGTGCTGGTCATGGAGACGGTGCATCCTCATCAGCACATGGCCGTGGGACACGCTTGGCCTTTTTTTCGGCAGCTGGCCGTGTTGAGCCGCAACATGCGGAAGACTTGGTCGAGTGGATGACCAAGCCGTCCTCATCCTCCTCATCCTCTCTCACCCATGCCCAGGGTACTTTGTCTGGCAAAGCAGCGGCCTCTTCCCTCGGCTCAATGTCATCAGTGACTCCTTCCCTAGCCCCACCATGTCCTCCTGAGGAGTCCCTCGAACTGTTTGACCACAGTGTTAGGTACATGCTCCAGGAGGATGCCCAGCGTTTGGAAGGCTCTGATGATGATACTGAGCTCGATGAAGGCAGTAACATGAGCACGGACAGAGGGGGTGCCCAAGAAGGACAGCAAACTGGCAGTCATGCTCCCTCTGCTGCAGCATACTGCCAGGTTTGCTCCAGTGATGAGGAGGGAGGGGATGATGAGGTCACTGACTCAACGTGGGTGCCTGATAGGAGGGAGTAGGAGGAGGAGGAGGTGGCACATCATAAGGGCAGCACATTGACTGCATCACACCCCAAAGCTCCACATGTGCAGGGCGCTGCAGTCTCTGCGCGTTATTCAAAAAGTTCTTTGGCGTGGGCCTTTTTTGAGACGAGTGCATCAGATCGCACCGCTGCAACATATGTCTCAAGCGTATCTCGCGTGGCCAAAACATCTCCCGCTTGGGTGACTCTGCTGGCAGCTGGGAAGGATGCAGGACAAGGTGCAGTAGTGTTGGAGGTTGTTTCGCCACCACGCCTCCAAAATGCTAAGGATTGTGACACACCTCTCTCCTCCACCCCCTCCTCTTCTTCTTCCTCCATGGCCTCTTCCTGTGCTTTGTCCTCGGAACCAGCGGTGCTCCGTAGCCGTTCAAGGGGCTACGCAAGTACGCAGGCCAAAAGATGCCATGCGGTGCTTGAGCTGGTGTGCTTGGGGGACAGGAGCCACACTGGGGCAGAGGTTCTGTCAGCTCTGCAGGGGCAGGTTCAGAGGTGGTTGACGCCACTCCAACTTAAGACAGGAATGGTGGTTTGCGACAATGGCACCAACCTCCTCTCTGCCCTCCGACAGGGACAAATGACCCATGTGCCCTGTTTGGCTCACGTCCTTAACTTGGTGGTGCAGCGGTTCTTGGGCAGGTACCCAGGCTTACAGGATGTCCTGAGGCAGGCCAGGAAAGTCTGTGTGCATTTCCGCCGGTCATATAATGCCAGTACTCGGCTGACGGACCTCCAAAAGGAGTTTAACCTGCCCAAGAACCGCCTAATCTGTGACATGCCCACCAGGTGGAACTCAACGTTGGCCATGCTGCAGCGGCTGCACACGCAGCAGAGGGCCATCAATGAGTACCTGTGCGAATATGGCACCAGGACAGGGTCAGGGGAGCTTGTTTTTTTTTCCCCACGCCAGTGGGCCATGATCAGGGATGCATGCACTGTCCTGTCACCATTTGAGGAGGCCACGAGGATGGTGAGCAGTGACAGTGCATGCATCAGTGACACTGTCCCCCTTGTCCACCTGTTGGAGCACACGCTGCGTGGAATAATGGACAGGGCACTTGAGGCAGAACAGAGGCAGGAAGAGGAGGACTTCCTTAGCTCTCAAGGCCCCCTTTATCCAGACAGTGTTCCTGCGTGCCCGCCGATCACACAGGAAGAGGACGAGGAGGAGGAGGAGGAGGAGGAAGATTGTGTCAGTATGGAGGTGGAGCCTGGCACTCAGCATCAGCAGCAGTCTTTAAGGGATCAGTCCCAACACATGGACTTGTACGTGACTGGGAAGAGGTGGCTGCGGACCATGTCGTCCTTAGTGACCCAGAGGACTCTGGACCGAATGCCTCAGCAAACCTACACTGCATGGCCTCCCTGATCCTGCAAAGCCTGCGTAAGGATCCTCGTATTCGTGGAATCAAGGAGAAGGACCAATACTGGCTGGCAACCCTCCTTGATCCACGTTACAAGGGTAAGGTTGCGGACGTTATCTTGCCATCGCAGAGGGAGCAGAGGATGAAACATCTTCGGGAGGCCTTGCAGAAAGGTCTGTGCAACGCGTTCCCAGAGACTGGGAGGTTACAAACTCCTGTTTCTGGACAACGTGTTGCTGAGGCTTCGGTCAGTCAAAGAAGGAGCGGTGGAGAAGGTGGCCGTCTGACCGATGCGTTCAGACAATTTTTTGGTCCGCAGCCCCAAGGTATGATCGGTTCCAGCAACCATCGCCAGCGTCTGTTTTACATGGTGCAGGAATACCTAGGGGCAAGATCAGACTTGGACTCCTTTCCCACCGAAAATCCTCTGGGTTACTGGGTCTTGAGGATGGATCACTGGCCAGAGCTTGCACAGTATGCAATTGAGCTACTGGCCTGTCCTGCATCCAGCGTTCTTTCGGAACGCACATTCAGTGCTGCTGGAGGCGTGGTAACCAATCACAGGGTGCGTCTGTCCACCGACTCGGTCGATCGACTGACCTTCATAAAAATGAATCAGTCTTGGATCACCACCAGCTACCAAGCACCTGATGCTGATGTAACCGAATAATTTTTTTTGAAATCTCAGATCCCTTCAAAGACTGCCTATGCTGATGCTGAGTGACTATCCCTGAGTAATTATCCTCTTCCTCCTCAATCATCATGCTGATAGCTTGTAAGAACATTTTTGGTTCTGGGCGCCACCACCAGTGCCTAAGGCACAATTTTTCAGCCCCTGTTCAACAGGGGCGTGTAATTACAATTTTTGATGCAATACTTTGCAGCAGGGCTCGTTCCTGCGTTCCAACTAGAGTGTCTGTGAGGGGTTGCAGTGTTGTGGCACCAGCACCAGTGCCTAAGGCCTAATTTTTCAGCCCCTGTTCAACGGGGGCATGTAATTACAATTCTTGATCTAATATTTCACAGCAGGGCCCATTTCTGCACCCACCAAGAGCGAGTGAGGACTTACAGTGTTGTGGCACCAGCACCACCACCACCACCACCAAAGGCCCAGTTTTTCTGCCCCTGTTCAACAGGGGCATGTAATTACAATTCTTGATCTAATATTTCACAGCAGGGCCCTGTGAGGGCTTACGTTGTTGTGGCCACAACAACACCTAAGGCCCAAATTTCTGCTGAGTATATAGGGCAGGCCCCTACTTTCAAACATCTAACTTACAAACGCCTCCTACTTGCAAACGGAAGGAGACAACAGGAAGTGAGATGAAATCTACCCCTAGTAAGGGAAATTCTCTCCTGTAAGAGTTAATATGGGAAAAACATTTCTCCTTTCCACTGATGCTTTCCAATCCTTATTCCACAAAAAACCCCGAATTCTCAAAAAACATTTGTCATTGGGACAAAAAGTGAGGTGAAATCTTCTAAAGAGGAGGAAAGACAGCAAAACAAATGTCACAGGGGTGATAACCCTTCCCTATGTTTTCCAAAAAGCTTAAAAAAGATATTTTGGCTGGAGCTAAACACGTTAAAAATGTACCCGTTCAAAATGACAAACAGATTCTACTTAACAACAAACCTACAGTCCCTGTCTTGTTTGCACCGCCTGTATACTGCTGTTCAGAGTATATAGGGCCTGGTGGCCCCACACCTTTCCTTATTTTAATTTGGGTGCGGGGTTCCCCTTAATTTCCATACAAGACCCAAAGGGACTGGTAATGGACTGGGGGGTACCCATGCCGTTTGTCTCACTGATTTTCATCCATATTGCCAGGACCCGACATTACATTAAACCTGCAAGCAGTTTTAAATGAGATTTTTTCCTTTAAAAATGACATTTGGTGCAGGGACTGTTCTAAACACGGGAAACACGCGCCACTTTACAGGCATACAATAGACACCCCCCAGGTACGATATTTAAAGGAGTATTTCACTTTTTTTTTTTTACTTTAAGCATCATTAAAATCACTGCTCCCGAAAAAACGGCCGTTTTTAAAAGTTTTTTTTGCATTGATACATGTCCCCTGGGGTAGGACCCGGGTCCCCAAACCCTTTTTAGGACAATACCATGCAAATTAGCCTTTAAAATGAGCACTTTTGATTTCGAACGTTCGAGTCCCATAGACGTCAATAGGGTTCTAACGTTCGTGCGAACTTTCGGTCCGTTCTGGTGCGAACCGAACCGGGGGGGTGCTCGGCTCATCCCTACTCAGGATGAGTAGCAGAATGTATTTTGGGGTGTAATTTTTGCTATGTGCATGCTGTGTGTTAGAAATATCTTAAAAAATTGACCATTACAAATTGTAAAAAAATTACAACTTCAAAAAACTCACTATGCCTCTTACTAAATACCTTTGACTGCCTACTTTCCAAAAAGGGGTCATTTGGGGGGTATTAGTACTTTCCTGACATTTCAGCGCCTCAAGAGATGAGATAGGCCATCAGTGCATCAGGTGTGATCAATTTTCAAAAATTTGCACCATAGCTTGTAGACTCTATAACTTTCACACAGACCAAATAATATACACTTATTTTGGTTATTTTTACCAAAGATATGTACCAGTATAAATTTTGGCCCAAATGTATGAACAAAAATTACTTATTTGCAAAATCTTATTATAGAAGCTAAAAAAAAGTTTTTTTTTTTTAAATTTTCGCACTTTTTTCACTTATGTCACAAAAAATAAAAAACCCAGTTGTGATTAAATACCACCAAAAGAAAGCTATATTTGTGTGAAAAAAATGATAAAAATTTTGTTTGGGTACAGAGTTGCATGACTGAGTAATTGGTATTCAAAGTGCGAAAGCGCTGAAAGCTGAAAATTGGTCTGGGCAGGAAGGGTGTATAAGTGCCCTGTATTGAAGTGGTTAAAGAGTAACTCAACTTTTTAACTCAAAATTCCAATCCCCTCTAGGTGATCAATTTGCATTGCAGGGATTTTATCAAACGTTTTCCCTTTCTGTTCTTTTTTTGCCTCGTTTACTGTCATATTTTTTTTTTTTTTTTTTTTTCTTTTTGCCACATCAGCGAAGGGATGAACCATGGGAGTAGCTTTTTTCAAGTTGACGATCAAGAAAAATACCTCCCTTTTTCCGTCACATCATTATGGCTTTAAACTATTGCATTGATTGGGAGATTTCTTAACACACACATTCAAGAATTACACCCCCCCATTATTTCCAACATAGACCCTTAATTCCTTACTAGCCACCCTCCACCACCACCCACCACCCCCCCTATCCCCCACCCGAGACCATACTCCCTCACGTCTCCTGTTTTTTTTTTTTTTTTTTTTTTTTTTTTTTTTTTATATTATTTACCCCCCCCTTAGCCATTCAAGATAACCATATCTCAGCTGCTTTTATAGAATTTTTAAATCTCTCCCATTCTCCCCACTTAGACCTAAACGCCTCCATTTTCATACCTTCACTGAACCTTAGATATTCCAAGTCCTGTATCTCATTTATTTTATTGATCCATTCCTTCATGGTTGGCCTTTCTTTTCTATTCCAGTTTTTGGGGATTAGGCTCTTAGCTGCATCAATAAGGTGAGGAAGGAGTGATCTGAGGTAGGCCTTAGTGTGCATCTCACTCAGGTGGAACAGAAGAGCCCTGGGATCCCTTGGCAAATCATATTTAGTAATCTCTTTAATATATTTTCTGATCTCATCCCAAAAGATCACTATCTCAGGACACGACCACCACACATGGGCCATCGTCCCAATTTCGCCACATCCCCTCCAACAAAGCCGAGATTTATCCTTATCGATTTTATGCATCTTATCCGGGGTCATGTACATTCTTGTTAAACACTTGTAATTTAACTCTAGGACTTTATAATTAACTGACGTGGTCAAAAGACGCTTTACTATCAGTTCCACTTCTGTCTCTGTAAATGTTAAACCTAGCTCCTTCTCCCATTTACTTATAAAAGACAAGGTGTCTACCCTCTTCAGCTCGACCAATATTTTATATATTCTAGAAAAACCACTTTTTTCGTCTCGTTCTATACATATTTTTTCTAATGGGAGTAGGTTATTCATTGTTCTAATAGGTTGCGGCAAAGATGCTACGAAGTGTTTTAACTGAGCGTAACGCCATGGATTAATATTCATCTTATCTCCTCTTTTCTTGAGCTCCTGAATTGAACAGATTTTCCCCCGGTCTATTACATCCCTTAATTGCAAATTCTCGTCTAAAAGCCATTTCCCGAACCACTCTTCCTTTCCCGGTGGGAAATATTCTACTTCCTTCAATGACATTAATGGTGAGTTGTATTGCCAGTGTTCCCTTTTATGAACCCGGTCCCATACTCCAAGTGCATGTCTAGTGATTTCGTGCATTTTTGTGTCTTGTTTTCTTAATTTTGGTGAGTACCATATTATTTTGTGAAGTTTTATCTTACTGATATTATTTTCAATTTCTACCCATTGTTTACCTCTGTTTTTAAACCAATCTATTACCCTCCCCAGTGCAATAGCTTCATAATATTTACTGATATCAGGTGCTCCCCATCCCCCTTTGTTTTTAGTGTTTATTAATTGATCATATTTTATCCGTGGGGTTTTCCCTTTCCATATGAATTTTAATATCATTGAGTGCAACCTTTTAAGATAACCAGACGGAAGAGCCACTGGGAGCATTTGCAATTTGTATGTAATTTTTGGTAATACAACCATTTTAAGTGAGCTAATTCTACCCGACCACGACAGTTGCCCCTGCTGTAATCTCTTTAGTCCTACTTTAACCTCGTTTAATAGCGGGATGAAATTGGCCTGGTATAGCTCTTCTACTGATGTTGTAATTTTAATTCCTAGATAGTTTAGGGCTTCCCTCTCCCACCTAAAAGGAAAATATTTTTGGTAAGCGAAGTCTCTTGTCTTGTTTGGGTTAATGTCTAGTACTTCTGATTTGGTGGTGTTTACTTTAAAATTAGACAATTTCCCGTACTCTTCTAATGTAGCTAGGACATTCGGAAGAGAAATTCTTGGATTAGTTATATAAAGGAGAATATCGTCCGCAAAAGCAGCGAGCTTATACTCAGTTCCCCCTATATTGACCCCGCCAATGTCAGGGTTCTGTCTTATCCTGGTAAGGAGGGACTCCAAAACCATCAGGAAGAGCATTGGGGAGATTGGGCACCCCTGTCTTGTGCCGTTGTACATACTAAAAGGCTCGGACAAGATCCCGTTTATTTTTACTCTCGCTGATGGTTTTGTATAAAGCGCCTTTATCCAGCTGCAGATCCTCTCCCCATAGCCTACTTGTTTGAGTGTTTCTATCATGAAGTCCCAGTCTACTCTATCAAATGCTTTTTCAGCATCTATTGATAGCAGTAGACCTGGGACCCCACTCTTTTTAATTTCCTGAGTTATCAGTAGCGTCTTAATACTATTGTCCCTTCCTTGCCTACCTGGTATGAACCCCACTTGATCAGGGTGGATGATGTTTTTAATCGTTTGCTTTACTCTACCCGCGATAACTTTTGCAAAGATTTTTGTGTCGTTATTTAATAGGGAAATAGGCCTAAAACTAGAGCATAGTGTGTTGTCCTTGCCCTCCTTGTGAATGAGCGCTATAGTGGCTGCCAATGCGTCTCTACTCATTTCCCCTCTCTCTCCTATCTCATTCATATAGGTACATAATTTTGGTACTAACTGCTCTTGATATTTCTTATAATATAATACCGTCAGTCCGTCTGGACCAGGGCTCTTTCCTGTCTGGGTCTCCTTGATAGCTTTCCTTACCTCAGCCTCTGTAATGGGGGCATCTAACACGAGACTCTCCTCTTTTGTTATCTTGATCATCCCAGTATCTTTTAGGTAGTTATTTATTTTTTCTCGTTTTTGCTCTCTCACTTTATCGTTATCCTTTGTATTTATTGAGTAGAGTTCCCCATAAAATTCCTGGAAGGTTTTTGCTATATCCTTATCCTTATATTTATATTCTCCTGTTTTCGTCTTTATCTTATCAATGTAGTTTTTGTTTTTCTTTCTACACAATGCCCTAGCCAGAACCCGACCTGGTTTATTCCCAGATAAATATCTTTCTTTTTTGACTAGATTGTATTTCTTACGGTTTTCTGCCTCTATCTGCTGTCTCAAGGCCTCTCTAGCCCCGTATAATTTTCCCAAAATCCCTCCTTCCCCCGTTTCCTTGTGCTGCCTTTCTAGTTTTTTAACTTCTTCCTGGAGGGTGCTCAAGACTTTTTTCTGCCTTCTTTCTTTCTCCACTCCCGCCTTTATTATTATCCCCCTAATATATGCCTTGTGGGCCTCCCATACTATTGCTTCTGATATTTCTTCAGAGGAATTGGTTCTAAAATAGAATTCCAGTTCTTCATTTATTAATTTGTCTATTTCCTTATCGTGAAGGAGATCTTCATTTAGTCTCCAATTATGAAACGGGGGAGATTGCTTGTTTTGCTTTATTCGTAATGTCACCGGGGCGTGGTCCGAGAATGTTATAGAGCCAATATTTGTACTTTCAGCCTCCTCTAAAAACCTATGGTCTATAAAAAAATAGTCAAGTCTTGAGTACGTCGCGTGCACGGGGGAGTAGTAAGTGAAATCCATTATTTTTTGGTGTTGCATCCTCCAGACATCGACTAGTTGAAGCTGATGTAATTTTTTTTTAAGTTTATTCAACCAAACCCCTCCTGTCCCCCGAGCACGCGACGCACTATCCTTGCCCGGCTCAAGGCAAAGATTCAGATCTCCTGCCAGGACCATCCTCCCTCTCCTGAAACCCTCTAGCTTTAATAAAGCTCCGATTAGATATTTACTTGAATTGTTATTAGGGCAATAGATGTTAGCTAATGTATATACCTCACCATTTAGTTTTCCCCTCAAAAACAACAATCGGCCCTCAGGGTCAGACATTCTCTCCTCTATCTGAAAACGGGTTTCCCTAGCAAAGCCGATCGCTACCCCTTTTGCACCCCTTATCGGGGAGTCGCTATAAAACCACAACGGGTAGTCCCTTGACAGAATCCTCTGATTTCTCCCCAGGTATAGATGTGTCTCCTGGAGGAAGACCACCTCAGCTTTATTGGCTCTCAGCTCGCACATCACGTTCGCACATTTTATGGGCCAGTTGAGCCCCCTCACATTATAGGTTATCAAGTTAATTCCAGCCATTTATTTTCTTTTCAATACCCCATCGCAGCTGCCACAGGAGACGAATAAGGTTGTACTGGTCTCGCCCCTCCCTTGCCCCCCCTCCCCCCCTCCACAACACCCCCCCACCCTCCCTCCCCCCCTACTCTTAGAAGCATCCCATCTCCCCATAACCCTACTGACCGTGACCTCGCCTTCTCCACCCGGCCCTACGGTTAGCCCCTCAAGGGTTGAGCACAATGCGAGAGCCATGCATCTCCCATCCCGCCCCAGGAGCTACCAGGCCAACCCCCTCCCCCCCGTTCCCCCATCACCCCCCCCAGAGCACCCCCCCTCCCCCCCCCAAGACTCCAGGCTCTAAGCCCATTGCCACCCGCCCCCCCCCCCCGCCCCCAGCCGCACAAGACTCTGACCTACTAGACAAGGGATAACTAGCTACAATTTCACCTCTATACACCTCTCCTTTTATACACAGGTTTCCAATTTTGTGTATCTTCAGCAACGTTTTGACCTCCCCCTCTCTCCCACCATCCCGGAATTTCTATGAGTGGAATGTCCAACTTGCGGCAGAAGTTTTGGGTCTCCTCTGGAAACCTTAATGTCGCTGAGCGCCCGTCTTTCTTCCCAATCAAACATGCTGGGAAGCCCCAGGAATAGTGCACTTCTCGCGCTTTGAGTAGATCCAGTAGAGGTCTGAGGACTCTTTTTCTTGCCCGTGTCTCATTCGCCAGATCTGGGTAAATTTGTAGACTGGATTCCCCGTATTTCACTGATTGATTGTTTCTCAGCCTTGCCCTGATTTTTTCTTTATCTTGATAGTTATGAAACCTCACTATCACATCCCGAGGAGTTTCCCTGCTGATCTGAGCAGGTTTCCTAAGTCTATGCACTCTATCTAGTTTAACGGGCTTGTCATCCAGGTTGATTAGGCCTCCGAAGATTTGATCTATCTTTTCCTGTAGGTCTTCGCCCTCCCCTTGTGGTTCTGGGAGGCCTCTAATTCTCAAGTTTTTTCGTCTACTTCGATTTTCCTGATCTTCCAATTTATATCTTAAGTCCCTTTGTTCACGCTGCATCTCCTCTAACTGGGATCTCAGTGTTCCTATTTCAGTCTTCTGGCTCTCAACTGCCATCTCAGCCTCTTCCACTCTTCTCAAAATGTGGCCCATATCCCCTCTTATGGCTTCTGTTTCCGCTCTAATGAAAGTTTCCAGCCTGGCGAACATCTCCGCTATATCATTCTTTGTTGGCATAACTCCTTCCCTTTGACTCTCCATTGGAGCTTCATCTAAGGTTGCCAACGTCGCTGTATTTAAACCTAGGGATTCTGCTTCTGCAGCCTGCCTCCTTGTATTAACTTTGGGCGGACCGTCAGAAATTTTACCTTTAACTCCCAGACCCTTGCCTGGACTTGTAATATTATCCTGTACCATGTACTTCCTTATCGTTCCTGGACTTGCACTTAATCTGGCGGACACCCCAGTTGGATTAGTTGTTGTTCCCCCCCTGCTTGTTTTTCCTCTCATTCTTATTATCTTTTCACCCCCTTAACTTTATTTTACTCCACCAGAAGCTGAGGTTGAGCTACCAATGTGTCCGCCCCCCCCCCACTTAATGAGGGACCACAGAGCTAAACTTGCTCCACTTATCTTGGGGTATGTCAGGGCCTGTACCACCAGTGGCGTCTATACTTGTCTATTTAGGCTAATCCAATCCTTTATTGATTTTACAGATATTTCTCCAGACACTGGATGGATATCTCCGATTCGGCAAGTATCGGGTGAAGTTGTTCTTACTGGCGGTACATTATCCTTGAGGTACTGATATACAGCCCTTATCCTAGATCTTATCCCAGAATCCAAGGGCGGCGGATATTTAGATTTTTACATATATATTATATAAACATAAAGCCGTTTTCAAAAGTTCTCCAGAAGAGGGTTAAATCGTTCTATATATTAATATAGCCGTTTGATTCAGCAGGCTCAAAACCAAACAGTCCCTTCACAAACCATTCAAGCGGAGCCACTCATGATAATTCACTCATTGTATATACCAGATCTCCATATGGACTTCAGCTACTCTAGACACATACGGATAAGAGAGAGGGAATCTGATTCTGAAAGCAGTCCAACGCGTCTTCTCCTTTAAGTGGGTAAAAGACACTTTCAATGGTTTAGAGCACTAGGAGAGATCTGAAAAGTAATATACACATCCATGTCCATGCCTGTACTGCCAGGACTTTACCTTTCACCTTTATCTCTCCAATGACAATACGGATTTCACATTGGGACTCCCACCATGTTGATATGTATAAGGCACTTACCCTCTCCTTCCGTCTATTCAGAAGACCATATCACTTATCTGAGGGTTGCCTGTCTCTCCTTTCTTCAGCTGCTTCTCTTGATGTCCGTCAGCAGCTCCGTCTGTTTTACCTCACTCCATGGGCTTGTGTCAGTGCTTTACGGTGCTGTCTCAGGGCTCCCCTGCTTGCTGTTTCTCCTCTCACCTCCTCGGTTCCTGCTCTACCAAGGCTCCGAGAGGGGGATATCCAACACAGACGCGGCGGGGGGGGGGGGGCGCAACGGGGGGGGGGAGGGAGAGCTGCAGCCGCGATCGTACAGGGACCTAAGTCCCGCGGCGAATCTCGGGTATACGGGGCTAGGGGGCGGCCGCCCGCACCAGAGATACGGGAGCCGTAGTCAGCGTCACCCCACCGCCGACCACGAGGAGGAAGGAGAAACCCGGCATCCCAGAGCGATGAGGATGAGGTCAGCCCAACTTCCGCATCCGACCCCTCCCCTCACATGAGGATACTGATTGGACTTGTTTACTGTCATATTTTGTATGTACTTATAAATAGAGGTGCACCAAATGGAGATTTTGGTGCCGAAACTGGAAATGACAGTTTTTAAAAATATATATATACATTTTTATATATGATTGTATTATATTCGACTTTTTAATTAATATCATGAATTTAAATGAATATAAATTTATTGTCGCCCATTATCAGCACCTTTTAGCACAAGAAAATCCCTTTAAATCCTATGTACAGGCACATGCGCGGAAGGCTTCAAGATGGCCGCTTTAGCCAGGAGCTCCGCGCTGTCACAGCCACTCAGCGCACCTAGCGGGGGACACAGGGTCCTGGGACCCACACCACTGGCACCAATGGACGGCGGATAGCCCAGGGTACAAGCTCATGTCCGCAGGCTCAGGGAGCTGGGACCACAATTCAGTGCCGCAGTCGAGCGGGCCGGATCTGAGATGGCAGGCGCCATGCAGCCACATGTGCCAAGCGCTGAAGAAATACCTAGATCCAGGCACAACTTAACTCCAGCAACCCTCATCCTCACTCCAGGGACCCCGTGAGTACTCACCTGAGCATGGCTCACTCCCCGACCTCCACAGAATCCCTCATTGAGCACTCCATGGAGGAGCTCCTGGACTTCCCCCTCAGGCCTAACTCGGCTCACACAACAGACAGGCCTAACCTGCCTGTCATATCCCCTCACTCAATTGTCTCAGCTCCTGAACTTTTCTCACAACTGTCAGCATTACTGGACAGGGGCTTAGCTCAAACAGCTGCCAAAATTACCGGTGACATAAGGGAGGACTTCCAGCTCCTGGGTTCAAGAATGGAAGCAATAGAAAGTAAACTTGACAAGACAATCTCCAAAACTATTCAGAACTCTGACCACATTCAGGTTCTCCAAGATCAATTGGACACAGCACTATCCTGGATCGATGACCAGGAAAATAGGTCCAGAAAGGAGAACTTTCGATTCAGAGGCCTCCCGGAATCGATCACTGACACCATGTCTATAGTTCAAGACTTCCTCTGACAAGTGATCCCCAACATCCCCCACATAAACTGGAGATAGACCGGGCACATAGAACCCTGGGCCCTCCAAGAAAAGATGGCTCCCCCAGAGACATTGTGGTGAAACCACACTATTTCTCGATAAAGGAAGAAGTAATGTTGATACCAATCCCCCCTCAGTTGCCGGGGGCACGCCATTCAAGTTTTTGCGGACATCTCGCCAACCACGTTTCAAAAAAGGAGATCTTTGAAACCCCTCTTGATGGCACTGTCTCAACGCAACATTAAATACAGATGGGCCTTGCCCATCACTTTGAAGTTAGACTTCAAGGGCAAGACGCACTCCTTCCATAGCTTTCAAGAGGGAGAATGTCTTCTTCTGGACCTACGCCTTATCTCTCAAGAAGCAGCGATGGACTTTGCCAATTCCAATGCTGGATCAGCCAAGCGCCCATCTCCCGCGAGCCCCCTGACGAGTGTCTCGGACAAACCTAAAACCAAATGATCCAAGGAAACTAGACCTCCTTGACATCCCAGGCCATGCTCCCTGAGAACAGTCTAAAATTTCGTTTTTTTCTCCTCCCGAGAACCAGGAGGCAATGGGGCAAGTAGCCCTTAACTACCACCCAAACTTTTTCCCAGTTCTTGAAGCCCCCCGAGTTAGCCACGTTGAACTCATCCCAAGTTAAAGCTTTATTGCCTGAACATTTTTCATAACACCAGTTTGTATGAGTCGATCAGTTGATCTACTCTTCACTGAGGTCCTGCCTCTCTGATGCGCATCCCCGGGGGACTCAGACCCCCCTCGTCGGAGCCTCCTGGGGGTGTGCGCCCTGGACTATATGATCCCCAATTCATAATAATATTATTTTTGCAGTTACTTTTAAGATGCGCTAAGGCTGAGGCAGTTATGCTGCACCTCCCCCTACCCCACAGACTTGGTTATACCTTTTCCCTAGGTTAGGTCTCCACCCCTCATGAAGGGAGTGGACATGTGTTGCCTTTCTCCAAGCAGCAGGCCATGCATTTCCTGCTGCCTACTCAGGACTCCAGCAGACCTGAGCCCCCTACCTTACTTCCCCTTTCTCTTCTTCTTTCTCACCTCTCTCTCTCTTGCAGCCAACCGCCAGACCCTATGCAGTCAGCCCAGCTATCGATGGGTGTCGGCCTCACATCGCGTATTACGCCAGAGCCAGAATCACTGCTTCCTACAGGTAAATGACAGTAAATTGGGGATAGACCCGATCCTCCAGCTCCATGACAAGTAAAGACCCACACGCTGCTCCCTTGAGAGTGGCAACCCACAATGCCCAAGGTTTAAATTCCCCCACCAAGTGCAGAAAGGTTCTAGACTACATGAGATCCCGCAAGATAGATCCTTCTTCAGGAAACACACTTCCTGATCCAGTACAAACCTACATTCATCCATGCCCTATTCCTCATGTTCTTTGTATCCAATGCAGAAGACAAAACCAAAGGGGTGGTTGTTCTTATTTCGAGGAGATGCAGATTCTCGTTGAAGTCAGAACAGGGGGACCCAGAGGGCAGATTTATCCTGGATAAAGGCAAAATCTTTACTCATTCAGATCATACTATGCCCCAAACTCTAGCCAATTAAACTTCTCCTGAACACTTTTTAAGACCTTGGGCCTCCAGTTGGAGGGCTCTGTAATCCTTGGTGGGGATTCGAATACAGCCTTTGACCAAGGCCTAGATAAGTCTAAACCCCCTCATGCTCAAATTATTCACCCAACCAGGAGTAGTTCAAAGATTGACAAAATGATATTTCAACAAGGCCTGACGGACATTTGGAGAGAACTGAATCCCACCAAAAAAGATTACACGTACTTTTCCCATGCACACCCAATCCTATGCTACAATTGACCACCTTTTGGTCTCTAATGCTCTAATTTCCTCAGTACATAAAGCACATATCACCGACATGGTCTGGTCAGACCACTCCATTAGACATGTGCAATTCGTTTAGTTCCAAATTCGTCTTTTAACAAATTTTGAAAAATTCGTTAGCTACGAAATTTCCGAAATTTCAGAATTTACGAATCTTCGAAAATTTGAAATTGAGGAAATTGGAAAATTTGAAATTCGGAATTTTGGAAATGAGAAAATTCGAAATTTCGGAAATTCGAAATTTCGGAAATTCGAAATTTCAGAAATTCGAAATTTCAGAAATTCAAAATTTAGAAAATTCAAAAATTCGGAATTTCGGAAATTTGAAATCTCGGAAATGTGAAGTTTCAGAAATTTGAAAATTCAAAAATGAGGAAATTCGATATTTCGGGAATTTGAAAATTCGGAAATTTGAAAATCCGAAAATAAGAATGAAAATCTGAAAATTCAAAAGAATGAAAATCCAAAAATTCAAAAACTCGAAAATCTGAAATAACTAACTAATAATAACTATTAAATTATAGGTATTGGAATTTTTCTTTTCAAATTTGGCTGTTAGTGAACGTAATGAGTACGAATTTATCTGAAGTTCCGAATTATCTGAAATAATGAATGCCGTATCCAAAAGAATGGAATGTAACGATCTAATAATAATAAATAACAATAAAAATAATAAAACCTTTTTATTATTATTATTTATTATTAATTTGTTCCATTCCATTTGTTTAGATGCGGCATTCGTTATTTTGGATAATTCGTAACTTCAGATAAATTTGTATTCGTTACATTCACAAACAGCCACATTTGAAAGGAAATTCCAATACCTATAATTTAATAGTTATTATTAGTTAGTTATTATTTCGAATTTTACTGATTTTCTTTTTTCTCAGATTTTCACATTTTTGGATTTTCGAATTTTTGAATTCCGAAAATTCGGAAATTCGGAATTTGAAAATTCGGAAATTTCGGAAATTCGAAATTTCGGAAATTCGAAATTTAGAAATGTGAAAATTCTGGAATCCGAAAATTCAAAATTCGATAATTTGGAAATTCGAAAATCCGAATTTTCGAATTCTGAATTTCCGAATTCTTCCGAATTTCCAATTTTCGGAAGAAAGCGAAAAAAACAAATGACAAAAACGAACAAATTTTTGTCAGTGCACATGTCTACACTCCATGGTCAGTATCATTGTCGACAACCAAGCGCCTCAACCTAAATTCTCCCACTGGAGATTAAACAAAGCCATCCTCACAGACCCCATCAGGAAAACTGAAATTGAAAAAGCATTAGCGGCAAAATCATACAAATTGCCTCCTAATTAAAAAAAGGGCTAAACGGGCAGACATAGGGAAGCTAGAGGAAAAATTTCCTCTCTCTCCGATTAGATCATAAGAAAGACCCATGCCGAATCCCCACATCCCTTTTAGACAGAGCCCGCCTGGAATTGAACTTAGCTCTGACAGCTAGCACAGAAAAAAGCATTAGATGGCACGGGGCGAAAAACTACAATCAAAGGGACAAGCCCGCATGCACTCGTTCCCCAAAATTAAAATAGCAGGCTAACCACCAATGGCGGACCCCCTCAGCATCATGGAGGCCTTCCATAACTTTTATGATAACTTGTACAGTAAACAGCGAACCGAAAGTGCTTCGGAACTATCTAGGTTCCTTGAGAATCTACCAATTCCCACTTTAACGACTGAACATAGAGACAGACTTGAAGCCCCCTTTTCTAGGGCGGAGGTGCTAGAGGTAATTAAGAACTTAAAGAAAAACTCAGCACCGGGACCTGATGGGTTTTCCATACCCTATTACAAGGCATTTGCACATACGGTAGCTCCATACATGGCAAAAAATTTTAACGCCAAATCCAAAGGCGACCCCCTAGACACACAGTTAAATGCCACGTTTATAACCTTCATCCCAAAACCAGACAAAGATCCAGGGGAGGTAAGCAATTACAGACCTATATCCCTGATCAATAATGACCTAAAGATAATGACTAAAGTAATGGCCGATTGCCTTGCTTCCTTTATAGGAACATATATTCACAAAGACCAAGTAGGGTTCATCCTCGGAAGACAAGGCCTGGATCAAATTAGAAGAGCAGTGGATAATGTTTCCCATTTACAGTCAGGATGGGATGGCGGTCATAAACAAGCCGGGATGTTACTGTCGTTAGACCTCCAGAAGGCATTCGACTCTGTCTCATGGTCTTATTTGTTCACTATAATGGAGCTCTGGGGCTTCGGTCCTCGATTCACAGGACTCCTCAAGTCCCTATACTCAACCCCCAAAGCTAGGATTCAATTGCAAGGGCTATACTCAGACCCCATTAAATTAGCTTTAGGAACTTGCCAAGGTTGCCTATTATCCCCACTGATCTTCGTTATAGCAATAGAATAGAATAGAATTGGCGATTTCCATCCGCACAAACCCAAACAGCAGGGGTTTAATGCGGTCCCAACACCCATAAATGTGGTCTATTCGCGGATGACCTTATCCTTTTCATCACGTCCCCAACCACATCCCTACCTGTCATATGTAAACTTCTAGAAGACTTTTCCAAGATCTCAGGCCTACAGGTCAACTACACCAAGTCTCAAGCACTTAATGTCTCCCTCCAACCATCTCAAGTGGCCCTATTAAAGGAGTCCTTTCGCTTCACGTGGAGCGAGTCCTCCATCAGGTATCTGGGAATAAATCTCACCCCCAAATTCGAACAACTATGCAACACTAATTACCCCCCCATTTACAGAAAGCTAGAAACAGCTCTTAAACTATGGTCCGAACACGAACTTTCCTGGTTGGGTAGGATTAAATCCATCAAAATGACCCTCCTCCCAAGACTCTTATACCGCTTTCGTTCTCTATCAGTGTCAGTCAGGAAGGACCAACTGTCCTCATTTCAAAGCAAAGTAATCAAATTTGTCTGAGGTAAATCAGGCCACCGTCTCGCACGACAAACACTGTTCAGATTAGGGACTAAAGGGGACTGGGCCTCCCAAACATGCTATGGTATTACCAGGCTGCTAGACTCGCCCAGCTTTCCACAGTCTATTCCAGACTGGTTAAACCAGACTGGGTTGACATGGAGAGACAGGCGTTCCCATCCCATACCCTAGACTTTCTCCACTGGTGGGTGTTCACCCGCAAAGCGCCCCCCTATTCTCTCACCCTCCCTGTCCCACACTATGGCTATTTGGGAAAAGCCCAAACAATCCCCCTCTCTGGTGTCTACATGTAAGCCCTTAGCCCATATATTTCCACCCAGGAAAGGACATCAGGGCCTTCCGGTGGTGGCTGGATAAGGGGATGTACCGGATCGGTTTTCACCTCTGCGGGTCCCATCTCGATTCCCCACTGCATTAAGGCTCTGGATCTTCCTGAGTCTAAACGATTCAGATTTCAGCAAATATCGCATTATTTACACTCTATCTGGTTGATGAAACCCAACCCGCCTCAATTTACCCCTTCTGCACAATGGTGCGGTCAAATCATGGAGCAGAGGGGTGGGATTTCCATAATTTATTCGTCACTTGCCCAAACTACCCAGAAACCCCCCTATTTGATAGTTTGGGAAGCTGACCTACAGGAAAATTGAGACTATGACACGTGGCACAGAGCCTTCTCCAGATCCTACAAGGGCATCCTCAACACTTCCTTATCAGAAGCTAGTCTGAAGGTCATCACCAGATGGTACATGACCCCATCAAAACTCTCCAATATATTCCCTTCGGTTTCCCCTCTGTTTCCGAGGGTGTCAGATGAATGGAACCATGACGCGCATTTGGTGGGACTGCCCCAAAATCAGAAGCTTCTGGAACAGGATTTTCCAAATAACATCCAAAGTTACAGGACTCACGATTCCCAAGTCCCCATCAAGAGCCCTCCTGAACTTTTTAATCCCCAAGATTACGAAATCTTCTCAAAAACTAATTTTCTCTATCTTGCTAAGCACCAAACTCACCATAGCTAAAGCCTGGAAATGCCCCAGGGTCTCCATTTTAGGAGCCAAACACAAAATCTCATGGATCATGTCCCAAGAGAAGATGGTGAGCTCCCTATTTGACACCTCTCCCCAGTTCGAAGAGACATGGGAACCCTGGGCCAACTATATAGGAGCTGGCAACTCCCCTGGCATCTTTCAACCATAAAGGTTATCAATGGGGCTCTGGCGGCTGATTGCGCTTCCCCCTACTCTTCTCTTCCCCCCTTTCTTTTCCCACTTCTGTCCCCCTATATCCCCCTCCCCTTATATTCACTATCTGGGTTCTTTCTCCCACACTGATGTTTTGTTATGGACACACAATGCTATATCTATATCTGGGGGACATTACCATCGCTATGTATCTCAGAACCACAAGCGGTCTATGAACACAGCGACATTCCCTGTTGATCACTATGCCTCCATAGTCTCCCACGGTTACTGGGGAACCATCGCAGGCGGGGGCTGAGAGGGGGGGCTGGCCACTCCCCTCCTGCACAGTTAGCTCCCTTTCGGGGTGCAGGAGATTGAAGGGTCGGAGTTCAACCCCAGAACCCTCTGGGTCTCCGGTCTGTGATAAGTTACTTTAGCTAGCTCCATAATTCACAGGTTGTTAGCCTAATATCACAGGTAATGTCTTATACTCAATCTCACCTGATATTGTACTGCTGTTTTTGTGTCCCTGCATCTGTGTGCTATGTTAACTTTATGAAAACTAATAAAAACCATTGAAAACAAATCCTATGTATTAGGGATGTCCCGATACCACTTTTTTAAAAGGGGGTGGACGCTGTCTGTGTTTTTTTTTTTAATCAGCCCTGTTGGGGGGCTTTCGTGAGTTATCAGGGGTCTTAACAGACCCCTAATATCTCCCCCTTGAGACAGAGAAAGAGACCGAGGATAGAGATTCCCCAGTCCCTTTCTCTGCAGCCTCAGCTGCACTGAAAATGAATGAAGAGAAGACAGCGGCTCCTCTCCATTCATAAACTGAGACATCGTAATCACAGGAGGTTACAATGTTTCAGTTATGTGAATGGACAGAGTCAGCTGACTCTGTCCATACACAAAGGAAGGAGGAGGACATGGAGAGAGACAGCACAACGGAGAGGGACAGCAGAACGGAGAGGGACAGCAGAACGGAGGGGGACAGCAGAACGGAGGGGGAAAGCGGAACGGAGAGGGACAGCGGAACGGAGAGGGACAGCGGAACGAAGATGGACAGCGGAACGGAGAGGGACAGCAGAGGGAGACAGCGGAATGGAGAGGGACAGCGGAACGGAGGGGGCATGGAGGATGCGACAACAGTCAGCGGTGATTGCGTGTGGGGAGTTACAAGCACCGATCACTGCTCTATAGATTTCACTAAAGCAGCTGAAAGTCGCTGGGGGAGAAGCTTGTAACTCCCCCACGCGCCGATCACTGCTGACTCTCAAGGTATCGGGGGAAGCATCGGGAGCATTTGCCCGAGTACAAGTACTTGGGCAAATGCTCGGTATCGGTGCCTATACCGATACTAGTATCGGTATCGGGACAACCCTACTTTGTATGTCTTCACACTGGTCTGTTGCGCTTCCGTTGTGGTGTTAAAAATCTTGCTTGCTGCATTTTTGGTCAGTTAAAAAAAACGCACCAAAAATGCACATCCCCGTTGAAATGCATTGAAAACGCAGAAAAAACGCATCAATAACGCACCCATGTTACGTTCTTGATACGGTTTTTGAGCCACATGACCTATGAAAAACACACCATAATCGCATATGTTTTCAGCATTATTATCATCACCTTTTTTTCTATCGGCAAAATGCCGAAAACACAATTTTTGCCCGATATGTTTCGGCTGCCAAAATTTCGGTGCATCTCTACTGAATGGGAAGGACTCATTCATTATATTCAACTAGTGTACTCTTACCATTCTTGTGAGAAAAGCTGCAGTGTCTTCATCCCTTTAGAAGTATTTAGTCCTTGGGGAGTATCTCACCAAAACTAAACTTCCTATTGCAGGGGATGCCTAAAATCTGACTTATATCTTAGCACAGACTTATTGAAAAATTTGTGAACCAATCGCACAAGCAGGAAGTTACATCTCTGGGGCATTCTGTACACCAACTGTGTACAAAATGCTTCCAGATTGCCATATTGCATAGAATTTTATAGAAAATAACAGTGCTGCAGATTGAAAAGGAAAGGGCATTTTTAAAAACAATAAATTACAATATAGTGTGTGTAGCAATTGTTTATGCTATATTATTATTTTTTTATTTGCTATATTTTTTCAACCAAGGTGGAATTAAGTTGAACAATATATAGCGCCTTGAAAAAGTATTCAAAACCCTTGACATTTTCCACAGTTTGCCACGTTACAACCAAAAACGTAAATGTATTTTATTGGGATTCTATGTGATAGACCAACACAAAGTGGCACATAATTATAAAGTGGAAGGAAAATGATGAATGTTTTTTTTACAAATAAATATGTGAAAAGTGTGGCGTGTATTTGTATTCAGCCCCCCGAGTCAATACTTTGTAGAACCACCTTTCGCTGCAATTACAGCTGCAAGTTTTTTTGGGGTCTGTCTCTACCAGCTTTGCACATTTAGAGAGTGACATTTTTGCCCATTCTTCCTTGCAAAATAGATCAAGCTCAGTCAGATTGGAAGGAGAGCGTCTGAGAACAGCAATTTTCAAGTCTTGCCACAGATTTTCAGTTGGATTTAGGTCTGGAGTGTGACTGGGCCATTCTGATCTAAACCATTCCATTGTAGCTCTGGCTGTATGTTTAGGGTCCTTGTCCTGCTGGAAGGTGAACCTCTACCCCAGTCTCGAGTCTTTTGCAGACTCTAACAGGTTTTCTAAGATTGTCCTGTATTTGGCTCCATCCATCTTCATATCAACTCTGACCAGCTTCCCTGTCACTGCTGAAGAAAAACATCCCCACAACATGATGATGCCACCACCATATTTTACGGTGGGGATGGTGTGTTCAGGGTGAGGTGCAGTGTTAGTTTTCCACCAGACATAGCGTTTTGCTTTTAGGCCACAAGTTGAATTTTGGTCTTATCTGACCAGAGCACCTTCTTCCACATGTTTGCTGTGTCTTCAACATGGCTTCTCACAAACTAGACTTTTTATGGCTTTCTTTCAACAATGGCTTTCTTCTTGCCACTATTCCATAAAAGACAGATTTGTGGAGTGCACGACTAGGTTGTTTTTTCGTTTTGAGTTTTTTTTTTTATCACAGTTATGTGACCGGCGAGGCGCCAATTGGTGCTGCATGGCCACAGGGTGAAAGATCACAAATTCCTCTTCTGACGTATCTTGCAAACGTCAGTAGGAATCTGGGCCCCCCTCCTACGGCTCGGGACAGCAAAGAAAATGGGACACATGACCGAGTTTATATAACTACAGATTGTAGGTATTTGAAATAAATAATACAAATGACACACGATACACTGCTTAGGGAAGCATGTAATGTGTGTCAGTTCAATTTATGGCAATTGGGTTAACAACCACTTTAACAGAATACTCTAGAGGAGCGCTGCTAGCCAGAGGTGTAACTAGAACCCTCAGGGCCCCAGTGCAAGACACCATGATGGGTCCCCCTGACCCCCCCTTTCCAATTTTGAAAGGGCGTCCATGGACATCCTCCCAAAACCCTGCCTCCCACGTGCCCCCTGGGTACAGGCATTCAGCGCAATCGCAGTGGCTCTTTACCATGTGATCAGCTGATCACATGTAAACATACTTGTGGGTTATTGGCAGCCCTTTCCTCCCACATCGTGTCTCTGTGAGGAAAGGAGAGGCAACCATGTCAGTAAATTGTTTATACTGATAATCAGTACCCTGATCATCAGTGCAGCCTGTCAGTGATCATCAATGCCACCTATCAGTGCCCATCAATTCCGCCTATCAGTGCCACCTATTATCGCTCATCAGTGCTGCCTATCTGTGCCCATTAGTGCTCATCAATGCTGCCTATCAGTGCCCATCGGTGCCACCTCAATGGTGTCTATCAGTGCTGCCTATCAGTGCTCAATGCCAATCAGTGCCGCCTATCGGTGTTCATCAATGCCGCCTATCAGTACCTCCTATCAGTGCTCATCAATGCCACCCATCAGTGTCACGTATCAGCAGGGCCGATCCTGGGTGGGTGCACGAGGTGCACCACGCCCCAGCACTGTAATCTGCCTGCAGAAGAGGGGCGCCGAAGCTGACTGCACTGGTTGCTCACTTCACTTGCTAGAATTGCCCCCGCCCTAGCTAGCAACCAGTGACGTCAGTCAGAGAGGCCTCGGCTCCCCCAGCATTCAGAGCGTGCCGCGGTCGCCCCAGCATTCTTTGTGCACCACCTCCGTGGCTAGTGAACAAGCTCCACCCACCTCTGCCATGTTCTTCAGACAGCGTGGCTCAGAGGGAGCGGAGTGGACTCGGAGCGTGTCTCATCTAAAGTACTCCTGAAGAGAGAGAGCAGAGCTGCTCAGCTGCAGCTGCCTGCCTTGCTGTGAGTCACAGTGAGTGACTCCCTATCCCTGCATTGCACCAGGCCGGTCAAGAAACTTGGAAGTGAGTAAGTTGTTGTGCCCATTAAAAGCATCCACTGTTCCCATCAAAAGCTGCCACTGTGCCCATCAAACGCCCACTGTGCCCATCAAACGCAGTGCCACTGTGCCCATCAAAAGCTGCCACTGTGCCCATCAAACGCCCCCTGTGCCTATCAAAAGCTGCCACTGTTCTCATCAAACACAGCCACTGTGCCCATCAAAAGCTGTCACTGTGCCCATCAACACAGCCACTGTGCCCATCAAACACAGCCACTGTGCCCATCAAACGCTACCACTGTGTCCATCAAAAGCAGCCACTGTGCCATCAAATGCAGCCACTGTGCCCATCAAACGCTGCCACTGTGCCCATCAAACGCTGTCACTGTCCCCATCAAACGCAACCACTGTGCCATAAAACGCAGCCACTGTGCCCATCAAACACTGTCACTGTGCCCATCAAACGCAGCCACTGTGCCATCAAACGCAGCCATTGTGCCCATCAAACGCAGCCACTGTGTCCATCAAACGCAGCCACTGTGCCCATCAAACGCAGCCACTGTGCCCATTAAAAGCAGCTACTGTGCCCATCAAACGTAGCCACTGTGCCCCGCCTAAAAGCAGCCACTGTGCCCATCAAACACAGCCACTGTGCCCATCAAAAGCTGCTACTGTGCCCATCAAACACAGCCACTGTGCCCATCAAACGCAGCCACTGTGCCATCAAACGCAGCCACTGTGCCCATCAAAAGCTGCCACTGTGCCCATCAAACGCAGCCACTGTGCCATCAAACGCAGCCACTGTGCCCATCAAACGTAGCCACTGTGCCCATCAAACGCAGCCACTGTGCCCATCAAACACAGCCACTGTGCCATAAAACGCAGCCACTGTGCCATCAAACGCTGCCACTGTGCCCATCAAACGCAGCGACTGTGCCCATCAAACGCAGCGACTGTGCCCATCAAATGCAGCCACTGTGCCATCACGTGCTGCCACTGTGTCCATCCAACGCAGCCATTGGGCCCATCAAACGCAGCCACTGTGCCCATCAAATGCAGCCACTGTGCCCATCAAAAGCTGCCACTGTGCCCATCAAACACAGCCACTGTGCCCATCAAAAGCTGCTACTGTGGCCATCAAACACAGCCACTGTGCCCATCAAATGCAGCCACTGTGCCATCAAACACAGCCACTGTGCCCATCAAAAGCTGCCACTGTGCCCATCAAATGCAGCCACTGTGCCATCGAACGCAGCCACTGTGCCCATTAAACGTAGCCACTGTGCCCATCAAACACAGCCACTGTGCCCATCAAACACAGTCACTGTGCCCATCAAACGCTGCCACTGTGCCCATCAAACGCAGCCACTGTGCCACCAAATGCAGTTACTGTGCCCATCAAATGCTGCCACTGTGC
Organism: Aquarana catesbeiana; assembly: GCF_042186555.1. Taxonomy (NCBI): domain Eukaryota; kingdom Metazoa; phylum Chordata; class Amphibia; order Anura; family Ranidae; genus Aquarana; species Aquarana catesbeiana. Next base: position 560,483,337 of record NC_133324.1, read on the forward strand.
CCATCAAACGCAGCCACTGTGCACAGAATTGGCAAAAAATAAAACATTTATTTTGACTTGTCAAAGCCGTTAAATAAGTTTTTGTCAAAGCAAAGTGGTGGGGCTTACAAATGGAGAGGTGGAGTTGTTGCCATAGAAACATTAGTAAAGGGGAGGAGTTAGTAAGATGACCACGCCCATGTGGGGGCGCCAGACATATTTCTGCACCCAGGCGCCTGTGACCCTAGGATCGGCCCTGCGTATCAATGCCCATCAATGCCGCCTATCAGTTCCCATCAATGTCGCCTATCAGTGCTCATCAATGCCACCTATCCAACGCAGCCATTGGGCCCATCAAACGCAGCCACTGTGCCCATCAAACGCAGCCACTGTGCCCATTAAAAGCAGCTACTGTGCCCATCAAACGTAGCCACTGTGCCCATCAAAGCAGCCACTGTGCCCCGCCTAAAAGCAGCCACTGTGCCCATCAAACGCAGCCACTGTGCCCATCAAAAGCTGCCACTGTGCCCATCAAACACAGCCACTGTGCCCATCAAAAGCTGCTACTGTGCCCATCAAACACAGCCACTGTGCCCATCAGATGCAGCCACTGTGCCTATCAAAAGCTGCCACTGTGCCCATCAAACGCAGCCACTGTGCCATCGAACGCAGCCACTGTGCCCATCAAACGCTGCCACTGTGCCCATCAAACGCAGCCACTGTGCCCATCAAACACAGCCACTGTGCCATAAAACACAGCCACTGTGCCATCAAACGCTGCCACTGTGCCCATCAAATGCAGCAACTGTGCCCATTAAAAGCAGATACTGTGCCCTAACGCTGCCCATCAAAAGCTGTGCCCATCAAAAGCTGCCACTGTGCCCATCAAACACAGTCACTGTGCCCATCAAACGCAGCCACTGTGCCACCAAATGCAGTTACTGTGCCCATCAAAAGCTGCCACTGTGCCCATCAAACGCAGCCACTGTGCACAGAATTGTCAATAAATAAAACATTTATTTTAACTTGTCAAAGCCGTTAAAGAAGTTTTTGTCAAAGCAAAGTGGTGGGGCTTACAGATGGAGAGGTGGAGTTGTTGCCATAGAAACATTAGTAAAGGGGAGGAGTTAGTAAGATGACCATGCCCATGTAGGGGCACCAGACATATTTCTGCACCCAGGCGCCTGTGACCCTAGGATCGGCCCTGCGTATCAGTGCCCATCAATGCCGCCTATCAGTTCTCATCAATGCCGCCTATCAGTGCTCATCAATGCCACCTATCCAACGCAGCCAGTGGGCCCATCAAACACAGCCACTGTGCCCATCAAAAGCAGCCACTGTGCCCATTAAAAGAAGCTACTGTGCCCATCAAACGTAGCCACTGTGCCCATCAAAGCAGCCACTGTGCCCCGCCTAAAAGCAGCCACTGTGCCCATCAAACGCAGCCACTGTGCCCATCAAAAGCTGCCACTGTGCCCATCAAACACAGCCACTGTGCCCATCAAAAGCTGCTACTGTGCCCATCAAACACAGCCACTGTGCCCATCAAATGCAGCCACTGTGCCATCAAACGCAGCCACTGTGCCTATCAAAAGTTACCACTGTGCCCATCAAACGCAGCCACTGTGCCATCGAACGCAGCCACTGTGCCCATCAATCGCAGCGACTGTGCCTATTAAAAGCAGCTACTGTGCCCAAACGCTGCCCATCAAAAGCTGTGCCCATCAAAAGCTGCTACTGTGCCCATCAAACACAGTCACTGTGCCCATCAAATGCTGCCACTGTGCCCATCAAACGCAGCCACTGTGCCACCAAATGCAGTTACTGTGCCCATCAAACGCTGCCACTGTGCCCATCAAACGCAGCCACTGTGCACAGAATTGTCAATAAATAAAACATTTATTTTGACTTGTCAAAGCCGTTAAATAAGTTTTTGTCAAAACAAAGTGGTGGGGCTTACAGATGGAGAGGTGGAGTTGTTGCTATAGAAACATTAGTAAAGGGGAGGAGTTAGTAAGATGACCACGCCCATGTGGGGGCGCCAGACATATTTCTGCACCCAGGCGCCTGTGACCCTAGGATCGGCCCTGCGTATCAGTGCCCATCAATGCCGCCTATCAGTTTCCATCAATGCCGCCTATCAGTGCTCATCAATGCCACCTATCAGTGCTCATCAATGCCACCTATCAGTGCCACCTATCATTGCTCATCCAGATGAATCCACGTAGATGGTGGCGTAACGCATAGAGGTAGAGCCTGGCGGTGACACACGTGAGATCGTTTGGATTTTAATCATGTTATATGCCATCTTTTATTGAAATAAATGTGAGTGTAATATATGAAGCTGGGTTGGTGAGGTTAATTCCATTTAACACCTGATACTGCACTATTGGAAGCACTTTATATTTTTGCATGTCGGTTTGGAGTTGATGGTGATCATCACGGAGGCAACTTTTAAAGGAGAAGCATACATGGTGCATGATCCATGCATGTTTGATCCCTGCAGGACCATGGTGGGGAGTCATTAGAGACCAGTGTGGAGCCTTTTCCTAATGGGAATTACCATTAGTTTTGAGCAAGTTTGACCCTTTCAGGGTGTAGGAAGGAGGTGAGCAGCCATTGCACCTGGCTAAGGGAGCACTTGTCACAAATTGCCGTTTTGTTTGAGAAGCACTTTTTTCTCACAGTGAAATTTTAAGCACATCTATATAAGAAGATTTTTTTGTTTTTGTTTTAATCAACTCTTCTCTTCATCATATATAATTTTTTCAATTTTTTTATTGGACTACTCATTTAGCACATGCATTTATTGCGCATTGATATTGAAGATTTATATTTGTTAGTTTGCAGCAACGCTATCACATTCCATATATTTATGTATCATTGCTCATCAATGCCACTTACCAGTGCAGCTTATCAGTGCTGCCTATCAGTGCCCATCAGTGCCGCCTATCAGTGCTTATCAATGCTGCCTATCAGTGCCTCCTCATCAGTGGCCATCAGTGCTGCCTATTAGTGCTCAATGTCCATCAGTGCCACCTATCAGTGCTCATCAATGCCGCCTATCAGTACAGCATATCATTGCCACCTACCAGTGCAGCTTATCAGTGTTGTCTATCAGTGCCTCCTATCAGTGCAGCCTATCAGTGCTCATCAATGGAGCTTATCGATGCAGCATATCATTGCTGCCTACCAGTGGAGCTTATCAGTGCTGTCTATCAGTGCCGCTTATCAGTTCAGCCTATCAGTGCTCATCAACGCAGCCTATCAGTGCTGTCTATCAGTGCCCATCAATCCCACCTATTAGCGCCCATCAATCCCACCTATCACTGTTTATCAATACCACCTATCAGTGCTTACCAATCCCACCTATCAGTGCCCATCAGTGACACCTATCAGTGCTCATCAATCCCACCTATCAGTGTCGACCAGCGCTCATCAATTCCACCTATCAGTGCTCATGAATGCTGTCTGTCTCCTCAGCATGGCTCTGAGCTAAGAGCGTCTCTCTCATACAGCTTAAAGCTGATGTTCTATTGAATGCTGCCTCCAGTCCTCCCTCCCCCCTCCATCCTTTCTCGCACAGGATGAGAAAGGAGACAGCTGGTCTGCTCATTCTCCCCCTGACTCTCTCCTCCTGTGTGTGTTCTGCGGGAAGTATGAACTTGTTAGCTTCACACTTGACTTCTGCGGTGCACACGCAAGAGGAGAGAGACTCAGGGGAAGAATGAGCAGACCGGCTGTCTCCTTTCTCTTTCCATGCGAGAGAGGACGGAGGGGGAGGGAGGACGGGAGGCAGTATTCGATAGAACACCGGCTCTAGGCTGTATGAGAGAGACGCTCTTAGCTCAGAGCCGTGCGACTAGCAACCCCGCTGGGGCCCCCCGACAGTGGCATAATGCCAGGGCCTGGTCCCAAGTGCGACTGTTGCGACCCTGGTAGTTCCGCCACTGCTGCTAGCTTTTGAGCTAAATGATCCCACCATTGTACATAGCTTTGAAAATGTATCCTTGAGCATCATAGTTTGGTGTTTGGCAGTTTTCACCATTCCCCATGTCTTAAAAGAAAATCTCTAATCCAAGTGTTTGCAGATACTCTAAAACTGGACTAGCAACATCAAAGATTTGCATAAACAGAAAAAAGATAACCAAAGTGTTGCAGCATGAAATAAATTTGGGATTCAGTAATGTGTTCCAAGCAGTACACCAGAACAGTATACATTTTCTTTGATAGGTCAACAGTGGCACCAAAGACCACCACACCACAGTGCTCTCAGCTTGCTTCACCATCTGGTCCTGCCAATTTTCTTAAAGTGGATGTAAACCCGAAATTATTATTATTTTTTTTTTTTTTTTTTTTAATCATACTGTAGAGTATAAGATTTTCTATCATTTGAGCCCAGTCTTGCCACAAAGAGTTAATCCATCTCTGAGCAATCCTCTTTTATTGTTCAGTGAGAAAAATCTTGACAAACTGAGAAAAACCTTGTCAAATACTCCCCCTTGCTGTGAGTGACAGGTGATTTACATCTCGTGCACTAGCCTAAGAGACATGCAGTATTTTTTAATTCCCTCCCCCACTCCTTTCTTCAGCAGCTCTGCAAGGATTGGCTGTTCCACACCTCAGCATGATTTGGCATGCTGAAGTCATGTGGTTACTTTCCTGTCTTTTCACTGGATGTTAGAGATCATAGCAGAAGTTCAGCAGAAGTTCAGTGTTAGAAATACACAGAGAAAATGCATATTGACAAGGGGAGTGTAGAGGTGGGCGGGGAGTCTACTGACATCACGACTCCACCCACCGAGCTCCAGACAACAGACCCACCCACAGAATCTGCAGTTTTTCGGGTCTCATAACAGACAGAGGGGAGACATTTGACAGGTAAAGATACATGCAGGAGGCACGTATATCCTTATAGATAACCCCTATGGCAGTAGTTTAGAAAGGATGACATTGGGTTTACATCCACTTTAAGTCTGGAGAGTTTTTCATCGTCATGACCCTGACAGCAGACCTGTTCAGTTAAAACATTTGTATCATTATAAAAAAGGCTGTTTTATAGTCCAAAGACTGATTTATATGGACTGGCCCGCTCTGTGACATCACTAATCGCCAAATTAAGAATGTGAGCATTGCACAACATTCTTTAGATGTGGGCCTGTACCCTATTATAGTTTCTACATTGATTTGCATCACCACCGAACGAGCAGCCAATAAAGTTAACATCATTCAAGGAGAAGGGTTCCAACTTCTTTTTCAAAATATTAACAGGCTTTCTCCAGTTCTGTTACTAACAATGACTATAGAGAAAAGCTTCCCCTGCACTTTTCCCTCTTTGAATTATGCTACGCTGTTCTTTTACTGAATCCTCCTGTTTACTGTCCATTTCAACACTGAATTCAACAGCTTCTCTAACATCCTGGTTTATTTTTCGTTTCACCATGCTGCCCATGATAGTGATAAAGTAATTGAAGTTTTGCATAACAATATTACTAGACTTCTTCTTCCCCTACTTTTTTGGTGATTTGCCTTTCTTTTACTACTTTTCTTTTCTACTTGCTTCTGCAGACTATCATATTTGCAAGATAAACTCAACAAATTACTATGATTTGGATGAGGGTTAAATAAACTATGAGCAGATTCAATCTGCAGAACAGGATGTGAAATGTACTTAAAACTAACTTACTAAGCAAGGCCTAGTTTAACAATGAACGTAATGAAATTAATTTGCCACTTTACAAACTCAAAGTTTTGACCTATTTTTCTCCACTGCCAGTTGCTGTGCAGATTCTTCATAATCCCTCATAGGTGTATAGTTATGTACATTTTCATCTTTCCAACCAGTAGTGAATGGACTTCATCTGTGAGTATTGAAAGACAAACATTTTCGAGCATGTTGAGTTGCTGGGGAGTTGCTGGGTTTCTACAAAAAAAGAAACCCATTTTTTTTAAAAGAATGAGGTCTATTGAGTATTTTAATATAAATTCACATACATATGTATAGAAAAAAAGATTCATAAAGCAATACTGAAGGCACTTCAAGACATGGGAAAGCCACTATAATCCAGTCCATGCTAATAAAATGTAGGTCATGTTTCAAGACAATTCCGTAACAGCTTAGTGAAAGTAGTACAAATGCAGGTAATTACCTGGCTACTGTAAATGCCAGAAGCAAGATGGTCCCCAAAACCTCCACTAAGTGAAGAAAGAGAGAGTTGAAAGCAAGAGGAGGAGATAGAGGAAAGAAGACAAGAAGGGTAGGGAAGGGAGGGTAACTAGTCTGGAGCCTGTCTATTGATTCCCTCAATTTGCAAGAGGCCAATACTATATTAAAAAATAAAAACCAAACTGAAGTTCGGTTGAGGTAGAAAAGTCAGTCCAGGTGCACCATATATCCCTAAACTTTGAGCTACATTCTTGTAAGCCCATTGTTAATTTCTCCAAACTCATAATATGGTTACGTTTGTCTACCCATTCCCTAATACTAGAAATTGTAGTCATTTTCCTATGCCAAACAGTTCCCATGATTTGGTGACATAAGTTAAAGATGAGTCTAATAAGGGGACAGGACCACCAGAAATTAAGCATAGTGCCTCCATCTTTCCCACATCTCCAACAGTGGTCAGAGATCGATCGCAACATCCTGTGTAACATGCCAGGGCATCTGTACCATCTAGGTAATAGTTTCTTTCTTGGCTGACTTTACTAGATTTAAAGGTCAAAAAGGAGCATTCTTCACAATCATCTTTTCAGATGGGGTGTCCCAGTTCCCTTTCCCAGGGTCTGATATAGTAGGGTCAGTTTGGGACTGCATGTGATAACAGGATATGATAGAGTTGAGACACAACACAGAGGCAATCAGTGATTTAAGGCAGATGGATTCAAAAGGGGGTAGATCCCTGAACAGTTGATAAATGGTAGCAAGGTGGGTTAGGGTATAGAAATGAGTTGGAGATAACAAAGCCATCCACCTGGTTGAAGAAGATCTATAAGGTAAAGTGCTATCAATTGTTTAAAGACAGAAGAACACACGTAATGCCTGATTTGGGAAGGCTCAGATGCAATCCCAAAAAATTGTTACATTGTAAATCTTGCAGAAATTGAAGATTGTCTAATATTGGGGTAAGGGGCCTGGATCTGTAGAAATGTTATATTTGCAGATTGCAGAGATCCAAACATCAAGAAGTGATACAACTAAGGGGGTAAAGGACCAAGCAGTGTGTAGGGAGAGGTTGTGTTGGCCGAATCCAAGGAGAAAAAAAAACTATTTTATTTAAGTTGTGCAAGCACCAGGCTCCAGTGGCGTTGCTATGAGGGTGTGGGCCACACCCGGTGTCCCCCGCCAGAGGGCTGACACCGGGCCGCCGCCCACCGCTACATACTGTACTAAATTGCTTCTACTTGCGAGTGTGAGCAGGCCACCAAGCCATGCGGGGGAGGCTGCCTGTAAACACTCCCCCTTCTTAAGCTGTCCCTCGGGAATCTTCAATGTCTCCGGAGGCAGACATTGGAGATGTCCACAGACTCCTTCACTCTGGCTGATTCCCGCAGCTGAAGGAGAAAAAGGTGAGAACATAGCAGTCCGAGTGTCTTCATCTCCGGGCATGCTGTAAGTTACTGCACACACCACTACACAGAGTCCTAACCTGGCACTATACCACCCCAACCTGTCCTATGCCACTGAAACCTGCCCTATGCCACCCCAGCCTGCCCTTTACAACCCCAACCTGGCCTATACCACCCCAGCCTGCCCTATGCCACCGCAACCTGCCCTATGCCACCCCAACCTGCCCTATACAACACCAGCCTGCCCTATGCTACCATAACCTGCCCTGTGCCACCCCAATCTGCCCTATACCACCCCAGCCTGCCCTATACGACCCCAGCCTGCCCTATACCACCCCAACCTGCCCTATATCACCCAACCTGCCCTATATCACCCCAACCTGCCCTATGCCACTCCAGTATGCCCTATACCACCCCAACCTGCCCTATACCATCCCAGCCTGCCAAATTCCACAGCAACCGGTTCTATGCCACCATAACCTGCCCTATACAAAACCAGCCTGCCCTATACCACCCCAACCTGGCCTATGCCACCCCAACCTGCCGTATGCCACCCCAACCTGCCCTATACCAGTGCAGCCTGCCCTATACCACTGCAGCCTGCCCTATACCACCCCAACCTGCCCTATGCCACCCCAGCCTGCCCTATACCACCCTAACCTGTCCTATACCACCCTATATTATCATTTACAGGGGCCATTTGGGGGTGTGCCCCGTAACCGTGCACTGCCTACAGGGCAGGATAGACAGGAGGGGGGGTGACACCATGTTTTGCCACACCAGGTGACAGCAACCCTAGTGACGCCACTGCCAGGCTCAGAGTAGACATATGTTCTTGAAAAGGTGTCCGATAGTGTGCTTTTATAAAATATAATTCAGTAGTTGTGCTAGTCAAAGAAGTGCCACACTGGTACAACAAAAAAGGAGAGGGTTTGAGACTTTGAATGAGGCATGTACACCATTGGTCGGTGCAGTGGACACAATCTTGGTATGAATACATAAAGATAAATGCACATTAAAACAATCTTTATTGGATTGTGTAACAATTTATAAAACCATGTTGTATCATGATGTAACAATTGCTCAATAACATACCATAGCAATGATGCAGCAAAAATACACAATAAAATAGAGACATACATTATGTACATGATAATACATTAGAGGGATTGACGCACAATATGCTCTACGCGTTTCATGAAAAACATCACTTCCTCAGGAGCAGGCGCAATCCAACTATCTATAAAGAACACATGTGTAAGCATCAATGTCACTATATCTAAACAGTATTGAAATTGTTAGCTCAAAGATGAGCAAATAGCTGTGTGATAACTCACGAAAAAACGGCTCCCATTGTCAGTGCCAGGTGCCGAATACCAAGGCTAGCTCCATAACTGTCCACCATGGGATCTGAGGGGGCCATCTTAGCACACAGTAAAATGCAGTGTGAGGACCACAGGATGATTGTGGAATATCCATATTATATCTTTAATGATAAATTAATCGCCCAGAAGGGATTTTGTAGAGATAATAGTAAAATATATATGTATAGTATGTATGATTGTATCATAGAATGACAAAGAAATTCTAACAAATGATGGTTAGTAAGTATATAATATGTGTATTTGGACCACAAAAAATGTAGATTAGCAATATGAAAATGAATAATTGGACCCACAGAGGTAGACTGCAATTGGGTATTGAAAAATGAACAGTGGGAGTTTGTTGTAAAGATATTATAAAAAATAATTGTAAAGTGTAAATGAACCGGGATGGAGGCACATGTCTATGTGGGCCTTATCTAAAGTCCCAACCTTTTTCTATATGCACTGGTACCAAAAATGGCTTACACTTAGATGTGGAAGGCCTATCAGAACATGAGGAAAATGATTATGCAGATATCTGAAGGTGCATCAACAGATTCTGAACTTAGTAAGACAAAGGCATAACTTACAATGAATTAACCGATTCTGCAAATGTGAAAAACACATAGGAACAAATTACAGACTCTGCCGGTGTGTGGATGGTATAACACAGCCAGATATTACAGATTTCACATATGCAATGCACAGAAGGCATGTCTGCACAGAAGATAGCATTTTCTACAGCTTTTTTAGACATAGCTGAACATGAAGTAGATTTGTTACAGTCAGAACCATTTTTTTCTTTTGGTGGATCTCTACAATTTTCTCATTTGTGGATACTTGTGGTCACTTTCTTTTAGTAGACATGTGAACACGACCTATTGACCACACATAATATACTATTAATTAAAATGCCTCTGCAAAATGTATTATGTGCAAGTGTAGTGTAAAAGTTTTAGAAATGTTGGTAGTTACCTGAGATTATGGGGCTGATTTACAAAAGTCTCCGATCACTTTGCAAGGGAAGTTGCAGTTTGCAAGGGCATTTTCCCCAGAGTTTAGTGAATAAGGTGGAGCTTGGCTGACTTTCATCATCCAAGCGTGTGCAAGCAAAAGCCAAATATTCTTGTTAAGAAGAAAATATAATGTAAAATGCTAATATTATGTACACTGCTCATTATTTTTTGTTTATAAAGTCGCCTGAGAACTCATCTGTGGGAGTAGAGCTCAGGAAAACGGTTCACAAGGTTTTTTTTTTATTTTTATTACATGGCTGTTTTATTACATTGTTGTATACATGAAGATAAAACATTTTGTAAACACCATCTGTCTCAGTGCAGTAGGACCATGTTATAACCTTTAGGTGAAAGAAGGCTTATTATACCATAAAAAACAAAAATGTATTTCAGTATTTATACTCAGCACTATACACTATATTTACCAAAATGCAATGTGGATGCTTCAGGAACCATTTGAGAGATGCCATAAATGCATTGCATTGAGCGCATACCTATGGTTGAAGCTAAGGGGAACCTTTAAGATTCATGAAAAAATATTCACACTGGTGTGCAAATGTAATGAGCATTGAAAAGTATGTTACTGCAACACTTGCTGTGAATAGGCTCTTTTGCATCATGCGCTATATCATGTTTTTGGTTAATTTGTCATGCAACAGCCCATTGACTTGAATGGGCTGCGTGTCGCACAACAAGCGTGCCAAAGAAGCTCAAGTGTGTATTGTGTAATTATTCTGTGCTCACCCAACCAACAATACAATCAAAAACCATAAAAAGTTATGTGAAAAAATGATGAAATTTATAAAATATATATATATATAGAAGTAGGTATGTGTATGCTGCTATTTCCAAGAATTAAATACTTAATTCATTGTGTGTGTAAAGAAGCTCAAGTACCATTTTTTGGAACTGAACCAAGCGTGCATTTTTCACACACGTTTCTGCCCATATTTCTATGTCACTCAGATGTGAATGCAGCCTAATGCCGTGTACACACGGTCGGAATTTCCGACAACAAATGTTCGATGGGAGCTTGTTGTTGGAAATTCCGACCGTGTGTAGGCTCCATCGGATATTTTCCGTCGGAATTTCCGACAAACAAAATTTGAGATCTGGATCTCAAATTTTCCGACAACAAAATCCATTGTCGGAAATTCCAATCGTGTGTACAGAATTCCGACGCACAAAATTCCACGCATGCTCGGATTCAAGCAGAAGAGCCGCACTGGCTATTGAACTTCATTTTTCTCAGCTCGTCGTACGTGTTGTACATCACCGCGTTCTTGACGTTCAGAATTTCTGACAACATTTGTGTGACCGTGTGTATGCAAGACAAGTTTGAGCCAGCATCCGTTGGAAAAAAAACATGGATTTAGTTGTCGGAATGTCCGATCGTGTGTACGCGGCATTAGTGTTAGGGTCTTTTCACACTGATGCACTTTTGTGCAACTTAAGGGCCCTTTCACACTGATGTGCTTTTGATGCATTTCAATTGACTGACCTATGCATTTTTTTGTGCGTTTTCAGTTTTGCAGGAACACATTACAGTCCATTTAACATGGTTTCCTATGGATTTAGGCTCCATTTACACTAGCGCGTTTTTTGATGCATTTTGCATTTTGCAGAAATGCACGGGAATTTTTTAACATGGGTTCCTATGGAACATGTTCACATCAATGCCTTTTTGTATCTCTGCATTTTTGGAAAGGGTCAGGGACTTTTTTTCATGCAAAATGCAGCGTTTTGCATGTAATAGAATTCAATGGACAAGCATCAAAAACGCAAGTGCACCGTTTTTGCAGCGTTTTTGATGTGTTTTTGATGCGTTTTTGCCGTTTTTTTTTTTTTTTTTTTAATTTTTTTAAAATTTTTTTTTTAGACTGTAAAAAAAAACTGTAAAAAAAAAACAAAAACAAAAAAAAAACGCAAAATGCAAATCGCGGCAAAAACGCTGCAAAAACGCTGCAAAAACGCTGCTCAAAAACGTGGCAAGCATGAAAAAAAAACCTCCAAAAACGCCCAAAAGCAACATGCATAGGTGTGAATCGAGCCTAAGTTCACATCTGTGCATTTTGTGGAATGGGCCCAGGGATTTTTTCTGGTTTTTGGTTCCATAGACTTTAATGGATCAAAAATGTGTAATGAAAAACGCAAAACGCACCCAGAATATGCAAACTGCAACCTGCATAGGTGTGAACCAGGCCTTACAATGGAAGGTGTCTTTTTTGGTGTGCTATTGAAAAATTGCACCAAAGATGCAGCATGCAGGACTTTTCAAAGCACAGCACACCTGCAGTGTGAACAGTTTTCCCCATTAAAACTTTTGCTTTCCTGAAGAAGCACGCCAAAAGTGCACCATTGTGAAAGTGGCCTTATGGACTACGACAATTTATATATTTCCACTATGTTCTGTTTATTAAACAATAACTTTGCCATTACTTAAAATAACAAAGTAATCCATATATATATATATATATATACTGAACAAAAACTGTAATAAAATTTAAAATCTCAATTTCTTTGTAGTTTAATCAGTGTTAGTTTAAAATAATTGTGTTTTTGTAAATAAAAAAATAAAGATTTTTTTTTTTTTTTGTAATAATACTAAAAATATATGTTCCAAAGCATAGTGAAGCTATTTACAGATGCTTTATATTTCCTATCAGTTTTGCACAGAGCCCCAAGTTGGATTTTAAGAGGTTTCATCTACTATAGCAATAGAAGCATCAGGTATGTTGGGCGAAGTACAGAAATCACGTAAAAGCTTGACTAAGCGCTGGTTCACACAGGGGCAACACGACTTACAGCGCGACTTAGCAAGGCGACTTCAGCGCGACTTCAGCGCGACTTCAGCGCGACTTGGGGCGACTTACAAGGCGACTTCAAGTCGCCTCCAAGACAGGCGACTTTCCAGTGGCCAATCAAACTACAATCCGCTCTGGGGGAGGGAGGGGTTTGCTTGAAAAAAACATCTTCTCTTCCTGTGAAGTCGCTTCACTATAGACCACGATCCGACTTGTAGGCGACTTCCATTGAAATCAATGGGTACAAGTCGCCTACAAGTCGCCTTGAAGTAGTACAGGGACCTTTTCTGAAGTCGGAGCGACTTCAGTAGCGTACATATAGACGGCTCTCATTCACTTACATGGACTTTCAGATGTCAAGCGACTTGGGGCGACTTGAGGTCTGACAAGTCGGATCCCAAGTCGCGGTAGTGTGAACCGGCACTAAGTCATTGCAAGTTTCCGGAATCAGCTGCTCAGCACAGACCAGCAGGTAATGAAGCAAAAGGTAATACAGCTTTGTCAACTAGACGTTCATCAAAGTTGCATATGCTGTTTATTTAGATTGCACGTTTGCTGATGAAGTCACCTGTGAACCACAGGCTGTTTATTTCTTGGATACAGTTGGTGAAACAGATCATAAAAGCAGTTAGTCACAGGCATATGTGAAAATGTCCTATGTTAGCCTTTTCTCTAGAGTATTACTTGTAAGCCTGTACTACAATGGTGGATATAATGGTAGAATAATGTGTGGTACACCAGCTGGTGAAACAATTTATAGGGAACAAACAGATAGACAGATAGATGTAGCAACCTCTTATGCCTGGTACACACAATGAGATTATCGGACAAATGATCATCTGTTTTTTTTCCGTGCTAGTCTCATATCGAAAATGAAGGGTTTACTAAAGTTACAAAAATTCTCGTATGGACAGAATTACATCAGAAGTGAAGTAATGTGTTGTAGTGTATTTGTATTGTATTTTCAAACGACAACTGTACTAATTAAACGAAAATCGTATGATCTGGTATAATACAAGGAAAATTTTTGTGCTTGTCCGACTGGATGATTTTGCATTAATTGTCCTCTCGGCTCTGTGTACTAATGATCAGATTATCCTACGATCGCTTTGAAAATGTTATTTTTAATACGATTTTCTGATCGTGTGTACGGGCCTTTGGATGGGTTGATAGGTTAAGTAAATTTAGTTCTTGTGGCTTTCCTGTAATCAGCTGAGCAGTTTGTGTTTGCTTTGGCGGTTCTGGGCTCTGCAGGATGCAGATTTGATTGCTTCCTCCTGTTTTCTGGAGACCGCCAAAATATAGTGGCTTGGAAGAGTCAAATAAGCAGCCTGAATATTTGTGGTTCCAGCCAATCCCTGGGGCAGGTTGCCCAGAAGATGGCTGGGGGAGAGCATAAATTATTTGGAGCCTGAGGCAGTTCTGTTCTTCCCTCAGGAGGAGAGGTTCCCAGCCAGAAGGGCTGCTGCTCTTTTAGGCAATCCAGCTGAAGATTCTGCTAGTGTCTTCAAGGTCCCAGCTGTGTATAGCTGGGGACCTATTCTGCTGCAAATTTTTTTGATAGCTAAAAGAGAGAGGGGCTTCATTGAGCATATAGTCTGAAGGCTTCACTGAAGAGACGATCTGCCTGAAATCCAAGTCCCAGGGTCATTGTAAATACAGACCTTGAGAGTAGGATCCTAATGTTGTTAGGATATAATAGAAATAAAATATAATAGGAAATCTACTATTTACAATTGGAGATGGGCAAACAGTTCGAGCCGAGCAAAAGTTCTGCCCAAACCTCGCCTGTTCGGCGCACACCCAAATTCGGCGGGATGTTTGCCAGCTGAGCGCCCCACAATGCAATGTGAACTGCACAGTGCATTCTAAGCCCTGATTGGGTAAAGCTTTGCCCAATCAGGACACAGTGAATAGCTGATTGTTAAGGAGCGGGCCAGGAAGCCAGCCGCTGCGTCCTTAATAGTCATCAGCTGTCAATGAGCTACCCCGCTGACAGATGAATGGAAAAAAAAGCATTGTCAGCAATAGAAAAAAGTGAAAAAATCGGTGTGGAGGTCCCCCCTAATCCATACCATGCTCTTGTTAAGCACTGTTATGTGTTCCCGCTCCACTAAAAAGAAAAAACAACCAGAAAAGTGCAGCGCTACCTTACTAATCAATAAATTAACAATAATGGTGAAACCCTCTAATATATAGTATTTTCAATATCACCACAATACCAGTCTTTGTTATATATAATTACACATATAATACACATCAAACTAAAAAAATCTTTTAAAAATTGAAAGGAGGGATGGTAGAAACCCCTCCTATAGATATTTGCCGTACACTTTAACTTCAGGTGCAATAATTCAAGTGATATTTTCATTTTAATGTGTATTACTGTACATGTGATGTCACATATCACTTGAATTATTGCACCTGAAGTAAATTGGTATGTAAATAACTATAGGATGGGTTTCCACCATCCCTGCTAAGTTTCCTATGTGTAGTTACATATCACAGAGACTGGTATTGTGGTAATGATGAAGTTTATTGAGAATACCATAAATTAGAGGGTTCCACCATTATTGTTAAGTTATTGGTTAGTAAGGTAGTGCTGCACTTCTTGGTTGTTTTACTTCTAACCACTGCACTGTGTATGCTGGACAATTTACAATGTACAGTCTTGACTGTTTTGCCTGGCATGCTGGACTCTGTGCTGTAGATTACATGCTTCTTACCACTCCACCCTATGTTATATACATTTGACGCCTATCTTCTGTAGACTGTGCTTTACATTGCATACATCTGACTAATGTACTCTGTGCTAAGTGTTAAATACTCCTGACCACTGCGCACTGTATGTTGTGCACTACATTATACTTTTGGACATTGCATCATTTAGGCTGTGCTGTACGTTATATACATCTAACCACAACACCCTCTGTTATGTGTTAAAATACCCCTGACCCCTGTACTCTATAGGCTGTTCTGTACATTACAAACAACATGACATTCTCCTGACTGCTATACCGTGTGCTGTGTTTCATTCTGCTGATCACTACACTCTGTATACTTGGCTGTACATTTAATATTTGTCATCACTGCACACTGCATGCTCTGCTGTATGTTACATACTTCTGACCACTGAAACTTCTGCTGTGTATTAAATATTCTTAACCACTGCACTATGCACACCAGACTGTACATTACATACTTTTGAATAAAATTATCATTGTCTGAATAGGTGCTTGCTAATCAGCCCCAACTATTTTCACAAAGGTCTTCTTTAACCACTTCACCCCGACATAACACAAACATGCGGCCTTGGCTTCAAGGGGTTGTACCGGGGTAGCGTTTTTTAGAGCCAACGGTTGGCTTTCTTGTAATAACAACCAATGTGGCTAAGCAGCTGACCGGAGACCCAAACAAAGCTAGAATCGGCTTTGATCGGGTCTCAGATCTAGTAACCCTGAAGCGATGTCATAACATCACTTCCGGTTTACTGAAGTCTTAAAGGTGCCAAATTTTAAAAAATGACAGTATTCAAAACAGCCAAACCTGGCTATTTGAATGCTTTTAAAGTAGAAGTACACCCATCCATAAAACAGTTTCATTTACGGCACGTGCCGGAAATGCAACACTCTCATAGGTTGTGTTCTCAACCAAACTGTCAAACCATCCAATGGCTGGTGTCATAACTGATCTCATGTGCAGCATCATGGCAGTTGCAGATTAAACAAAAGATGGCAAAGATGGCAGCTTCCTTGGCTGAAAATGATAGGGGGGTTTATTTATACTTTAAGTGCAAAGGAGGGTGATCAAAGTGATAAAATTTTTTTTTAAAAGGGAAAGTGTAAAAAAATAATAATAATAAAATAAATAAGAAAAAACTAAATTAAAGCACCCCATCCCTCCATGCTCATGTGCAGAAGGGAACGCATACATAAACAGTGTTCAAACCACACATGTGAGGTTTTGCCGCGATCTTTAGAGCGAAAGCAATAATTCTAGTGCAAGACCTCTTACTGTAAACTGGTAACCTGTAGAGATTTTGAAAACGTCGCCTATGGAGAGTTTTAAGTACTATGAGTGTGCGAAATTTTAAAGTGTGACATGTTAGATATCTATTTACTTGGCGTAAC
Source organism: Aquarana catesbeiana (assembly GCF_042186555.1). Taxonomy (NCBI): domain Eukaryota; kingdom Metazoa; phylum Chordata; class Amphibia; order Anura; family Ranidae; genus Aquarana; species Aquarana catesbeiana. Next base: position 560,500,196 of record NC_133324.1, read on the forward strand.
ATCATCTTTCACATTATACAAAAATTGGGCTAACTTTACTGTTTTTTTTTTGTTTTTTTTTAGTTCATGAAAGTGTATTTCTTCCCACAAAAATTGCATTTGAAAGACCGCTGCTTAAAATACAGTGTGACATAAAATATTGCAACGAACCATTTTATTCTCTAGGGTCTCTGCTAAAAAAATATATATAATGTTTGGGGGTTCTAAGTAATTTTCTAGCAAAAAATACTGATTTTAACTTGTAAGCAACAAGTGTCATTAAAAGGCTTAGGCATGAAGGGGTTAAGGCTCGATGCATGTTGCTTTTGAGCGTTTCTTCAGTGCTTTTTGCGGTGGTTGCCGCGTTTTTTGGACGCATGTTTTTACCGCGATTTGCGTTTTTTTTTACACTGTATATAGCTGGTTGCTGGAAGCCGGCCGCCGCGTCCTTAATAACCGATGAGTCATCAGTTGTCAGCAGACTTCCCGCTCAATGTAAAAAAAAAATTGCCAGCTAAGAAAAATCGAGAGAAAAAACAGCTTGGGGTCCCCCCCCCAGTCCATACCGGGCCCTTGGGTCTAGTATGGATTCAGAGGGGACCCCCATGCCAAAATTTTTTAAAAAAACAGCGTGAGGGTCCCTCCAAAATCCATACCAGACCCTTATCCAAGCATGCTGCCCAGCAGGTCAGGAAAGGGAGGGGACGAGCGAGCGCCCCCCTCCTGAGCCATACCAGGCCGCATGCCCTCAACATGGGGGGGATGGGTGCTTTGGGATAGGGGGGCTCTGCGCCCCCCCACCCCAAAGCACCTTGCCCCCATGTTGATGGGGAAAAGGGCTTCTTCCCGACAACCCTTGCCCGGTGGTTGTCGGGGTCTGCAGGCGGGGGGCTTATCGGAATCTGGAAGCCCCCTTTAACAAGGGGGCACCCAGATCTCGACCCCCCCCATGTGAATGAGTATGGGAGGATAAAGATGCAGGAGAAGATGGAGGAAGACCGGAGGAAGAAGTGGAGAAGAAGATTTTTAATAAAAGACTTGTCAAAAACTGTCTACTGTATTTTTTAACACTACACTACTTTTTTTAGTGAATGGGTAAGGGTACAATGTACTTCATGTTAAAGGGGGCTTCCAGATTCCGATAAGCCCCCCCGCCTGCAGACCCCGGCAACCACCGGGCAAGGTCAGGAAGAGGCCCTTGTCCCCATCAACATGAGGGTAAGGGGCTTTGGGATGGGGGGTGGCAGAGCCCCCCTGCCCCAAAGAACCCATCCCCCATGTTGAGGTCATGCGGCCTGGTATGGTTCAGGAGGAGGGGGGCGCTCGCTTGTCCCCTCCCTTTCCTGACCTGCTGGGCTGCATGTTTGGATAAGGGTCTGGTAAGGATTTTGGGGGGATCCCGATGCTATTTTTTTAAAATTGTGGTGTGTGGGGGTCCCCTTCGAATCCATACTAGACCCTAGGGCCTGGCATGGACCTGGGGGGGACCTCACACACACAATTTTCACAATTTTTTTTTTAGCAGGCATTTTTTTTTTTACATTGAGCAGGAAGCCAGCTGACAGCTGATGACTCATCGGTTGTTAAGGACGCAGCGGCCGGCTTCCCGGCCCCCTCCTTAGCAACCAGCTCTATACAGTGCAAAAAAAAAAGAAATGAAAAAACGCAAATCGCCACAAAATCGTGGTAAAAACGCAATACTTGCGTTTTGGATGCGGGTCCATTGAATTCTACTACATGCAAAATGCTGCATTTTGCGGGAAAAAAAGCCCCCGAACCCTTTCCACAAACGCAGAGGCACAAAAATGCATTGATGTGAACATGTTCCATAGAAACCCATGTTAAAAAATTTCCCTGCATTTCTGCAAAATGCAAAATGCATCAAAAAATGCATTAGTGTGAATCGAGCCTAAGCTAGACTCTGACAAAGCAGGTATTCCATGTCTGTGTTTTTTTTGTTTTTTTAGCACAGGAATAAACAATTGACTTATTGACACACATCTCCTGACAGACAATGTATACAAAAAGCTTGCCAACAGCTAAAATGTAACAATCATGTCTGTAGTATAAAAAGGTAAGTACTAATGAACAACAATACATAGAGTGTCTTCCTTTCGCTTTCCTTGTTTTTTAGCTATTTTTCTTTTTTAAAACCTAGGTCAGAATCTGGTTGCAAAGCAAACTATTTAGGGAGGAAGAATGGGGAAATGAAGTCTGAAGAGGAAGGTATTTTAGGAAAGTTTACTAAGGAAAGCAAGGGAAAAAAGGGAGGGAGAAATCGAGAATGGTGGAAAGAGTAATCGCCAGTTTTTCCCTGTCCCAAGCCAACATCCGGAACTATACTCTCACCCAAGAAACAGAGGGGTTGATTTACTAAAACTGGAGAGTGCAAAATCTGATGCAGCTGGGCATTGAAGCCTATCAGCTTCTAACTTCAGCTTGTTTAATTAAGCTTTAATGAAAAAAAAAAAAAAATTGGAAGCTGATTGGTAGGGATGAGCCGAACACCCCCTGTTCGGTTTGCACCAGAACGTGCGAACAGGCAAAAAATTCGCTCGAACACGCGAACACCGTTAAAGTCTATGGGACACGAACATGAATAATCAAAAGTGCTAATTTTAAAGGCTTATATGCAAGTTATTGTCATAAAAAGTGTTTGGGGACCTGGGTCCTGCCCCAGGGGACATGGATCAATGCAAAAAAAAAGTTTTAAAAACGGCTGTTTTTTCGGGAGCAGTGATTTTAATAATGCTTAAAGTGAAACAATAAAAGTGTAATATCCCTTTAAATCTCATACCTGGGGGGGGTGTCTATAGTATGCCTGTAAAGGGGCGCATGTTTCCCATGTTTAGAACAGTCTGACAGCAAAATGACATTTCAAAGGAAAAAAAGTCATTTAAAACTACTTGCGGCTATTAACCACTTGACGACCGCCTCACGCCGATTTACGTCGGCAAGGTGGCACGGACAGGCAAAATCACGTACCTATACGTGATTTGCCTTCCGCGGGTGGGGGGTCCGATCGGACCCCCCCCGGTGCCCGAGGCGGTCGTCTTTTGTCCAGCGGCGATCAGAGGTGAGGGGGAGGCCATCCGTTCGTGGCCCCCCCCTCGCGATCGCCGCCGGCCAATCACATCATTCCTTTGCTGCTGTATGCTAAACAGCAGCAAAGGAAATGATGTCATCTCTCCTCGGCTCGGTAATTTCCGTTCCGGCCCGAGGAGAGAAGACAGGTATGTGAGTGCACAAACACACACACATACAGTAGAACATGCCAGGCACACTAAACACCCCGATCCCCCCCCCGATCGCCCCCCGATCCCCCCCAATCACCCCCCCCCCCTGTCACAAACTGACACCAGCAGTTTTTTTTTTTTTTTTCTGATTACTGCATTGGTGTCAGTTTGTGACAGTTACAGTGTTGGGACAGTTAGTATTACCCCCTTTAGGTCTAGGATACCCCCCTAACCCCCCCTAATAAAGTTTTAACCCCTTGATCACCCCCTGTCACCAGTGTCACTAAGCGATCATTTTTCTGATCGCTGTATTAGTGTCGCTGGTGACGCTAGTTAGTGAGGTAAATATTTAGGTTCGCCGTCACCATTTTATAGCGACAGGGACCCCCATATACTACCGAATAAATGTTTTAACCCCTTGATTGCCCCCTAGTTAACCCTTTCACCACTGATCACCGTATAACTGTTACGGGTGACGCTGGTTAGTTTGTTTATTTTTTATAGTGTCAGGGCACCCGCCGTTTATTACCGAATAAAGGTTTAGCCCCCTGATCGCCCGGCGGTGATATGCGTCGCCCCAGGCAGCGTCAGATTAGCGCCAGTACCGCTAACACCCACGCATGCAGCATACGCCTCCCTTAGTGGTATAGTATCTGATCGGATCAATATCTGATCCGATCAGATCTATACTAGCGTCCCCAGCAGTTTAGGGTTCCCAAAAACGCAGTGTTAGCGGGATCAGCCCAGATACCTGCTAGCACCTGCGTTTTGCCCCTCTGCCCAGCCCACCCAAGTGCAGTATCGATCGATCACTGTCACTTACAAAACACTAAACGCATAACTGCAGCGTTCGCAGAGTCAGGCCTGATCCCTGCGATCGCTAACAGTTTTTTTGGTAGCATTTTGGTGAACTGGCAAGCACCAGCCCCAGGCAGCGTCAGGTTAGCGCCAGTAGCGCTAACACCCACGCACGCACCATTCACCTCCCTTAGTGGTATAGTATCTGAACGGATCAATATCTGATCCGATCAGATCTATACTAGCGTCCCCAGAAGTTTAGGGTTCCCAAAAACGCAGTGTTAGCGGGATCAGCCCAGATACCTGCTAGCACCTGCGTTTTGCCCCTTCGCCCGGCCCAGCCCAGCCCAGCCCACCCAAGTGCAGTATCGATCGATCACTGACACTTACAAAACACTAAATGCATAACTGCAGCGTTCGCAGAGTCAGGCCTGATCCCTGCGATCGCTAACAGTTTTTTTGGTAGTATTTTGGTGAACTGGCAAGCACCAGCCCCAAGCAGTGTCAGATTAGCGCCAGTACCGCTAACACCCACGCACGCACCGTACACCTCCCTTAGTGGTATAGTATCTGAACGGATTAATATCTGATCCGATCAGATCTATACTGGCGTCCCCAGCAGTTTAGGGTTCCCAAAAACGCAGTGTTAGCGGGATCAGCCCAGATACCTGCTAGCACTGCATTTTGCCCCTCCGCCCGGCCCAGCCCAGCCCACCCAAGTGCAGTATCGATCGATCACTGTCACTTACAAAACACTTAACGCATAACTGCAGCGTTCGCAGAGTCAGGCCTGATCCCTGCGATCGCTAACAGTTTTTTTGGTAGCTTTTTATTGAACTGGCAAGCACCAGTGGCCTAGTACACCCCGGTCGTAGTCATACCAGCACTGCAGTAACACTTGGTGACGTGGCGAGTCCCATAAGTGCAGTTCAAGCTGGTGAGGTGGCAAGCACAAGTAGTGTCCCGCTGCCACCAAGAAGACAAACACAGGCCCGTCGTGCCCATAGTGCCCTTCCTGCTGCATTCGCCAATCCTAATTGGGAACCCACCACTTCTGCAGCACCCGTACTTCCCCCATTCACATCCCCAACCAAATGCAGTCGGCTGCATGAGAGGCATTTTCTTTATGTCCTCCCGAGTACCCCTACCCGACAAACCCCCCCAAAAAAGATGTCGTGTCTGCAGCAAGCGCGAATATAGGCGTGACACCCTCTATTATTGTCCCTCCTGTCCTGACAATCCTGGTCTTTGCATTGGTGAATGTTTTGAACGCTACCATACACTAGTTGAGTATTAGCGTAGGGTACAGCATTGCACAGACTAGGCACACTTTCACAGGGTCTCCCAAGATGCCATCGCATTTTGAGAGACCCGAACCTGGAACCGGTTACAGTTATAAAAGTTAGTTACAAAAAAAGTGTAAAAAAAAAAAAAAATATATAAAATAAAAAAAAATAGTTGTCGTTTTATTGTTCTCTCTCTCTCTATTCTCTCTCTCTTGTTCTGCTCTTTTTTACTGTATTCTTTTCTGCAATGTTTTATTGTTATTATGGTTTATCATGTTTGCTTTCAGGTATGCAATTTTTTATACTTTACCATTTACTGTGCTTTATTGTTAACCATTTTTTTGTCTTCAGGTACGCCATTCACGACTTTGAATGGTTATACCAGAATGATGCCTGCAGGTTTAGGTATCATCTTGGTATCATTCTTTTCAGCCAGCGGTCGGCTTTCATGTAAAAGCAATCCTAGTGGCTAATTAGCCTCTAGACTGCTTTTACAAGCCGTGGGAGGGAAAGCCCCCCCCCCCACCGTCTTCCGTGTTTTTCTCTGGCTCTCCTGTCTCAACAGGGAACCTGAGAATGCAGCCGGTGATTCAGCCAGCTGACCATAGAGCTGATCAGAGACCAGAGTGGCTCCAAACATTTCTATGTCCTAAGAAACCGGAAGCTACGAGCATTTTATGACTTAGATTTCGCCGGATGTAAATAGCGCCATTGGGAAATTGGGGAAGCATTTTATCACACCGATCTTGGTGTCATCAGATGCTTTGAGGGCAGAGGAGAGATCTAGGGTCTAATAGACCCCAATTTTTTCAAAAAAGAGTACCTGTCACTACCTATTGCTGTCATAGGGGATATTTACATAAAAATGATTAAAAAAAAAAAAAAAATGAAAGGAACAGTTTAAAAATAAGATAAAAAAGCAAAAAAAATAATAAAGAAAAAAAAAAAAAAAAAAAAAAAAAGCACCCCTGTCGCCCCCTGCTCTCGCGCTAAGGCGAACGCAAGCGGCGGTCTGTCTTCAAATGTAAACAGCAATTGCACCATGCATGTGAGGTATCGCCGCGAAGGTCAGATCGAGGGCAGTAATTTTTGCAGTAGATCTCCTCTGTAATTCTAAAGTGGTAACCTGTAAAGGCTTTTAAAGGCTTTTAAAAATGTATTTATTTTGTTGCCACTGCACGTTTGTGCGCAATTTTAAAGCATGTCATGTTTGGTATCCATATACTCGGCCTAAGATCATCTTTTTTATTTCATCAAACATTTGGGCAATATAGTGTGTTTTAGTGCATTAAAATTTAAAAAAGTGTGTTTTTTCCCCAAAAAATGCGTTTGAAAAATCGCTGCGCAAATACTGTGTGAAAAAAAAAAATGAAACGCCCACCATTTTAATCTGTAGGGCATTTGCTTTAAAAAAATATATAATGTTTGGGGGTTCAAAGTAATTTTTTTGCAAAAAAAAATAACTTTTTCATGTAAACAATGAGTGTCAGAAAGGGCTTTGTCTTCAAGTGGTTAGAAGAGTTGGTGATGTGTGACATAAGCTTCTAAATGTTGTGCATAAAATGCCAGGACAGTTCAAAACCCCCCCAAATGACCCCATTTTGGAAAGTAGACACCCCAAGCTATTTGCTGAGAGGCATGACGAGTCCATGGAATATTTTATATTGCGACACAAGTTGCGGGAAAGAGACAAATTTTTTTTTTTTTTTTGCACAAAGTTGTCACTAAATGATATATTGCTCAAATATGCCATGGGAATATGTGAAATTACACCCCAAAATACATTCTGCTGCTTCTCCTGAGTACGGGGATACCACATGTGTGAGACTTTTTGGGAGCCTAGCCGCGTACGGGACCCCGAAAACCAAGCACCGCCTTCAGGCTTTCTAAGGGCGTGAATTTTTGATTTCACTCTTCACTGCCTATCACAGTTTCGGAGGCCATGGAAAGCCCAGGTGGCACAAAACCCCCCCAAATGACCCCATTTTGGAAAGTAGACACCCAAAGCTATTTGCTGAGAGGTATAGTGAGTATTTTGCAGACCTCACTTTTTGTCACAAAGTTTTGAAAATTGAAAAAAGAAAAAAAAAAAGTTTTTTCTTGTCTTTCTTCATTTTCAAAAACAAATGAGAGCTGCAAAATACTCACCATGCCTCTCAGCAAATAGCTTGGGGTGTCTACTTTCCAAAATGGGGTCATTTGGGGTGGGTTTGTGCCACCTGGGCATTCCATGGCCTCCAAAACTGTGATAGGTAGTGAGGAGTGAAATCAAAAATTTTCACCCTTAGAAATCCTGAAGGCGGTGCTTGGTTTTCGGGGCCCCGTACGCGGCTAGGCTCCCAAAAAGTCCCACACATGTGGTATCCCCATACTCAGGAGAAGCAGCTAAATGTATTTTGGGGTGCAATTCCACATATGCCCATGGCCTGTGTGAGCAATATATCATTTAGTGACAACTTTGTGCAAAAAAAAAAAAAAAAAAGTGTCACTTTCCCGCAACTTGTGTCAAAATATAAAATATTCCATGGACTCAATATGCCTCTCAGCAAATAGCTTGGGGTGTCTACTTTCCAAAATGGGGTCATTTGGGGGGGTTTTGTGCCACCTGGGCATTCCATGGCCTCCGAAACTGTGATAGGCAGTGAAGAGTGAAATCAAAAATTTACACCCTTAGAAATCCTGAAGGCGGTGCTTGGTTTTCGGGGCCCCGTACGCGGCTAAGCTCCCAAAAGGTCCCACACATGTGGTATCCCCATACTCAGGAGAAGCAGCTGAATGTATTTTGGGGTGCAATTCCACATAGGCCCATGGCCTGTGTGAGCAATATATCATTTAGTGACAACTTTTTGTAAATATTTTTTTTTTTTTTTTCATTATTCAATCACTTGGGACAAAAAAAATAAATATTCAATGGGTTCAACATGCCTCTCAGCAATTTCCTTGGGGTGTCTACTTTCCAAAATGGGGTCATTTGGGGGGGTTTTGTACTGCCCTGCCATTTTAGCACCTCAAGAAATGACATAGGCAGTCATAAACTAAAAGCTGTGTAAATTACAGAAAATGTACCCTAGTTTGTAGACGCTATAACTTTTGCGCAAACCAATAAATATATGCTTATTGACATTTTTTTTACCAAAGACATGTGGCCGAATACATTTTGGCCTAAATGTATGACTAAAATTTAGTTTATTGGATTTTTTTTATAACAAAAAGTAGAAAATATCATTTTTTTTCAAAATTTACGGTCTTTTTCCGTTTGGGTACAGCATTGCATGACCGCGCAATCAGCAGTTAAAGCGACGCAGTGCCAAATTGGAAAAAGACCTCTGGTCCTTAGGCAGCATAATGGTCCGGGGCTCAAGTGGTTAATGAATTGCCAGTCCGGCAATACACATAAAAGTTCATTGATAAAAATGGCATGGGAATTCCCCACAGGGGAACCCCCGAACCAAAATTTTTAAAAAAATGACGTGGGGGGTCCCCCTAAATTCCATACCAGGCCCTTCAGGTCTGGTATGGATATTAAGGGGAACCCCCGGCCAAAATTAAAAAAAAAATAAATGGCGTGGGGTCCCCCTCAAAATCTATACCAGGCCCTTCAGGTCTGGTATGGGTTTTAAGGGGAACCCTGCTCCAAAATTTTTAAAAAAATGGTGTGGGGTCCCCCTAAAAATTCATACCAGACCCTTATCCGAGCACGCAACCTGGCAGGCCACAGGAAAAGAGAGGGGGACGAGAGACAGGCCACATGCCCTCAACATTGGGAGGGTGCTTTGGGGTAGCCCCCCAAAACACCTTGTCCCCATGTTGATGAGGACAAGGGCCTCATCCCCATAACCCTGGCCGGTGGTTGTGGGGGTCTGCGGGCGGGGGACTTATTGGAATCTGGAAGCCCCCTTTAACAAGGGGACCCCCAGATTCTGGCCCTCCCCCCTGTGTGAAATGGTAAGGTACCCCTACCATTTCACAAAAAAACTGTCAAAAATGTTAAAAATGACAAGAGACAGTTTTTGACAATTCCTTTATTTAAATGCTTCTTCATTCTTCTTTCTTGTTTCTTCTATCTTCCTTCGGTTTCTTCCTCCATCTTCTTCTTCTTCTGGCTCTTCTGGTTCTTCTGGTTCTTCCTCCGTGGCGTCGGCGTCTTCTTCCCTTTTCTCCGGGCCGCTCCGCATCCATTATGGCATGGAGGGAGGCTCCCACTGTGTGACGCTTCTCTCTTCATCTTCTTCTCTTCATCTTCTTCTGTTCATCTTCTTGTCTTCATCTTCTTTTCGGGCCGCTCCGCATCTATGATGGCATGGAGGGAGGCTCCTGCTGTGTGACGCTTCTCCTCATCTGACGGTTCTTAAATAATGGGGGGTGGGGCCACCCGGTGACCCCACCCCCCTCTGACGCACGGGGACTTGACGGTTGATGGTATAGATTTTGAGGGGGACCCATTTTTTTTTTTAATTTTGGCCGAGGTTCCCCTTATTATCCATACCAGACCTGAAGGGCCTGGTATGGAATTTAGGGGGACCCCCACGTCATTTTTTTTTTTTAATTTTGGTTCGAGGGTTCCCCTGTGGGGAATTCCCATGCCGTTTTTATCAATGAACTTTTATGTATATTGTTGGACCGGCAATTCATTAATAGCCGCGAGTAGTTTAAATGACTTTTTTCCTTTGAAATGTCATTTTGCTGTCAGACTGTTCTAAACATGGGAAACATGCGCCCCTTTACAGGCATACTATAGACACCCCCCAGGTACGAAATTTAAAGGGATATTACACTTTTATTGTTTCACTTTAAGCATTATTAAAATCACTGCTCCCGAAAAAACGGCCGTTTTTAAAACTTTTTTTGCATTGATCCATGTCCCCTGGGGCAGGACCCAGGTCCACAAACACTTTTTATGACAATAACTTGCATATAAGCCTTTAAAATTAGCACTTTTTATTTCTCCCATAGACTTTTAAAGGGTGTTCCGCGTCATTCGAATTTGCCACGAACACCCCAAATTGTTTGCAGTTCGGCGAACTTGCGAACAGCCGATGTTCGAGTCGAACATGAGTTCGACTCAAACTCGAAGCTCATCCCTACTGATTGGTTTCTATGCAGAGCTGCACCAGATTTTGCACTCTCAGCTTTAGTTTAGGAGTAGCGTTAGCATGAGAACCGTGTCTCATGATGAGCTCAAGCGTGTTCACAGCTGCACGTGCAGAACCCCCCAGGAAGTCGGCACTGCTTTGTGCTAATCACAGGCAGTGTGACATTTCCCGATCTCTGCAGCCGCAGATCGGAAAAACATCTCACTGCCTGTGATTAGCGTAGCACAGTGCTGACTTCCTGGCGAGCTCTGCACATGCGGCTGCGAACACGCCTGAGCTCATCCTTATTTGGGATGCTGCATTTTTATAGAGAACACGTGGGGGAGATTTACTAAAAGCTGATTCACTCAGAATCTGGTGCAGCTGTGCATTGTAGCCAATTAGCTTTTAACTTCAGCTTGTTTAATAAAGCCTTGACAATAAAACCTAGAAGCTGCACCATCTATCCATCAATCTATGCAGAGCTGCACCAGATTTTGCACTCTCAAGTTTTAGCAAATAAGCCCCATGGCATCCATATGCAGAAGAAATTCTCTTCCTGAGTATTCCATGTCTATCATGCATACAGAAAAAGCATATGCAATGGAAGAGTTTGTTCTTTAATTATTTAATGATACTTTGTCCTGAGGTTTATATGTGTCTTGCTTGTGGCACAGTAATTATAGCATGTTTGGTGTGCACAAGAACTGTGGCATGTGTGCAGTGTATACAATGAATAGACTAAGGTTCTATTTACCCTTGCCTCTTTAACCTCTTCCTGCAGATGTGGCGTATGGCCTCTTGACGGGTGGGCTTTGACGCAGAGTGGTCAAATATATGTGGCCTTATGTAAACACTTTTCTGTGCTGACAGCATGCGCCCTGTGCACTCCCACCACAGTCACAGGCGGGGACCAGAAAGTTCCTGATGCATATTTGTGATCAGGATCTGTTCGATTATATGACCACTGTGACAGCCAATCACAATGGTTACATGGCCTGATTGCCCGCCTCCACCTCCCATTTTAGAAGCTCCTAAAGGGTCGGGAGATGGTGGTGGGAAGGGGTTAAGCTACTCCTAATTTAAGAGCTTGTTCACACTCGTAGGTATGTCTGAGCGTGCGTGCCTTTTTGTTCATTGCCACGCGTTGCGTTATAGGGTAGCCCATTTAGGGTATTCCATGTCTATCCTGCATACAGAAAAAGCATATGCAATGGAAGAGTTTGTTCTTTAATTATGTAAATGATACTTTGTCCTGAGGTTTATATGTGTCTTGCTTGTGGCACAGTAATAACAGCATGTTTGGTGTGCACAAGAACTGTGGCATGTGTGTGCAGTGTTTACAATGAATAGACTAAGGTTCTATTTACCCTTGCCTCTTTAACCTCTTCCTGCCAACGTGGCACATGGCCTCTCAACAGGTGGGATTTGATGCAGAAAGTCCAAATACATGCCGTGTACAGGACGCCAAGGTTGGGTACTATATCGCACCGATATTTGGGTTATGGCCCCGTTAAGGGAAGTGTGGTTGTATTCAGGGGGTCACCCAGGAGGGTTGAGGAATTCCCGGGAATAGCTTTAATCAGGAGAAGACTGACTCGTAGTTCTCTCTGTGTTAATAAAGAGATATTTGGGACCCGGAATTTCGGAGGCTCTGAAGTGATATTCGGGTGGAAAAGAGCCTCCACCCCTGACTACAGGGATTTCAGCACATATGGGGTTAGGAGCCTCCAGGAAGTAGCTCTTAAAGGCAGGAAGTAGTGCTAGGAGTGGTGGTGAGGAGGAGTTGGTGAATACACCTGTCTTGAAGAGCTGTGAGTCTGCTGGAGGCTGCTAAAAAGATTAAGCCCGGGTTCACACTACAACGGGCTGCGGATCGCACAGGAGCGCTGTGCGTCCTTGTTCCCCGTTTCAGGGACGAAACGGAGCCAAAGACGCACAGCGTTTTTGTGCAGTGCGCTCCGCAGCCTCCCCGGAGATATGTGAACCGGCTCCATAGGGAGCCAGTCACATTCTCCTGCTATGCAAATTAGATGTGCTATGTGCTATGCATAGGTGTGAACCCGGGCTCAACAAGGACTGTTAAACCCTTGGGGCGAAGACCTATCCATGAACTGTATGTGTCTCTTTACTTTTACTTTGTGCTGAAGATAAGCGGACTTTATTTTGTATTTTTGTGCTTGTGTGCTGCTGGAAGCCTTATTTTGATTTGCTTGCTGAAAATAAAAGCCTTTTTTTTTTGTTTAAAGTTTAACGGCTTTGCACTCGGTCCTGTGGAGCTACAATCCCCCAAACTTTACAACTGGTGTTTTGGATGCGGGCAGAAGTGCATTTGCATCCGCAAAAGCCGTTTAAAACGGAAAACTGACATTTAAAGAGACAGTGTACCTATGGTGAAATCAGCTCAGACACTACAAACAGCAGAAAAAAAAAACACGGAAGAGGTCATCAAGGCATTGGCGCAAGCCACCGTGACCCAGCAGCTAGCCTCAGCAGAGGCAAACCGTCGCCATGAGGAAGCGATGGCTCAGCAGCAGCAGGCCCTGGCATGGGCTGTAGCTCCACAGCTGGAAATCACACGGTTGCTAGCCGCCCAGTTTACTGCCCAGCAGGAGTCCACTCAGACACAGGTGGCTGCCTTGCAGGAGGCAGTGCAGCGCCTGGCTCAGGGACGGTAGCAAGCGGTCATCGCTGCTGGCAGCCAAGTATCCGTGAGGGCCAGCCATTTCTTGCAAAAACTGACATCCAGCGATGATGTAGGGGCCTTTCTTACTACCTTTGAGAGGATAGCGGAGAGAGAGGGGTGGCCCCGTGACCAATGGGCTGGCATTATCTCCCCTTTCCTTACGGGTGACCCGCAAAAGGCCTACTTTGACCTCCTGGCTGAGCACATCAGCGACTATGAGCGTCTGAAGGCAGAGATCCTGGCCTGCCTGGGAGTGACCACAGCCGTCCGGGCTCAAACGGTGCACCGCTGGAGGTATAAACCTGACCGACCACCCAGGTCCCAAATGCACAAACTGGTACAGCTGGTCAAAAAGTGACTGCAACCAGAGAAGTTGACAGGCCCACAAATTATGGAACGGGTGGTGATGGACTGGCACCTGCGGTCCCTGCCAGATGACCTACAGCACTGGATAAGCCATGGAGACCCTGCAACTGCTGGCCAGCTGGTAGAGTTGGTCGAAAGGTACACCGTGGTGGAGGGCCTGCCAAGCGTCAGGAACCCACACCAGGGGCAACCAGGCCAGCCACAGCACCTAGGAGAGAAGCCCTGCCAGACATTGGATCTCGCAAACCTGCATCATCTTCCACAGAACCACGGAGGTTGGTTCCTGTCCCAAGCATGGGGGACATACAGTGTTGGTGATGGAGGCATACCCGGGCACAATGCCCACTTCAATAGGAGCCTATGGATTGCGGGACTGGGGAAAAGCTCCTTCTATGTGCAAAGAGCATGTGCCACTCATCTTGATCTGGCTGCAGGACGGTTTGAGTGTGAAGTGTGGGTGAACCACCTTCCTGTCAGGGCTCTACTGGTCTCCGGTAGCATGGTGACGCTGGTACATGCCAGGGTGATCGGGAGACTTGGCCCCGTAAGTAAGACTCTACGGGTAGTGTGTATACATGGGGACACCAGGGAGTACCCCTAGTTCCGGTGACTGTTTCCTATGGCTGTACCTCAGTGACACAAGAGGTTGGGGTGGTAAGAAATCTTATACATGACATCATAGTGGGGCATGACTGCCCGTTGTTTATTGAACTATGGAACCTTGTACAGACAGGGCTGCCAGGACAGCCAGGAGAACGGGGGACACTGGGCCTTTTGGGGCCAAACCTTAAGGGGTCTGATCCAGAACCACCTGCAACACACACCCATGATGTTGAGATACCTGTCACTGATAATGACATTTCAGAAAATACAAATATAGTTGATAATGCTCATCTTTCAGGTCTCAAGACCGAGCTGACCTCTCGGGGGGGGGATCTCTCCGCTACAGATCATGTTGGGGGAGGACGAAGAGGAATCTTCCCCATTGCAGACCTTGATTAAGGAGGATGAGGGGGAGACTTCCTCCAGGCTAGTGGACACCCAGATTTGGGGGTGTCCAGGGGTGTGTTTTGCACCGCGCAGCTACAGGACCCCACTTTAGTCAATGCTCAGGAGCAGGTATCAGTTATTAATGGAGTCCCACAAGTGCCCAGTGCCGAACAAAGATTTCCTCACTTTGCATTGAATGGGGCCTTGCTTTATAGAGTAGCTGAAAGCCAAGGGGAAACTGTGGAGCAGTTACTGATTCCCCAGTCGTATTGGCGGATTCTTGATTTAGCCCTGGGGGGACACCTGGGGGCTGAAAAAATGGAAGCCAGGATAACTGACAGGTTTTACTGGCCAGGGGTAAAGGCTGAGGTGAAAAGGTACTGTGCGTCCTGCCAGTTAACCGCTCCGGTGTCCCCACTACAGAAACCCCCTGGTACCCCTGCCCATAATTGAGGTGCCGTTTGAACGGATTGCTATGGATCTGGTGGGGCCCTTAGTAAAGTCAGCCAGGGGACACCAATATATATTAGTAGTCCTGGATTACGCAACTAGGTATCCTGAAAACTAAGGAAAACTTCCTCTAAGGCCATTTCTCGGGAGTTGTTCCAAATGTTCTCACGAACCGGGTTCCCCAAGGAGATACTGATGGACCTGGGGACCCCTTTCATGTCGAAGGTGATGGCAGACTTGTGCAAGCTGCTTCAGATCAAGCAGTTGTGGACGTCCGTCTATCACCCGCAGACAGATGGCCTAGTTGAGAGGTTTAATAAGACCCTAAAGTCAATGTTAAAAAGAGTGGTCCAGAAGGACAGGAAGGACTGGGACATGTTGCTCCCTGCACTGTTATTTTCCATCCGAGAGGTTCCACAGGCATCAACAGGCTTCTCGCCGTTTAAACTGGTATACGGGCGAAGACCCCGTGGACTGCTGGATCTAGTAAAGGAAACCTGGGAAAGTGAGTCCTCACCACACAAAACGGTTGTAGAACATATCACTCAAATGCAGGAGAGGGTGGCTAGAGTGATGCCATTAGTGAGGGAGCATCTCCAGAAGGCCCAGGATGCCCAGAGGAGGGTGTACAACCAGTCCGCTAACATCAGGCAGTTTCAAGTGGGAGACCAGGTGGCTGTTCTGATTACCACAGTAGAGAGCAAATTTTTAGCCAAACGGCAGGGTCCATTTGAGGTAGTGGAAAAAGTGGGTGAGGTGAACTACAGGGTGCACCAACCTGGTTAAAAGCAAACTGTACCAAATGTATCACATCAATTTGTTAAAACCCTGGAGAGATCTAAAACAGGTGACTGCTGTGGTAGGTGTCAATGCAGGAGACCCTGCCGGAATTGACCTGGTGCAGGTTGCTGCTACCCTCTCTAAGCTTCAAACTCAACAAACAATGGAGTTTCTGCAGAGAAACAGAGCAATGTTTTCAGGGTTACCTGATCTCACCAATGTCATTGAACATGACATTATAACAGAACCCAATGTAAGAGTCCGATTAAAACCATATCGCATCCCAGAAGCTCATAGGAAGGCAGTGTCTGAAGAGGTGAGAAGGATGCTTGAACTTGACGTCACTGAGGAATCGCAGAGTGAATGGTCAAGTCCAATAGTTTTGGTACCGAAACCCAACGGCATTCTGCGTTTCTGTAATGACCTTAGGAAACTTTAATGAAGTGTCCAAGTTTGATGCCTATCCAGTGCCCCGGGTAGACGAGTTAATTGAAAGGTTGGGTCCCGCCCGGTACATCACCACGTTGGACCTCACAAAAGGGCACTAGCAGATTCCCCTCACCAAAGAAGCCAGAGAGAAAACTGCTTTTTCCACTCCCGAAAGCCACTTCCAGTATAAGAGGATGCCATTTGGTTGACACTCGGCCCCTGCCACGTTCCAAAGGTCAATGGACAAAACATTACGCCCACATCGACAATACACCTCTGTCTACCTGGATGATATTGTAATTTTTAGCACTGATTAGGAGTCCCATTCTCGCCGGGTTCAGGCAGTCATAGACTCTCTGAGGAAAGCAGGGTTCACAATTAACCCTGAGAAATGTGTGGTTGGGGTGGAGGAGGCCAGGTACCTAGGGTACATTGTGGGTAGGGGGCTAGTGAAACCACAGTTGAATAAGGTAGAAGCCATACAGAACTAGGCCCGTCCACTAACCAAAAAGCAGGTCAGAGCATTTATGGGCATAGTTGGTTACTACCGAAGTTCATCCCCAACTTTGCCACCATCGCTGCACCATTGACTGACTTAACAAAAGGCAGGAAGTCAGTAATGATCAAATGGAATACGGATGCCGAAGAAGGCTTTCAGAAGCTTAAGGTGGGATATTGCCAGCATCCGGTGCTTGTGGCTCCTGATTTTGCAAAAGAGTTTGTGGTGCAGACAGATGTCTCAAGTGAAGGCTTAGGAATAGTATTGTCTCAAGAGGTCAATGGGGAAGAGCATCCAGTAGTTTTTTTGAGTAGGAAGCTGACAACAGCGGAGAAAAACTACGCTGTGTTAGAGAGGGAGTGTCTGGCCATCAAGTGGGCACTGTACTCCCTACGATATTTTCCCCTGGGTAGGAGGTTTTGCCTGGTGTCAGACCATGCCCCATTGACCTGGATGAGACAAAACAAGCAATGCCAGGGTGACAAGGTGGTTCCTTTCTCTCCAGGAGCTTAATTTCAGGGTAGAGCACAGACCCGGGAGACAACATAAGAATGCCCATGCCCTCTCCCGAGTCCATTGTATGGTGTCGAATGGTGTCTCCAACACCTCCGCGTTGGGCAGAGGGGGGGATATGTACAGGAAGCCAAGGTTGGGTCCTGGACGGGTGCTATATAGCACCGATATTTGGGTTATGGTCCCTTTAAGGGAAGTGTGGTAGTATTCAGGGGGTCACCCAGGAGGGATGAGGAATTCGAGAAAATAGCTTTAATCAGGAGAGGACTCTCTTTGTTAATAAAGAGATATTTGGGACCCTAAATTTTGGAGGCTCTGAAGTGATATTTGGGTGGGAAAGAGCCTCCACCCCTGACTACAGGGATTCCAGTACACACGGGGTTAAGAGCTTCCAGGAAGAAGCTCTAATGCCGTGTACACACGACTGGACTTTTCGACAGCAAAGGTCTGACGGAATGAATCAGTCGGACAATTCGATCGTGTGTGGGCTTCATCGGACCTGTTCTGTCGAAAAATCTGACGGACTTTAGAAATAGAACATGTTTCAAATCTTTCTGACGGACTCGAATCCTATAGAAAATCCGTTCGCCTGTATGCTAGTCCAACAGACCAAAAACGACGCTAGGGCAGCTATTGACTATTGGCTATGAACTTCCTTATTCTAGTCCGGTCATATGTCATCACGTTCAAATCAGTCGGACTTTGGTGTGATCGTGTGTAGGCAAGTCCATTTCATAGGAACTCCATCGAAAAGTCCTTCCGAGTTGAGTCAGACGAAAAGTCCGGTCTTGTGTACACAGCATTAAAGGCAGGAAGTAGTGTTGGCGAGGAGGAGTTGGTGAATACACCTGTCTTGAAGAGCTGTGAGTCTGCTGGAGGCTGCTAAAAAGATTCAACAAGGACTGTTAAACCCTTGGGGCGAAGACCCATCCATGAACTGTATGTGCCTCTTTACTTTTACTTTATGCTGAAGATAAGCGGACTTTATTTTGTATTTTTGTGCTTGTGTGCTGCTGGAAACCTTATTTTGATTTGCTTGCTGAAAATAAAAGCCTTTTTGTTTAAATTTTAACGGCTTTGCACTCGGTCCTGTGGAGCTACAATCCCCCAAACTTTACAGCAGCCTTATGTAAACACTTTTCTGTGCTGAGAGCATGCGCCCTATGCACTCCCACCACAGTCATGGGCGGGAACCAGAAAGTTCCTGATGCATACTCGTTATCAGGATCTGCTTGATCATATGACCGCTGTGACAGCCAATCACAGCGGTCACTTGGCCTGAATGTCTGCCTCCACCTCCTGGCATTTAGAAGCTCCTAAAGGGTCGGGAGCAAGTGGTGGGAAGGAGTTAAGCTACTCCTAATTTAGGAGCTTGTTCACACTCGTAGGTATGTCTGATTGCGCGTGCATTTTTTGTTCATTGCAACGTGTTGTGTTATAGGATTGCCCACTTATTTCAGCAGGCTGCCCTATGCATGTGAAATGTGCAAAAATGGTGCTGGCACTGTGGTACCATACATTTTGGCAAGTGCAAACACGTGATCCCCATAATTAAGCTCCGGGGGTGAAGCGAATAACATTGGGGGAGTGACCTGGCGGGAGCCCAGGCTGAGGTTTCCTCTTTCATTATTACCATAGGACTTTGTGGATGTGTGGCACTAGGGTTCCTTTCCTCCTTCCTTTCAGTGACTACAGGAGCTGAGATGAGCTCCGTTCCTCGCTGACACTCCCGCAGCGGATACGGAATCATTCACATTACTCCCCATATTGACTGAGCCTGAGCGGCACACTAACAGCAAACATGTGCGCATTTGCTAGATGCGAGGGGTTGCCATTAAGAATTAATACTACCCATGTGCATCTGCCAAAGGCAGCATGTTTTTGTGTGATGTGGGAAATTGTACAATTTTTGCATGCGTTTTTGCACCTCACCTGTTGTGAACAAGCCCTTACAAAAATGTGACTATGCCCACTGTTCACCATGACATGCTCTGTGTACTTCATCATTTCTCTCTTCAGAGTGCTCCTAGCAAAACTCATAACTCCTAATTTTTCACCATATTTATTACTGTTGGGTATAGATTGATGCCAAATGCAGTTGTGACACGCTATGCCCTGAATTCTCCCTAGATTTGCATGACAAACTATACCTCCGGGGTAAATGGAAACTTTTTTTTTAACTTAATGGCTGATAGAACTCTCTGGAGCCTGGACTTCTAAATGCAAGGCAACAATGGATAGGCTAGATACTCTTTTTTGTGTGTGAAGGACCCTATTAGAGGTAAAGTACATTTTGTCTCAGCTGTAACTGAAAAACACTAAGGTAAATGACAAAAGCCATCTGGACTAAACTCATGCCATCACCAGATTGTACTGTATACTCATTAACTCACTTCAGTACTTAATTAGCTCATGCTCCATTGCCCTCCTTGACTCTTTCCTGCCAGGCTGCAGAACACTCTTATCAGTCTAGAAGTTTCCAAACATGTACACATGTCAGATGATAGCATATGAAATATGTATATGTGCTTTATTTGTCCTAAAGAAATCAAAAATATTTGAACTAAAGAAAATGCATGTATATGAACTTTCTAACCCTAACTGGTGGTATTCATTTGCTGTTGTCTCTTCCACATAATGGTTAAGACATGATCAAACAGACAGATGGTGTTTGCAAAGCATCGTGTCTCCATATAAACAGGCACCAAAACATTGACAGTACACCCACAGGTTACTTCACATATACTATTCATCTGTTCTTTACAGCCATTCTATTTCCTAAGACTTTAACTATGGCCAGTTTTAGCCCCAAGCAAGTTGGGCAGCTGCCTAAGATTCCATTAAGCTGAGAGTGCCAGGGGGAGAGAAGTATATACTGTTCATTCACCTCAGATCAACTCACCTTGGCTCAAGAATATGCAACTTCTCCAATGGTCACAGTAATGCCGCGTACACACGCTCGGACATTCCGACAACAAAAATCTGGATCCGACGGATGTTGGCTCAAACTTGTTTTGCCTACACACGGTCGCACAAATGTTGTTGGAAATTCCGAATGTCAAGAACGCGGTGACGTACAACATGTTCGACAAGCCGAGAAAAAGGAAGTTCAATAGCCAGTGTGGCTCTTCTGCTTGATTCCAAGCATGCATAGAATTTTGTGCATCGGAATTGTGTACACGTGATCGGAATTTCCGACAAGTTTTGTTGTCGGAAAATTTGAGAACCAGCTCTCAAATTTTTGTTGTCCCATCGAACATTTGTTGTCGGAAATTCCGAGTGTGTGTATGCGGCATAAGAGTTAAGTGGTGACATCACTGTGTCACTATGAAGGTAACTGAACAGTTGCCTGATAGTGAAC
This sequence comes from Aquarana catesbeiana, assembly GCF_042186555.1. Lineage (NCBI taxonomy): Eukaryota > Metazoa > Chordata > Amphibia > Anura > Ranidae > Aquarana > Aquarana catesbeiana. The sequence continues at coordinate 560,520,641 of NC_133324.1, forward strand.
TGGGTCACTAAGGTGAGTAAAGGATTTAACTGCATATTCAGAAACACTTTGTAAATAAATAGCAAATGCGAGTACATACATAATGTACATGCATACAGGGAAAGACTGGGGACTATAGCAAAATTTCTGAGGTCCCCTACAGCATTTTACTAAGTAGTGAGTCTCCTTTTTTTTCAGTGTCCTTCTTGTTAACAAAAAAGCAAGAAGGGTGTACCTGCCTAGTGCTTTATTAATGGCACCATTTATTAAAATGTAAAACACAATTATACTTACATAACCAGATGAGTGTAAGGCACATAACACAACAAGGCGACTCCAACTGTAGCCTCAATTTGTAGCTCCAGATAGGCACAAACGACACCCAATACAGAGCAGACTCTGGTGCATTTCAAGGGCAAAGAAAATCGCTCGATTCCCCCATCAACACAGTGTTGATCCCCCCACCCCCCACCCGCTGGGCTGTTGTATTCTGACAGCAGGACGTTTCCCTGCTGTCAGAATACAATGAATACTGCTGCCAGCTATGGCCAGAGGCAGTGATTGTACAAAGAAAAAGTGACAGGCTGGCTGTACTGAAGTCGATTAATAGATCAACTTCAGCACAACCAGCCTGCCCATAGATGGATTGAAATTCATCTGGTTCCTGCTGAAATTTTGAACTGTCTGTGGCCGGCTTAAGTCATGCAAATGTCAGGTCAGTTTAAGTTTTGCAGGCTACCCAGGTGGGAAGGGGTTAAGCTACTCTGTTTGCCTGGGATTTTCTCGGTTCTGCCCTCCACCCTGTGCTGTAAGTAAATAGGAGGAAGGTTCGGCCTGAGAGAGCGGCCTGCATGGGAAGAACAGAGAGGTCAAGCCAAAAGATGTAATTGTCAGCAACATCTGGAGCACACTGATGTTAACTGCCTAACCAGGATTCTACCAGCTTGGGGAAGGTATGCACTGGGAAGCCCGGAGTTAGTTAGGGAGAAACTGTGATTTTGCATTGTTGTACTGTATTGCTGAAATGGTCCAGCAAAGTTATCACCTGCTTTAAGCATGGTCTGAAGTTATTCAAAGGGGTGCATAAAGTTACATGGTGTATCAACAGAACTGTGCCTGTAAAGAGCACACACAGGGTGAAGAGTAAGAATGGAGGGCAACCATGAAGGGTTAACTCAGCGAAGCAGTTGGCGGGAGGAATGTAGTTGCTACAAGTAACCATGAACTGGTGGGAATGCAATAGCAGCCAGACACCAAAGAGTGGTACCAGGAATGGGTGACAGGTTCTCCAGTAGCAAGGGGGTCGGTAATCTGACTCCCTCCCTAGCGGTCGGTGCCCCAAAAGCAATCAGGATCAAACCCGTGGTACGGAGACCCCCATGAACCTAGCCGCAGATATGGGAGAGCGGAAGGAGGTAATCCAGTGCACGTATGAGGTCTGCGCTTGTTTTGTAGAAGGAGTCTGTATGTTGTTTGACAGCTTCACACAGTGAATGGCAAACCTCTAAGGTGGGATTCCACCTTAATTTTGACGTTCACATGAACATGGCCCTACCTGGTCTCGGGCATTGGTGAGCAGTGAATGTGAGAGGTACCCCCACGTACAGGGAAAGTAGGCCCTGCAGCTGTGTGTGAGGAAGGAGAACCGCTAACAGCCGACTACCAGCGTTTATTTCCATTCTCTGATCAGCTGTAATTGAACACAGCGATCATGTGGGAAAGAGCCCCTGTGATTGTCGAAGGGACACAGCTCATGACAGATCACGCTCTTGGGGACTCACTCAAGTGGAGAGAATGACAGGATGCATATGATGTCCACCTGGAACTAGGAAGCTTTCATGCGGCTGTTTTATTACAATAGGCCGGGCAGAAAATGGTAAAATACCTTGTCCTCCATTAAAATACCTCATCTACCTGTTTCCTTAGGGCAGTCCCAGTTGTAAGGGGTCATAAATCTTGCAGAGCGCAGGCGCCAAATTAGCAGCCACACTCTGCAAGTGTAAGTCCAAGATGATGCCGCTGGATTCGCCTGTGTGAGTGTGGCAATCAAGACTGCCATGCATGTGCAAGTGACTCCACTGGTTCTCTTTCGGACTGATGTTTGCACAGTGCAGCTCTTGATTTGACACCTGCACTCTGCAAAATTTATGACCCCTCACAACGTAGACTGTCCCCAGGAAATAAGGATGTCCCCAGGAAATAAGGATGAAAAGTTTGTTGATTGTATGCAGAAGAGGTTGGCGAAAGATCATGCTGACCCTGCACCACCTTTAAAAGAATTAGAGGAATGTTGGTACCTCTCATGCTTTGGAATGTTCCATCTTCACAAGCCAGATCAGCTCAGATTAGTCTTTTGACTCAAGTGCTTGATATGAAGGTGTCTCACTCAATAATGCACTTTATTGGAGTTTTGCTATGCTTCAGACAAGAGCCAGTAACTTTCTCAGGCTCTGATTGTATCGCAACAACGATATCAGCAGCGAAGGCATAGACTACCTACTTAAAGTACATGTGAATATACCTTTCTCCTGCTGTAGCAATTTATGGGCTGAGAAGAACAGCTCAAGAAAGTTAAAAAGAAGTTAATTTTTTCCACAGACGAAGGGCTTAAATCTCTACCTACAGATGAAGAAGCAATTGAACTTCTCAAAAGAACTCAGAAAATGCTTGCTGCTGCCAACTTCTGCTTCAAAAAATTGTCTCTAACAGTGACAAGGTAATTAAAGCCTTTCCTTCTGATGACCATGCTATTAGTATAAAAAGATTTGAACTAGGAACGGACCGTTCCCTTACGCAACGTAGCTTCAGTTTGCTTTGGGCTGTCAAAGAAGATGCATTCACATTTCAACTATCAACTTGTGAAAAGCCCTTCACGAAACAAGGAGTTCTGTCTGCTGTCAACGCTGTCTATGATCCTCTAGGTTTCATAGCACCTTTTACCATTCAGGTTGGGTTCACACTAATGCGAATAGGATACGGGTTTCCCCGCATTCAATTTGCATGACAAGAGAGTGTGCCCGGCTCTCAATGGAGCCGGTTCACACATCTTCGTGGCGGCCACTGAGCAGATTGCACAGGCATCCTGTGTGTCTCTCTCCATTCCAGGTCCGAATTCAGGCAAAAATTTGGGCCTGATTTGTCCCTGAAACGGAGAACAGAGATGCACTGGACCCCTGCTGTGAGCTGCGTCCGCACTAGGTGTAAACCCAGCCTCAAGGTTAGTTATTTCTAAGACCGTTTACTTTTGAAAACACAGATTGGGACACCCCATCACCCAGAGAGAAACAGAGATGGGAACCATGGAAAGAGTCCCTGAAGGCACTACAACAACTTCAGATACCGCACTCTTACATTTATGCAACCTTAAAGCGGAGTTCTGCTAAAAAAAAAAATAAATAAAAGTCAGCAGCTACAAATACTGCAGCTGCTGACTTTTATTAATCAGACAAAGCCCCGGTCGTCTCCCCCTCCTTTCTGCGGCGCCGGCATTGTAACTGTGGGCGCCCGGCTGTGGCTTCGCTGTGTGCCATGACTGGCTGGGCAATCATCTGGGACCTGTGACGTGTCCCAGATGATTGCCAAGAGGGAGGGGGTAGAGGTGATCTCCCTACCGGTGCCGCGGTGCGCTGGGAGGCAGTGGAAGCTGGGACCCTGAAAAGAGGGTACCGGCTTCCTACCCCCAAAAAAATGACATGCCAAATGTGGCATGTCAGGGGGTCACCTCCCTTAAAGCGGAAGTTCCATTTTTGGGTGGAACTCCGCTTTAATAAATGTCACCGGAAGAGAGATCCATGTTCTCTCTGATGCTTCTAATGAAGCAATAGCTGCGGTAGCCTACCTTAAAGTTATGGATCCAAGAAACAATGTAAATGTGTGTTTTGTCCTCGATAAGGCCAAACCAGGGTGGATTTGATTCAAATCAAGTCGATTTAAATCACGATTTAGATCACTAGTAACCTCATGAATGCCTGTCAGCTGCTGCTATACCACTCTTTGAAAAGCAATCCACCACAGATCACTTTTCAGAGGGCAGTAAGCATTACCACAAATGTGAAAGAAACTTGAAAAACATCATCCATTTCACACTCCCCACCAACCAGGTCACTCCCCAGCCACTTCCCATGTTGGCCACCTCCCTTCAACTTATATCACAGGTGACCATTTCCCAACCTGCAGATAACTGACCCTACCCCAAAAGATATGACTCCCAGTTACCCCCCCCCCCCACACTCGCCCACTGATTGATATCCCTCCATGACCTCCTTACACCCCCCTGCTGACCTCTCTCCCCAGCCTGTCTACAAACATCCTCTCACCTGCTGACCTGTGAATGGGAGAATAACTCCTGCAGTGTTATTGTGTTCTGCCAGTGGGGAGCCTTTCCTACCCACAGAATACAATGATCAGTGTTGCTAACTATAGCTGGCAGCACTGATTGTTTTGGGAAAAAACTGACAGGCTGGTTGTACTCAAGTCGATTATTAGATTGACTTGTGTATAACCAGCTAGCCCATACATAGATCGACTATGGCTGGTCTCTGCTTAATTGGCTTAATTTCAATCCATGTATGGCCCGCTTAACCACTACGCAGTCCCTAAACATCCTTCCACAAACCTTTACATTTTTCCTTCCCAGATTCCTTCATCCTTCTTACCTGTATACACTGCCTGCTGTCATACCCTCCACACTCCTCTCCTGTACATACTGCCCACTGTCATATCCTCCACACTCTTCTCCTGTACATACTGCCCACTGTCTTACCCTCCACACTCATCTCCTGTAGATACTGCTCAGTATCGTACCAGCCACACTCCTCTCCTGTACATACTGCTCACTGTCATACCCTCCACACTCCTTTCCTGTACATACTGCCCACTGTCATATCTTTCACACTCTTCACCTGTAAATACTGCCCACTGTCTTACCCTCCACACTGGTCTCCTGTACATACTGCTCAGTATCATACCATCCACACTCCTCTCCTGTACATACTGTCCACTGTCATATCCTTCCCACTTTCATAAACTCCTCTACTGTACATAGTGCCAGCTGTCATACCCTCCACACTCCTCTCCTGTGCATACTGCCCACTATTATACCATCCACACTCCTCTCCTGTACATACCGCCCACTGTGATACCCTCCACACTTCTCTCCTGTACATACTGCCCACTGTCTTACCCTCCACAATCCTCTCCTGTACATACTGCCCCATCATACCCTCCACACTCCTCTTCTGTACATACTGCCAACTGTCATACCCTCCACACTCCTCTCCTGTACATACTGCCCCCATCATACCTTCCACATTCCTCTCCTGTACATAGTGCCCACTGTTATACCCTCCACATTCCTCTCCCTCACCTGCACATACTTCCCACTTTTATACCATCCATACTCCTCCCCTATGCCTCTTACCCACAAAAACAGTTCTTTAATATTATATTGAATGTTACCAGCTCTAGAATGGGCACACTTTTGTTAGTTCAACTAAAGAAAATCTTCTCAGTCCTCGTATTCTGCCCATTATTAGTACTCATTTAATTTTGTGATTACTACTGTGATGTATTGAGGAACATAGGGGATGTCCGCTACTCTAAATATACCACTGGTAAAAAAAAGTGTCCCTGAAAATATTTTTGAAATGTTGGCAGCTATGACCGGGTCAGTAGGGGGGCCCATGAGAGGATCCTGTGATATTAAAGTGTTAGTAAACTTTGCTAACATTACTACTTTTTAGAGGCCCTGAGCTAATATGCACAGCATATTAGCACATTAGGGTATTAGCACATTAGGGTACACTTACCTGTCAGACTGAGCCCTTCAGTGCTGCGCTGTGATCAATCAGGCAGGTCCCGGGCGCTTCCATCTTCACCCGATCTTCCTTCCAGGTTCTGTGCCTTCGGTCACTTACCTAGGCTGGGCTGCGTTGATGTCACTCCCACACATGCTCATACGCATCCTCTCTCTCTCTCATCCCCCCTCTCTCTCTCATCCTCCCTCCCTTACCCCTCACCCCTCTCTCATCACCTTTCTCTCTCTCTCTCATCCTCCCTCTCTCTATTTAAATTAAATTGTTATAACAAAAAATGTTTGCATTTTTATTTATTTATTTATTTATTTTATAAAAGCCCCACCCAAATCCTTATCACCAGGCCCATGATGATCTTAATCTGGCCCTGTACATAATCAAGCTCCATTTCATGCCGAATAAACTAAATTATTAATGTATCTTAAATAGAAAACTATCTTTAAATAGATTTTTACTCCAAAAGCATTTTATTAAAATAAATTTGATAAAAATAAAAAAAAATCGATGTAAATAAAAAAAAAATCAGGTTTAAATAAAAAAAAAAAATCAGATTTTTTTATTTATTTATTTATTTATTTTTTTAAATCATTGATTTATATCCACCCTGGGCCAAACTGACCCCAAAACCAGCACATACTATTCCAAGTTTTGAACTCTGTGCAGCCTTAGAGCTTACCGTTGCACTCAACACCTCTGTGAAGTCAAAGATAAAGCTGAGTTCTCATCATTTCGAACGCCTTTCAAAGTGGTCTTCGCACGATTTCTCTATTGTTGATCATTTCGCAACTAATATTGAGGACTATAAAAGGTGTCACATCTGCAAAGGACCTCCCTCTATTGAGGTCACCTTTCGATTTGGTACTTCTTTTGTCAAAGGAACAGGATTCATCTTCTAAACCAATGTTTCTCAACTAGGGTTCCTCCCAAAGGTAGCTAGAAGTTCCTTAAAAAATTAGCAATTTCTCCCTCTCAGATAAGGTCCCACTGACACCAATGATATTTTTAATTATCTATAAGGAGGTAATTCTTCCCAATGACCACAAGTGTAAGGAACATTCTTCCCAATGACCATAACACTAATGTATAATGAGTTGTAGATATAGTAATTTTTAGCAGGGGTTCCCTGAGATCGGAAAGTTATTTAAAGTGTTCCTCTGTGTTGAAAAGGTTGAGAAAGGCTGTTCTAAACCATTCAAAGGGAGATAAGGCAGACTGGGGCATGTTGCTGCCTTTCCCTGACATCTTACAGACACCAGTAGTGACTTACAAGTTTTACAGTATATTAATGTTTGCACTATTATTCTCTTGTTCTCCTCCTTTTTCTTTTTCAGGTGTTCTGGACTTGATTCTCAATTGTTTAATATTTAAAATAAAAGATTTTTACAGGGAGTATCATGTTTTACATGAATTGTTGTTTATTTGCCTATACATAATTGTGTTCTTTCCTCACTCCATAGCTAGGGAATGCTCTATGTAGTTAGTCCCACCCTACCTCTTCTTAATACTTTAGATCAGGGGTCTCCAAACTTTCTAAACAAAGGGCCAGTTTATTGTCCTTCAGACTTTAGGAGGGCCAGATTGTGGCCAGCGAGAGTCAAAAATTTCCTGACATCAGTGGGAGTAAACATCGCCACATTTGGTACTGGGGGGAGGAATAGTACCCCATTGCTAGTATCATAGGGAAAATAGTGCCCCATTATTGGTGTCATTGGGAGAACCAGTGCCCCATTATTGTTGTCAGATGGCAGAATAGTGTCTCATATCAGTGGGAGGAATAGTTCCCCAAGGGTCAAATAAAGACAGGCAGTTTGGAGACCACTGCTTTAGACTTTTTTAACCTATCTGATGTTCATCTGCTCACAAGTTTTCAATTAAAGCATTCTATGATCTGCAGGGTGTCATCTGGATCGAGTCACTGTCTGCCAAGCTACTAGACTGTAAATGAATACACTGCAACTTGATCAGTTATAAAAAAAAAAATCACACTTTCAGTGCTTAGATTGCTGAAGCGGAACAGTGCATAATAGCAAAACTGCCCACTGCACCAAAAAAAGGTACACGTACTATTTTTCTGTAATGCGAAACACTACAGGGTGCAGTAGTATATTATCATGTGTTGTAGTGTGCTGCAATGCACATCCATTGACAATGTGCATTGGGTTACCATTCAGAATAAATTGGGTCTGAACGGGCCCAATTTAACTCTTCTAGTACACTCAGTATGCCATGCTGTATGTTCACTATCCTGCACTGAATAATTCCATATGTCATGCTGCATGTTCACTTTTCTGCAGCAGCTCATTCCATTTGTAGAAGTAGGAAGGGATAGCTTGGCCGCTGCACACCTTGCCTGGCCTGAGTGTTAGCAGGTAAAAACAGCCTCAGTTCGATTCATCCAAGCCTTGCCCCCAACATGTTTTGCCCCACCCCATCCCGCTTAGTCCATGGCTAAACATGTTGGGGGCCTGGCTTGGATGATTCAAGCTGAGGCTGCTTTTACCTGCTAACCACTCGGGTCGGGCAAGTGGTTCTGCAGTGTGCTCTGAGTTTGAACAAAACTTTCCCCAGCCTGCACCCTCCTTAATCAGCGACATCCAATTCATCAGACCTTGTTAGCCTGAGCAGGGAACACTAAGCATTATTTATGGGTCACAGGCTCATTCCATATGCCACATTTTCTATTACACACTGCCCCATTCCATGCCATTTGGTATGCCATGCTGTACTTTCCCTATTCCACATGAACTCATTCATTATGCCATGTGGTACAATCATTATTTTGCACTGCATCATCCTATATGCTATGTTGTACATTCCTTATTCCACAATGCCTAATTCTATATGCTTTTTATTTTTCTCTAGCACCCTGACTGAATAAGGCTTACTCACCCCCTCCAAAGATCTGTACATATCTCCGTATCATCACCACATCATTTTCGAGGCTTTATCACCTACCGTAGTTGTACAATGGTGTCTTTTTTCTGTTGGGGGCCCATTCATATTTTTTTGATGGACCCTGTGGTTTTTAGTTATGCCCCTGTCTGTGAATTAAACTGTTGCCTAGAATTTGCCTTTTTTTTTTTTTTTGCATTTGTATGTAGAAAGTTCATACTATCATTGGTAAGCACTCCAGAAGCTGAACATCATTCTATCACAGAATGAATGGGTATCTGTGTCCAACTCGGCTATCAAAGTAATATAAAGCATTTTACCTGTAAATTACCATTAATTCAACTGCTAAGCATATAATTTAAATTTAGCATTCCTTACGGTATCCACCCCTTAATTACAGACATAACTGATTTGACATTCTAAACTGCAATATTAATCTTATGACTCCAAGGCAGGTATTTAAACTAAAACCTATTTAAATCTTGTCTGACCCTACGTGAGAGCATTTATACTAGACTAATGTTTTTATATTTCCATCAGCAATACTTAGTCAGCTTTCTTTTGCATAAAACTCATCTAGACTTGAGGCTAGAAATAAAAACAGGCATAAAAAAAAAAAAAAAAAACTAAAACCGCAATTGAATGGACTATCAGTTATGTTTTCATACTGATCTTGCATTAGAGTATTTGCAAAATGAACTCATTCCATCTCTTACAGTTGTGTGTTGAGTTGTAAGAGAACAGTTATCACAAAAGAAAACTGCACCACCTAGTGTATAATCACAGATCGGATTGAGACATAGAGGTCTGAAACACTGTATTTGCATCTATGACATACAGTATATAAAAACTATTCCTTTATTATAACATGTCCAACCATAAATAATACCTAAATTCAACACAGCCAGTAAACCCATACATTAACCCCTTCAGCCCCGGAAGGATTTGCCCCCTTCCTGACCAGGCCATTTTTGCGATACAGCACTGTGTCGCTTTAACTGACAATTGTGTGGTCTTGCGACATTGTACCTAAACAAATTTATGTCCTTTTTTCCCCACAAATAGAGCTTTCTTTTGGTGGCATTTGATCACCTCTGCGGTTTTTATTTTTTTCGCTATAAACAAAAAAAGAGGCCTATTTTGAAAAAAAACACAATATTTTGTACATTTTGCTATAATAAATATCCCAAAAAAATAAATAAAAAAAAACTAATTTCTTCATCAGTTTAGGCCAATATGTATTCTTCTACATAAGGTAAAAAAAAAAATCGTAATAAGCGTATATTGATTGGTTTGCGCAAAAGTTATAGCGTCTACAAAATAGGGGATAGATTTATGGCATTATTATTATTATTTTTTTTTTTTACTAGTAATGGCGGTAATCTGCAATTTTTATCGGGACTGCAACATTGCGACAGACACATCAGACACTTTTGACACTTTTTTGGGACCACTGACATTTATACAGCGATCAGAGCTAAAAATAGCCACTGATTACTGTATAAATGTCACTGACAGGGAAGGGGTTAACAATAGGGGGCGATCAAGGGGTTAACTCTGTTCTCTATGTGTGTTTCTAACTGTGGGGGGAATGTGGCTGACTAGAGGAAGAGAGAGATCATTGTTCCTACTTAGTGGTAACACACGATCTGTCTCCTCTCCCCTGATAGAACCATAATGTGTGTGTTTACACACAGATCCGGTTCTCGCTCTGTCACGAGGGATCGCGGGTGTCCGCCGTGCACGCGCATCTGCTCCGTGGACACGCTGTGGGCCCACGCGCCTGCTACAGTGTCTTAAAGAGCCGATGTACACCTAAGACGGCTCGTGCAGCTGTGCCAATCTGCCGCAGTATAACTGCGGTGGCTGGTCGGGAAGTGGTTAAGTAAATTTAGCTAGTGGAGATAATGTGGACTGTTCTAAAAAAACAAACTGTAGCACTACGCCCAAAGGAACTACTAAATTGTTTTGTGATTTCTCTGCACAAAGATGACACACCTCGCTCAACTAGCACTTACCGACACACCTTGAGGTATTTCAAAGAATTTTATAAGCTAAGTATAGCCTACAAGAAGAGGGGATTATCAAGTCTACTAATACAAACAATTAATAAGAAAACAATGTTACTCTGAGAGATATGGTTAAACACCTGCAGTATTAAGAGAACTGAACTGCATTTACCTATCAACAGTGTATAAAGTCAGTCCTAACGTGCTACAACAGTCCCAGTTTTATCAAACGTTGGTCAGCAAAGTTGAAGCCCTTGAAAGGAAGCACACAGGCAACAGTTTAACTTGTATGATGTTAGTCTCTTACCAGTCCCAGGGCACCTTCTTCTGGGTTTACGGAAATGTGTTCTTATTTAGTCAGACAGGGGTAGAAGTTGCTGATGATCTCTCTCTTTCAATCTTGCTGAGGCACTCCCTCCTTTCCTTCCTTACAAGTAGAGGGACTGCTCTCTATTACAGTCTGATCTCACCAAGCATCCAAATCACACAGAAGGTTGTCAGTCTCTTTGCTTCTCTGAGTTCTCACCTGTAGTACAGCCTAGAAACAATAGTGTACATCTTGCTTTTTTATCCTACCTAAAACATTTTGGCACTGATACTAATTAAAAAATGCTACCTAAAATAGACTGTCCTTGACCTTTGCCTCTGACCATGACCTTTGATTTTACACACACTTTTTTATTTACATTTTACAATCTTACCCTCCGTTCAGATAAGAAAGCATACACAGGGGCGGGCTTTACAGTGATTGATCACTGTGATAGCCAGACTGAGGCTATCACAGCAATCAGGTGATTGGGAACTGGGCTTTCCGGTTCCTGATCATTAGTACAAGACCCAAGACTTTCAGTGTGAGACCGGTCCCTGTGCTGCAAGAGAGCTGTGCAGGGCACTTCCAACACAAACACAGTTACCCATTATATGCGGCCTTCCAAAAGAAGACCCACTTTAGTGAGGCCACATATTTCGTACAGTCGGTTGGAAAGGGTTTAAGATGGGTGCTGCACTTTTGCATTAATGAATATTCTGTTTACCCTGTCAACATTGGAGAAGGATATTACAGCAGCAACAAAGGAAAAAATACCACATCAGTTGCCATCTACAGCCCAGGGTACATAAGATTAGACCACACTAAGCATGGGGCTATGCACTGGATGCCCATCTAAGCATCACAGCTGTTGTTAAAGAAAGTGTTGACTCACTGTCACGAATGTGGGCGTCTAAGAGACAACTGATGTTCCCCTAAGATACCCCCAGGTCACCCAACAGGTACTCACAAACATAGTGGTGTGTAGGTAGTAGGACTGCCTGGTAGCAGACTGTAGCAGGACATAGTGGACTGGAACAGGATTGATAGAATAAAGATTACAGAGACACCATCAATGTATTTCACTTGATCAAGGGTTGGAAGAAGAACATGGATCAAATGAATGATGATTGGATCTCAGATCTCTAATATACAAAAGTGGACAGCAGTAGCATTCTCAATTAATTTGGACAAGCAGATTTTGACTTGAATTGGTCAAAATTTGAACTGTGGTTGGCCCTGTAGTGCCTACTCAGCTCAACAATATTCAATCTGAAGATTGAAGAAGTTGAGCAGAAAATTCTTAGCCAAAGAGGAACTGCAGCCAATTATAAGCTGTCATAAGCTGTTATAAGCTGTCATTGCAGCTGCAGGCTAGGCCATCTTTAATATTGATTGGACCCTGGGCAAATATCGCCTTTGGCCCCTCCGACTTAAATCAGGTTAGGCAGCAATTGAGATTGGTTGCCAAAAGTTACAGCATATCATTACTGCTCATTGACTGGATGCTAGAGGTTACAGCAAACATTTCAACTCATCAATTAGTTGTTAGAGGTTACAGCACATCATTTTTCCTAACCGATTGGTTGCTGGAGGCTACTGCACATCCTCACCGCTTACTGATTGGTTGCTAGAGGTTGCATGTTTACTGCTCACACATTGGTTGCTAGAGGTTACATGCTTACCGCTCACTCATTGTTTGCTAAAGGTTGCATGTTTACCTCTCACTCACTGGTTGCTAGAGGTTACATGTTTATCGCTCACTGATTGATTGCTAGAGGTTACTGTGCATCATTACCACTTACTTATTGGTTGCTAGAGGTCACAGCACATCAATACAGATCACTGATTGGTTGCTGAAAGTTACAGCACATCATCTCCTCACTGCCTGCACACCATGGACTGGAGAGGTAAGGGGATCCGCCAATAGACAGAAAATTCCTAGAACTTGCTATTAGCAATGAGCAGAGCAGAGCACACACAGCTATGAAGGTTAACTGAGTGCAGCTAGGAACAGAGCCCGAAAGGAGCAATATCCCTGAGGACTGGCTACCAGAAATAAATGACTAGTTATGCCACCTGCAGTAGAGCACTGTGAAGGGGTGAGCTACGTACAGAGTACAGGGTTAAGGGGTGCGCTATATGGAAAGAGTGCAGGTTTTAGGGGTGAGCTGTGTACAGAGTGCAGGATTGAGGGGTGAGCTATGTAGGGAGTGCAGGATTGAGGGGTGAGCTATATGCAGGGTGCAGGATTTAGGGGTGAGCTGTGTACAGAGTGCAGGATTGAGGGGTGAGCTGTGTACAGAGTGCAGGATTAAGGGGTGAGCTGTGTACAGAGTGCAGGATTGAGGGGGGTCTGTGTACAGAGTACAGGTTTTAGGGGGGATCTGTGTATGGAGTGCAGGATTTAGGGGTGATCTGTGTATGGAGTGCAGGATTTAGGGGTGATCTGTGTATGGAGTGCAGGATTTAGGGGTGAGCTGTGTACGGAGTGCAGGTTTTAGGGGTGAGCTGTGTACAGAGTACAGGATTTAGGGGGGAGCTGTGTATGGAGTGCAGGAGTTAGGGGGGATCTGTGTACGGAGTGCAGGAGTTAGTGGGGGTTTGTGTATGGAGTGCAGGATTGAGGGGTGATCTGTGTACGGAGTGCAGGGTTTAGGGGTGATCTGTGTACGGAGTGCAGGATTTAGGGGGATCTATGTACGAAGTGCAGGAGTTAGGGGGATCTGTGTACGGAGTGTAGGAGTTAGGGGTGTGTTGTGTACATCCAAGTCCCCCCCCCCCAGCAAGTACAGGGCTCTCGAGGATATGTCTTGCAGATCGAGGATATGTCTGCAGAGCAGGGAGGGATGTGAACGGCTGCCAGGAGGAGAGCGCTGTTACTTGTAAATACAGAAGCAGCGCTCCTGTATTTACAAGTGACAATAGCGGGCAGCTCAGCAACCAGCGCCGGATCCCAGAGGTGGAGAAACTCCGGCTGAAAAAAAGCCGGCGGGCAGCACAGGCTCCACGGGCAGCTGCTTTGAGCCCCTCAACAATGGCGGGGCTCTGGGCAGATGCCCCGTTTGCCCTGCGGTAAAGATGGCCCTGGCTGCAGGCATCACTCCGGTACAACCACTTGAAGCCAGTGTTAACTGACAATTACGTGGTCATGCAACTCTGTACCCAAATACAATTTATATCATTTTTTTCACACAAATAGAGCTTTCTTTTGGTGGTATTTGATCACTACTGGGTTTTTTACTTTTTTGTGCTCTAAATGAAAAAAGACTGATGTTTTTGAAAAAATATATATTTTTACTTCTGCTATAAAACATAAAAATAAAAAATTTAACAAATCAAATTCCATCCTAAATTTAGAATAAAAGTAAAGGAGACTACGCCAAGATAATGTTAATTATTAATCCTGTCCAACTGCTATCAAATTGAGGGGCCTCAATAAATAAGTAAAGCAAAAAAAGTCAACAAAACAAAAAAGAAGCACAGCACTGTCCTTTTTTGTTTACTTCATAAATTTAGGCCAATATGTACATATATTTGGTAAGAAAAAATCCCAATACGCGTATATTGATTGCTTTGCCCAAAAGTTATAGCATCTACAAACTATGGGTGTATATACTGGAGTTTTCTATTTATTTTTATACTAGTAATGGTGGTGATCAGCGACTTAAAATGGGACTGCGATAGTATCTGGCACTAACTGACACTTTGTGGGAACCAGTGACACTAATGCTAAAAATATTCACTGTCACTGTACTAATGACACTGGCAGGGAAGGGGTTAACATCTAGGGCAATCAAGGAGTTAAATGTGTGCCTAACAATGATTGGTGCATTTACTGTGTGCTGTTTTTACTAAGGGATGTGCTGGTTTTTATTCCCTGCTTTACAGGGAAACAAAAACCGGCATATCCCCGCTGACAGGACAGAGCTCTGTATTGTTTACATTTACAGAACTCTGTCCTGTCTTCCTCTTTGGCGATCAGCAGGTGCTGCCGGTCAATCGTTTGCAGAGACCCGCTGATCGGCTTGTGCTGTGACTAATCACAGCACAACCAGCGTGGCAGCTGCGCTCGTGTGCGCCCTCTACCCAGAAGTGCTGGATCACGTACTAGATATGTGGTCCAGTGCAGGAGTTCTACCGCCGTTTTCCTATGTGAGGAGTTTGGCAAGCGGTTAATGGGGTCAAACCGCAACTGTATGCAATGCACATGATTGTGGTAGTGTGGAATTTTAGGGTTAAATCAGGCAGCGAGGAAGTATCAATACGCCTCCTCACCACCAGTCAAATGCCAATATGTACACAATGAAATTTAGTCTAGAAATGGACCCTTCCACGACTCCATCTGCTGCTAATTACTAGAGATGGCTGGGGCATCCTCTGAACTCATCTCCACCCAAACCTCGGCTTTGCTCTATTTTCTAATCCAGTGAGCTGCAGGCCAGGTCATTTCCCACTCCACAGTACACATAAACAAAGGAGCGGGATGCTGATGACATCAGTACATAGCTCCCAACTGTCCCTGATTTCAAGGGACTGTCCCTGATTTGGAGCAATGTCCCTCTGTCCCTCTTTCATCCTCATTTGTCCCTCATTTTGGTCTGATCTATATAGTTGTATATTAAATGCACTTTTTATCTTTCAAAAAGTGTTTCCCAGTGCTAAACCTTTCATCCAATTTCTAAATTGCTGCATTTGTACATTTCAAAAGCCAGCATAAAAAAATAGTAGTGGTAAAAAAAAAAAAAGCACTTGTGGGTTTAACAATTTTTTTTTTAATATATAATATTCCTTTGAGGGGGCATGGCAGGGGGGTCTGTCCCATGCCTACATACTTTTGCTAATAGTTGTCCCTTGTTTTGATCTCCAAAGGTTGGGAGGTATGTCAATGCCCTTATATGGACAAATGCCCATATTTAGTCAATGACATTGAATGACCCGGGCCGCAGGTCTTTGGATTAGAAAACAGTGCAAAGCCAAAATTTGAATAAACATAAGTTTGAGCTCATCTTTATTGATCACATACTGAAGGCTCATTTACATTATCAGCGGTGACCTGCATATTTCCACACTGAATATTATTATAATTATACAGGATTTATATAGCGCCAACAGTTTAGGCAGCGCTTTACAAGTTGCTGCTAGGAGCCATAGAAAACAAACAATAATTTTTCTGTTCACCCTATTCCTGATGCAACGCTAATATGATGTGCGGTGACCTACGGTAAAATGCAGCATGTCTGCATTTTCCCGCAACGCACTGGTTGGCACATGGCTTAGGTTTCTAACCAGTGTTTTCTTGAGTGGAGTATTCTTTTAGCTGAATGAAATGTATGACAAATAGCAATTCTTTGTGACATGTCAGTAAGTAAATAAAAAGCCAGTGTATACTTTGCTGAAATGGAAAAATAAATAGAACAAGAGTGAAATGAATTTAGTACATTTATTGTCTAACTAAAATAAATAAACGTGTCCTTTCTTCATGCACTGAGCACAAAAGATATTTATTTTGTGCAGACGCAATAATTTATACCAGTGTAAAAATGTATCATCAAATATCTGTTGAACTTTATATATTTGTAACACACAAGAATAAACTGATACAGCACACTGAAATAAGTCACAAGTCAAACCGTTTCAAAGACATTATATAATAAATATGTATGTTCAAAAATGTCCCAACATTTTAACTGTAATCCCTTGATAAAGTCCTTTGGTGGCAAAATGCGTTGTAGGTGGAGCTACATGACACACTGTGGCCTTTTTGAATTTTTTAGGTCATGTGTTTGCATTATAAATCGATATGATTGGAAGCACTGCTCCACGTGGGTTGCTTTTTGTTTTTATGATTTTAATAAAATCTTTCTGGTTTTACGCTATGTTGAGTTTTGAATTTATGGATGAGGAAATGCAAGGAAGAGATTCTGTTGTGCGGGGTCAAGGTCATCCAGTGCCCAGGAATCCTGGACTCGTCAGCGCAATGCCTCGGTATGTTAGTAGAAAAAAGGACTTGATAATGTATTAGAGTTTTAACAATTTATTAGTCAAAGCAAAACCCCCATATGGGGTACTCACATAAATTAGGCGCGACGGTGCGCCACTCTACATCAAGCGAAAACGGCTAAAAATACCGGACTGGTATCGGGATGGTATGTACTTCCTCCTCGGCAGATCACCTGCCCAACGTGCCGTCCTGTCCCCTTCCCAACACATGTCGATACAGGGATTTCCATATCTTCTTCAGGGGGAATTCTGATTGGATGGCCGATTAATATAGAGCGCCCGCAGCCATTTTGTTGTAGCCTAAGTAAGGACACTCTAGTGCTAAACCTTTATGCTCAATGGATATACTACAAAGAGCTCTATTGCCGGGATACATTTAATGGCTTCAATAGCTGTATTGAAACTACTCCATTATACCTGCGCGCTACGGTGTCCTGATTGTTCCACCCGGGCTCACCTAAATTTGTTAATGTAAATAATAATAATCAGGACGAACGTACCAACCCGTATGGCAGTCAGCATCACTCGATGCCCCACCACACAATAAATATATCAATATAATGCATATATAAAAAGATTAAAAAAAGATTAAAAACATGTAAACACTACATATAATCTAATAGCCAGAAAGCAGAAATAAAATAATCTCAACATTATAAGGGATCCCCTCTTTACCAGTGATAATCGCATCAGAAAATCCATCATAAAAGGAGGGGCCCAGCTAGTAAAATTAAACCATCTAAATATATAGGTACTAAAAGTGCAAAAAATACCCTGTAAATATTATGGATGAAATATTATTTAAAATGTTATATATATTATATATATATATATATATATATATATATATATATATATATAAAAATACTATGTGTATTGATGCTAATATGGTCAGAAGCTGTATAGACTACACAAAAAGTTTATATTTATGTTTTATGGAGATAGACCAGTAACTTTTCATGTATTATGCATTGGGAGTGGTACTGGTACAGAGAGACCCCATCCCTGCAATAAATCATTGCGTCCAGGGCAGCTTCCCCTCCTGTCCAACCCTTGTGCCGGCCCTGAGTGCTGGAGTAACATCATGAGCTATAAAACCATCCTAGTTTTTAGTGGTTCATCATTTGTTTTTGAAGGATACCCAATGCTTGGAGGATAAGATCAGAGAGTGCATGACCGACAATGCTTTTATGACCTTCTTGAGATATAGAGGTCATTAACCACTTCCCGCCCGGCCCATAGCAGATGACGGCCGGCCGGTGGTTCCGTTAACCTGACTGGGCGTCATATGACGTCCAGCAGGATAATATGCTGCCACGCGCCCGCTACACCGATCTTGGTAAAGAGCCTCTGGCGGAGGCTGTTTACCACGTGATCAGCCGTGTCCAATCACGGCTGATCACGATGTCAATAGGAAGACGCGAGACGCGACAAACGCAAGTAGAGGAGAGCCGATCGGCGGCTCTTCTGACAGGGGGGGTCTGCGCTGATTGTTTATCAGCACAGCCCCCCCTCAGATGACCACACTGGACCACCAGGGATCGCCACTAGGACCACCAGGGAAGGGGCAACATGTGGATGGCCAGGTATGTACCCCATGGCCATCCATATGTGCCCAATGTGCCCAATCTTTGCCAATCAGTGCCCACAAATAGGCACTGATTGGCACCATTATGTTTCAGTTCTGCCCAGCAATGCCACTAACCAGTTTTATCAGTGCCACCAATCAGTGTCATCAGTGCCACCTGTCAGTGCCCATCGGTGCCACCTGTCAGTGCCCATGAGTGCCCATCTATCAGTGCCCATCTGTGCCACCTATCAGTGCCACCCATAAGTACCCATCAGTGCCACCCATAAGTACCAATCAATGCCACCTACCAGTGCCCATCAGTGCCGCCTATGAGTGCCCATCAGTGCCACCTATGAGTGCCCATCAGTGCCGCATACCAGTGCCACCTATCAGTGCCCATCAGTGGCACCTATCAGTGCCCATCAGTGCCGCCTATCAGTGCCCATCATCAGTGCCACCTCATTGGTGCCACCTCATCAGTGCCACCGTGTCAGTGCAGCCATATCAGTGCCCGTCATTGAAGAAGAAAACGTACTCATTTACAAAAAATTTTTACAGAAACAAAGAAAAACTTGTTTTTTTTCAAAATTTTCTGCCTTTTTTTATTTGTTGCGCAAAAAATAAAAACCGCAGAGGTGATCAAATACCACCAAAATAAAGCTTTATTTGTGGGAATAAAATGATAAAAAATTTGTTTGGGTACAGTGTTGTATGACCGCGCAATTGTCATTCAAATTGCGACAGCGCTGAAAGCTGAAAATTGGCCTGGGCGGGAAGGTGTATAGGTGCCTGGTATTAAAGTCTTTAAGTTCTGTTGAGTCTTCTGTGTTCTCAGAGGTGGCGGAATCAATGAAAAATGGGTGATTGCTGCATTGCTCTATATAATCTACACTAGGTGTGACATTCCACAGAAAGTGTGTGCAAGTTGAAAATCGATTGGAATACAGAAGAATATCATATCACTCACCACCTATTTTCACAGATTAAATATGGTGGGACATTTGTGGACCCAGCAATTTTGCAGCACAAATACAGCCTAAAATTATTGAGCAATTTATTCCAAAATGCAGACAGCTGTTTAAAGCTTATTAGCCATCATCAGAGCAGTGTATGGAAACTTTAGCTTCTATGGAATAGAGCCTGCAAAACAAAAAGAAAAAAAAAAAAACAATGCATAACAGTTTATGGTTAAATGGACCAATAAGGAACAAAAATCCCTCTACTTGACTGTTGTGAGGCACAGTGGAGCAATCTTGCAAAAGAAGGCATCTCCACGGAAAACCTGGCTTCTATAGACTGGGATTTGCATGCCAGTCATTGGTGTGCAAGCATTACTCCTCCAAATCTACCAGTGCCATTTCATTTTTCTTCATAGCTCTACTCCACCGAAGCCATGGTTTATTATACACTGCAATGACTATGGCCAACAAGCCTATAACAGCTGTATGCAGTTTAGAAAAATTACTTATATTAATCTGGTTTTGTGACGTGCATGCTCATGCTTACTCGGCACTGGTCTTGGTGCCAAAAAAAGGTCTAAAGTATAACATGGATAGATTGCTGATTAGTCTTCAGCTAGTTCCTGATTACCTGCGACCTGACCTGCTACAGTATTTCCAACTTACTGTGTGCAACCCAGGATGCCTTCCCACCTGCCTCTAGACCAGGGGTCTTCAAACATTCTAAAGAAAGGGCCAGTTTACTGTCCTTCCGATTTTAGGGGGGTCGGACTGTACCAAGTGGGAGTAAACAATGCCCGATCTTTGGTATTAGGGGGAGAAATAGTTGGTGTCCATGGGAGGAAATGTGCCCAATTCTTGTCAGTGGAAGGAATCATGCCCAATCGTTGATGTCAGTAGAAGGAATACTGCCCCATTGTTGGTGTCAATGGCAGGAATAATGCCTCAAGGGCCAAATAAAGGCAAGCAAAGGGCCGCATCTGGCCCCAGGGCTGCAGTTTAGGGACCACAGTCTAGACCTTCGCCTACCTGTTGTGACCATGGCCTGCATTTTTACTCTAGTTGAAAGGCAGGTAAGCCATTTTGACTGGAGAACAAAGGACCAGATACTGAACTAGAGGAACAAGTCATGGTGGAAAAACTTGAGGAGCTGCTTCATGAAAAAAAGTCATGCTGCAGTATTTGATAAAGCATCTGTGCAGGTATATTGGCTGTTGTGGACCAGTAATGGTCATGCCTTCTGCCTTGTACTTCTGCTGCCCACCTTTTAATGACCATTTCTTGTACCCTTATGCTATTTCTGCTTCTCCATTTGGTATCTCAATGACTGGCTGTTACAGACCTTGGCTTTTGTTCCTGGCTCACTTCCTTTCTCTGCACCTTGCTGACTCAGCTAAGTTTTAGCTGTTTTAGCTAAGTTCCTGTCTCTTGCTCCAGTACCTTAGTGTTCCTGCATCTGGTTCCCAGTGGTCTACAGTTATCTGGCCTATGCACCCCGTAGCTGCACAGATCTGGTACCGCCTACAGTGCCATACCTTCCAACCACCCCGTGGATCGTCACGAGATTTTAACTAAATCCCGGCATCCTGTGAAAGCCGGGCTAAACCCAGAGTCTTGTGCCGAAACAAGCTTTGGCCCTGGGTTCCACTAATACACCTTGAAGGCGTGCGGGTAGCTAGTTGCACCTGTCAAGGCTGAGTTGCAAGTTGGGCCGTGGAAGAGGAGGGAGGTTGGAACTGCTCTACCTCCCACCCATATCCCCCCGTGTCCACCCACGCTCCAACCCCCGGTGTACAGCCTGTGAAGGAGATCATGTGGGTGGGAAATTTGAACACAGCAGCAGTGCTACACCCTGCACATGATGCCACTGTCTGAGAATCCAGAGACCAGCCTTGTGAGCAAGCACTGAGATTGAACTCACTGTGCATATGCTATGGGCGCCACTGGGCTTGGGATGCCCTCGGATGAGAGTCTAGGGGAGTTCCACTCTTGCTGGAAGGCTCATATCTTATCATAGTTAAAAAAGACAAATAGACCTTGCATATGCAGGACAAATGACGGTATGTGCAAGGTCACAGTGTCTCTTGTAACTAACTGACAATTACCTTTTTTCCTTTCTTTACAGTTTTGGTGAGTTACTGAATTACCTGTCTATAGGGCAAATTTATTTTTTGAGTTTTTTAAAAAAAATTTTAGCCAAATAAATGTTCATTCAAGATATTTTCAGAGTATAATGAGAAATAGGACAACAATTCAATATACAAATCCGTGTAAAATGTTACATTGTAATAAAATAAAAAAAATGCCAAGGGGAAACATTCGAGCAATAGACAATAGAAAGCACATTGGTACCTGTAAATATTTTTTTGGTGAATAGAAGCCTATGCCTTTAACAACAAAATGATAACAATTGTGTAGGAATGAATCATATTAAGGAAAAAATAAGAAAAAGAAGAAAGCTTAATTAAACAATACTAAAGAGATGTGACATGTGGCCAGGCTGCTATGTTTGGAAGTATATAAACCGAATTCACCAAAGGAAAATTATAGATGAAATAGTGGCGCTTATCCCCAGGTGGGGAGATGCCAGATACTGTTATCCAGTCAGTGAGCTGAATACAGACGTAACTAGAGAAAAAGTGAAAAAACATATATTGCTAAATAGCCCAAAAAGTAAAAATTAATATTAAATAAAATAAATTATTCAATAAATTCAATATGAGCTAATATAAATTATAACACTCAGTGAAAGTGATATACAAATATATAAATCCAAGAAAAAATATATAATGAATATTGAACACAGTAAATATGTATAAAGTCCAGAAACCAATCAATCGTGAAAAATAATCGTGAAAATATTTGAAGAAAGTCCAAAAAAAGAGTGAGGGTGACTCCAAAACTGCTCAGCTGTGTTTTCAAACATCCACCACACCTCTGTGACGTGAATCCACTCCCTGCTGAAATTCAAACTCACCAGCTGTTAAGGCCTCTCACTCTCGTGTTTGGCCTGACAGAGCCTCTAACCCACTTACATGGGGGTTAACATGCAAGCATACACCTCCACTGCTCCATAGGAACACCGTTTTTCTCAGGTTGGTAGTATGACATAAAAATAAAAGAAGCTCCAATAGTGTAATCTCGTTTAAAAGATTTAATCACATATAAAACAACTTGTAATGAACTCAAATTTAAAATAAAATAACAGGCAAGTCACTTCACGGCAAATGGAGAACTCCCACAGCACAGCAAGCAAGAGCAACTGAAATAACAACAGGCAGGCCACGGAGGACCCAGGAGGTGTGTGCTCACGTTCATCTGACCCGTCCGCAGCACTCGTCCCTTCACTGGAGCTCCACTCTGTCCCCTTTCACTCCCTCCTCTAGTACTCATGTGAGATTGCCGTGTAGCCACGCCCCGACATGTTTCATCATAAAGATTTAATCATGGGGTTAATCATGATAAAATCCCTGGGGAGGAGTGGAGGAAAGGCTCATAAATAGTCTGACGCCTGAGCAGCAGGGGCAGTGTTCCTGGGTCCAGTCCTGCAGGAGAAGTCTCCTGTACTGAGTCTCTGCCTCCTGGGGCAGCAATGCTAGAGAAGCCTTTGTGAAGACACTGAGGTCCCAGGCAGGCTTAAATGGGGAGGGTCCTATTCGCAGATACATTGTAAAGGGATCAAGCTGGATCGGGTGGAAGATCAATAGAGAGAGCCAGGACATCTCCCTCATTAGGAATAGTTTGTGAATATTGGTAGGAGACAACTGGTGATCCTGTGGCTAAGTGAGTAAATGAACCCCAATTCTGAGAAGAAGTAACAGTGTGTGACTTTTAACCTCCCGAGGGAGCATTAGGAATCCTATGGGACATTCAGTGTGCTGCTTTGTAGCCAGCAGTGTGTGAAGTGCAGTCAGAAGTTGAGGAGTACTCGAGTTGTTCAGTTGCAGTTCATCAGGGTATCCCATGCTCCCTATCCCTATCCAAATTCATGTTCCAATCAAAACCCTAAAAAGAACCCCTTGTTTTTGAGCCAGTGGAAGAATGAAGAAAATGCTGTGTGCCTTGCTGTGTGTGCTCTAAAGGGGGAGTGCTACATCTGTTTATGGGAACTTGCAGGGGAGCATCACCCCAATGGTCTGTTCCATGTTATAACATGCTGTGGTAAGCAAACAGCATAGTGACCCTGAATCATACATGGTGAAGAACCGATTAACACAGCTCCCTTTCTCCATTTCCTGGCCTGGGCAGTCCCGCAGTAACATACCTCCAAAATAAAGCCTTGAGACTCAAAGCAGCACTCACCAACACCCACGTCACCATCTGCAGTAACAACCTTCCCATGCTAGGTTACCATGGGAGCAGAGCAAATAAAATATCCCCAAACCCGCTACACACACTAATCCTTCTCCTATGCAATCATGACATTAGGAGATGCTCTCGGGAGCTAGGGTTATATAGGGAGAGTTTCAGTAGCATTATATATAGGGAAAATAAAATCAAAATATACTCTCTTATAAGAAGATAGTATTAACAGCGCTAATAAAATTAAACGAAAGTACTCAAAAGGTCTATGGCTAATGCACACAGTAGCACTAAACTATCAAATGAACGAGAGTAGATATAAAAGTAATAATAAAACAGAAAGTTCAATGCAGTGGCGTGAGAACCAATAGTCCCAGAATGATCGTTCATACAAATACCAGTAATAGTTTATAATATACCAGCGGTAGTATAAAAAAACACTTGTAACTCCTGCATAAACTCAAAGTTTTCTTATGAACAGTTCATTGCACTGCGGACAGTTGAGATAAGGGATTGTATTCCTTCTGGAGTGCACATATCCATGGGTCACTAAACCTTCACCACATCACCGTGTGAATAACCCCCTATGGATGTAAGCTTACCAGAGGTAAGAAAAAGACAAGCCTGTCATCTTTCTCCCTTACATCAGCTCTTCCACTGCCAGAATCTCTCAGTCCTCCTCAGTCAGGGTAATGCAATGTTATGGTAAACACATGTAGGAAATAGAAGGGGAGGCTCTCCATAGTGTGAAAATGTTTAATAAAAAGAACCCACTAGGAACCCCCCTTAACAAATGCACTTACACAATAAAAGTTATAAAACAGACTGACATAGTTAGCATCGGCTCACCACTGGTCGCAGCTCCGAACGGCCCGCCCACCACGATGAGTCCTGGGATGACGCTGCCTGTCTCCAGCTGGTAGGTCGCGTGGTCATGCCCTGACACGTTTCGTAATTCCATCTTCAGAGGGCGTGGCCAGGCAACACGACTCTACAATTAAATAGCATGGGAGGCGGGCTCCCGCAGCGCCATCACCACGGGAACCATCAGATTCGTACCCGCCCCTTTGTGGAGGGTACACGGCTTCCATGCAGCGTCCCATCCATTTATAACAGCTCACTCTGTATTAGCACCATATTATTAGGCTAATCTTTATCCATGCTTCTCAGATTCATAGTGTATAATAAAAATACATTAAATAGTCTTGTAATCATTGGAATGCATTACCAAAACCAATACAAATCACAATCACGGCTTTATATTGAAATATTTATCTTCTAAACAAAGTTTGATTAAATACACATTATTGAAAATACCCAGATGATGGTAACTATTAAAGATAGAGTTTCAATCAAAGATATACCTATATAAATCCCTATTGCCAGAGTGCTAAATAGGTTCACTAGCAAGAGGAATACATATTGCGCCTTTATCTCGGGCATAAATTCACATAAAAAATTACCACAAAAAATACCCCAAAAAATATTAATTCACCAGCACGCTGGAAAATCTACATAAAAAATTCCCAAACGTCCATGATTGTATATTAAATACATCAGATAGATGCTGTAGATGCACCGATGCTGAAATACTACTACTAAAATACCCAGGTGATCATAACTGTGAAATTGCAAAGTTCCAACAAAAATAAACCAATATCCAAACCAATAATTAAATCTGATAACTACTAAAATCGTTAACTGAAGGGATATATACTCCTATCTACTTTCAAATACAAGCATACAATCCCAGCATATAAGATGGCAAAAGAGTATCAAAAAATATAAAAAATATATATATAAATGTGTATATCCTCCAGCATACTGGAAAATCAATAAAAATACAGCTAACATAGTTCAAGATAAAATTGAATTAAAATAAAGTGAAATGAACCATGCACCTTAGCGGTGTAACACAGACTACAGTAATTTAGTAATAAGGAGATAATACTGCAATGCAACATAGAACCCAAAAGAAATGAGTATTATGAGCCAACTAGTATCAATAATTGCTAATGAAACAATTTAGGTTGAGTTCAATATTCAGCCCATTAGGGCTAAGTGTATTAGCCAGAAATATCCACAATGATTCATGCTTGGATATCTCTCTAACCATGTGTTTTATTTTTGACACTTTTTTAGGTGAATGGGTAGGGGTACAATGTACCCCATACTCTTTCAGATAGGGTGGGGGCCAGAATCTGGGGGCCCCCTTGTTAAAGAGGGCTTCTAGATTTCGATAAGCCCCCCGCCCGCAGATCCCTGCAACCAATGGCCAGGGTTGTCGGGAAGAGGCCCTTGTCCCCATCAACATGGGGACAAGGTGCTTTGGAATGGGCGGCACAGGGCCCCCCGCCCCCAAAGCACCCACCCCCCATATTGAGGGCATGCGGCCTGGTATGGTTCAGGGTATGGTTCAGTGCTCGCTCATCGCCACCCCCTTTCCTGACCTACCGGGCTGTGTGCTCAGATAAGATCAGTCTGGTTTGGATTTTCGGGGGACCCCATGGCGTTTTTTCGGCGTGGGGGTTCCCTTTAAAATCCATACCAGGCCCTTTAGTCTTGGAGGGGGAACCCATGCCTTTTTTTTTTAATTTGGCGTGGAGTTCCCCTTTAAGATCATCCGAGCACAAGTTGCATGCCGAAGTTGGATCAGTTAGGACGGCGATCCGACTTTGATCCGACTTCATTGATATTCAATGGGCTGAAATAGGATCAAAGTCAGACTAAAGTAGTGCAGGGAACATTTTCAAAGTCGGACCGACTTGTGTCGGATCAGTTAAGACGGCTCTTAAACATGGATGCGTTTGTCGTATCAGTGTGAACCCGGCCTCAAGATCATCAGAGCTCAAGTCCCACGCCAAACTCGGATCAGTTAGACGCCGATCCGACTTTGATCCTACTTCAGTGATATTCAGTGGGCTGAAGTAGGATCAAAGTCGGACCTAAGTAGTGCAAGGAGCATTTTCAAAGTTGGACGGACTTGTGTTGGACCAGTTAAGATGGCTCCCATAGGGAAACACTGATTTTCACACGTCATGAGCTCCCAATGTCAGAGTGTTTGTCGTACCAGTGTGAACCCAGCCTCACTACACGTGTCATATCATTCAGAGCAGTGGGGATAATTTGTGACTGAGAAGCTGACTTTAATAAAAATAATCAAACCTGGATCATAGAAGAACACCGAACACTCATTGCAGATGTTACTGATAAAAGCAATACATTTATTTTAAACATGTCTAAACTAGAAATTACTAAGCACAAGTTTTTCTCACTGCTGCCAGTGCCAACATTTCCGCCTTCTGGAACCTTTCCTCCTTTTAAGGCTTCATGCACACAAGACGGCGGTGCAAACTCTGCTGAACACATGTTTTTAAAAGCTGAAACCGGCGTTTAGAAACGCCTGTTTAGCCGCGTTTGCCTGCCGCGTTTTACTTTCCCTTTCCCAAAAAATCAATCAATTGACCCCATCAAATCCAAAAAAGACAAAGCTATATTTGGAAGTAAACACTCTGCCTTCTATCTCAACGTTTGGCCTTGTACTTGTTGTCTTTAAAAAATGGTGGCAATGGCTAATTGGCCAAGACCTGAGCTGCAACATCTAAGATGTTGTCTGATATTTCACCAGCCCAACCCGCAAAGGGAGATGAACTTTGCTGCAGAAAGACTTCCAGGTTGCGGCCCTCTGGCCACACTACGGTTGGCATTTTTTTCTTGGCGCTTTGCAAAATGAAATTGCTGACAAAAAAACCTGCCCTGTGTGTACACATTTTGGCCTATTTGGGCTGTGTATGCACTGTGCTACCTCTGCTAAAAAAAAATTAAAAAGTGAATTTAATATACTACCCTGTAATTTTTAAGACGTAACAGAGAATAAAAAATAAAAAAAAATCCCCACCAACCAATTTTTTAGGATGCACAGCATTTTTCTGTGCCTACATGTCCTACAATAATCTGTCTATATGCAATTTGCATATGTTTTCCCTAACACAGATAAAATATGGCTGCTGTGACCTCACCCTTTTATAATGAGGGATCTGGCTTATCCAAAAGCCTCCTTATTGGCCCCTTTAATCCAGGTGGCCTAGGTTCAAAGGCCAGGCAGTGCATTATGGTTACAAAGAATTGGGTCTGATGCATTTCCTCATTACTTCTCTGGGACCACAAATTTTAAACCCGCTGTATCCACTGTTAACTCATGGAATTAGAAACGGGTCACAGAAGAAATGGTCGGCACTCAGGATGACATCAAACAACAGCCTTCTTTTATTGAAAAAGCATGTATAATAGCTGTAAAGCAGCCAATGCGTTTTAGTCATCAGGCCTTAGTCATGGTAGCGGGAGACCTCAGCCTCATCCCTATTTGGTTTTAACTATAGAATTAAATGCAGAAGAAATTGGCTGCAGTGCATACACTTCCACTGGACCTGGCACCAGGACCGGTCTGCAAAAATGCACCTTTTTACCTGCATTAGAACTATTGATTGGGTTGTCTTTAGACACTCTCTAGTGGCAGGAGGAGGAAGCAGACATTGCTTAGTCTCTTACAAGTTGTTTTTTTCACTACTAGTTTCTTGAAAGCTGAACTCCAGAAAAGTAAACCCTTGGGGGTTGCACTGCAAAGGTTAAATGCTGATTATGTCCAGGGGCTCATAATCCTGCAATGGATGTGGGGACTTCAAGGAACAGTCCACCTCTGGAGCATGGGGGATCACCATCTGCCAGGTGAGCACAGAATCAAAAAGGCAAAACTGCTTTTCCTGTCCCCTAGACCAGGGGTCTCCAAACTATGGCCCTCCAGTTGCTCAGGAACTACAATTCCCATCATGCCTTGTCATGTCTGGTAATGTCAGAGGTTTACAATGCCTCATGGGAAATGAAGTTCCGCAACAGCTGGAGGGCCATAGTTTGGAGATCCCTGCCCTAGACATAAAGGAACATTTAACCATTGCAGTGGGGGTACAACCCCCACTACAAAACAGGGCTTTTCCTTTTATCGGTGTTGGGCTTTAATGCATGCAGGCAGAGGTGTCAACACAGAGACAAGAACAGCTGGCAAAAAATAATTCAGCGCCTCTCCAAAGTAGCGAATAGCAATTGCTCCCTTTTTCTGTACTGTGGACCACCCTTTGGAATGAAGTTCTGCATCAGAAATCCTTGACTTTTTCTAGCCAAATCCTGAACCTGAGGTCTCCTTGGAGAACTGTGTCAGTTATATCTATTTTGGCACCCTAAAAAAAATATGTATTTTACTGTCTATGAATTATTTCTATAGAAATCCTTCAAAATCACAGATATTTTTACTTTTTTTATCTTTTGAAATGGAAAAAAAAATAAGGAAAACAAAATGAGACACCGAAAAATACATTGTTCAACTGATAAGGAAAAATATCAGCAGCCACCAGGAGATGGAGACATAACACAAATAATAAAGTCTAGGTATTTCCTACAAAAGTGAGGGTTTCTCTATTGTATGTACTGTACATCACTTTTCCCTGCATTTTATGTCAGTGTGAATTCAAACTTATGGTGGCTATACATGTTTGGATAAGTGATGGATTTGTTTTTACAACTGATCTCTTCCAACAGGAATAATTTATCTATACAGTAGTCAACAACCCAATAAATCACTGCCAACGGACATGGATGGATTTTGTTCAATAGTTAAAATGCTTGTATGTAAGTTATTGATCATATCTCTGTTTCCACCATGTAATATCAATCCAATCGACTGAAATGTGATTGTATTCATGATCAAAGTATCCCAGCGCTGCCAATCGATGCAAAACGATTGATCATTTTCTGTCTTGGCTGATTGAATCGGTTTGCTCAAATCTGATCTAAATTGAGTCTAAATCGATCAGAAAGGAAGTTACAGCTATTCGTTTGTTTGCAGATTTAATTGTTTTGGTTAAATCGCACATCGATCGGATGAAAAAAAAAATTAAGAGCGTAAGATCACTATTAGTACATTATGGGCCTGGTTCATCAGGTTGTAGTTAATCTATGTAACAAAGCTGTGACAGTGCTAAGCCCAGCCACTGTGTTAGTAAGAGTAAATGTCATAGAGGGTTCTCAAGGATGCCGATTGAGGGTCTCCAGAATGTCTGGTATGAACAAAGAAAATAGGTTTTTCCCTTTTCTTCTGGTTTTGTAGCTCCTGGATTAGGTTCTGGAGTCCAGAGGCTTCTAAGACCTTTGGGAGGAAGGAAGCCTCTAATCCCGTGTCCAGGTCTTACCGGAGACCAGCATGCTGAGTGTGCAGGTGTGCACAGTCTTTACAATCAAGGGGCTGTTTGGATTCAGGGCTCCACCTGGGAGACAGGAGGTCCCCTGCCCAGAGGCAAGGGCATAGGCCAGAGAAGCAGGGGTCTGAAAGAAAGCAAGCAAGCAAGCAAGAGAGAGAGAGAGTGAGATAGGTAGAGAGTTCCTACTAGATCACAGTGGTACAGTGAATTCGTCTGAGGGACCAAACCAAAAGCCAAAACATGAGGCCTGAGAAGTGACAATGCAAGAAGAAGCCAGGAGGCTTAATACCAGTTTTACTTATGTGTTTGAAGTGATGGTGGAAACTCCTGTGAGGGTAACTTTTTGTTGTTGAAACTTTTACTTTCTCTTTAAATAAAAGTGAGCCATCAAACCCTGAAACCGTATTTTCTGGCTGGACTGAACTCATAGGAAAGCACTAATGATAACACGTAATACAGCTTTATTAATCAAAGAAGGAGAAGTTTCAAGGGTTATGAATAGAGACCTGTTCTAACAAATTCTGAGGCTGCCATTGCTTAGTGACCCTGTAGAAAATTACATGCGCTGGGTAGGCATATTGTCATTTGGATTTCAAACTTTCTGAAGCACAGACCTGGAACAAGCATGCAGCAGCAAATTAAGATTTCAGGCAGAAAATGTGTGAAATGCATGCTATCTGAATAATTTAGTGCCTTCTTTAACCAGTTGTAGACTTTGGGCATGCTACACACGCCCAAAAAAAGTCATCATTGTGCACAGGCCGTGTGTAGCATATCCAGTCTCTCTGTCCTGCTTCTAGGACATCCTTCCCGGTATACAGTAATTGTCACCTGTGTTTATTCAAAGCCGCATTACTGTATACTTGGGGAAGAAGTCGGTAGCTGTATCTGTCAAAGAAGCATTCTGAATCAGTGTTTATAAACAACACTGCTTCAGACCATTATACAAAGATACAATGTAACATATTCTATTCATTCATCTGCAGATGAAAGGGATGAGCTTAGATCTGCAAATGAAGTCACTTAAAGCAACCTGACAATTAAATATATATATATATTTTTTTTAAATAAAATGTTCCTCTGTGTATCCCCTAATTAACTCTTAGTTTACTATAATCAGCCCGAATTAACACATTTGACTCTTTCTCTCTTAAGCTATTATTTTCCTGCTTATGTTTTTGTTTGTTTCTATTTTATAATTTAAAATATAATATTTAAACTTTTTTTTTTGTTTTTGTCTTGTTTGTTAATATTTTTACAAATTTAACATATATTTACACATCTCTCATATAAAAAAAAGCAAAATTGGAAAAAAAAAAAGAAAAAACGCTTTATTTAACCATTTGCCACCTGGCCTATAGCAGAATGACAGCCGGGAAGTGGTTCAGTTATCCTGACTCGGCGTCATATGATGTCCAGCAGGATAACATGCCGGCGCACAGCGCGGGAATCGGTGGTGATGTGTGTCACTCAGACACACTGCATCTCCGATCGAAGGAAGGAGCCTCTGATGGAGGCTCCTTACCACGTGATCAGCTGTGACCACAGTGCCAATCAGTGCCCATCAGGAAAACCTGTCAGTACCTCATAATCAGTGCTGGCCATCAGTGCCATCTATTAGTGTCCATCAGTGCAACCTGTCAGTGCCCATCAGTGCTGCCTATCAGTGCCCATCAGTGTTGCATATCAGTGCTGCCTATCGGTGCCCATCAGTGCTCCATATCAGTGCCACTTATCAGTGCCCATCAATTCTACATATCAGTGCCTCCCCATCAGTGCCCATCAGTGGCACCTTATCAGTGCCGCCTCATCAGTGCTAGTCAGTGAGGGAGAAAATAAAACTTTATAACAGAAACAAAGAAATTTTGGGGGGGCAGGAAGGGGTGAAGGTGCCCAGTATTGAAGTGGTTAATTTGTAAATAACTTTGCAATGCTTTGTACCAGAATCATAATTTTAGTGTCATTTTAAACATGTCAAATTATATAATAAAATGTGCACTAAAATGTAACACTATTTATTTTTAAACTTACACGGCTCAAAAAAAGAAAAAGTGCATTTTCAAGTTTCATGTCTAAGAACTGCAGGGGGAAAAAAATAATTATTGTAATACAATATTATGAAAAAAAAGACTTGTTTGTCCTTAAAAACACAATATATTACCTTGTTATCTTTAGTAATGACAAAGTTATCGCGAAATGAACAGGCTCATAGCAGAATTGGAAAAACTGCTCTGGTCCATAGGGGGTAAGCAGGTGTGAGAGGCGAAGTGGTTAAACAGACTGCTGTGGTGAATTTGCCCATGATACCCCTACCTGATGGGAGATCTGCAAATCCAGCAACATCTGCCCATAACCAAATTATCATTTTTACCTAGGCTGACGCTTAAAAGTATTATGCACCCCTAAGGTTGTGTAAACACCAAAAGAAACACTGTCACTTTACCCTGAATGGGCACCCCACACCCCAGCAACTTTATATGCACCACCAGTCTACACTTTTTCCTCACCTTTCCACTGCCGCAGTCCATCCTGGGAAAGCTCCAGAGCTGGATGATGTCAGCATTTAGCACGGTGGGTGATGTCACTGATACCCCTCACATGTGACAGTGTTCGGGCCTTTCGACTGGCAGCTCAGGCTGAGGCACTGTAATATTGGAGAGGTTTCATGTGCCCCTATAGCTTTGATGATGGAGCAGAGAGGTGGTGAAGGAGCACAGATCAACAAGGATACCTTGCTGGGGGAACATAAGGAGACATTGTCACTTTGTCTTGAAAGGGCAAAGTGACAGTGTCTCTTAACAAATGTATGGACCAGAGTATAAATGAGCTCCTGGTGCAATGCAAACCCATGTTTGGACCAAGCTTTCTTTGCCGGAGAGAGACAAATGTGCTATATAGTAGTGTTTTTTTTTTTCTTCCCCTGTCAATGGTCGTTAAGGAAACAGTGGGTGCCAGCACCTGCCATGTCCTTAGCAACCAGTGACATCATCGAGCCCCATTCATTTACTGTCTTGCAATCCCTCATGTGGGTGAAAGGGACAACGCTCAAAGGAGGGTAGAAGGTAGAGACAAGGGGTGACCCGGAGGGGGTGTACCTTCACCTATTCTCTGAGGCCACTAAAAAGAAGAGCTAAATGTACCTAGCATTAACATGTGTTTAGATGTGTTAAAGCATTTTTTCTGCCAAAACACCGCTGCTCCGGGATGCGCTGGAAGTGTTTTTTTTTTCTCTGCCTCTAAACTCTTTTAAACGCCTATGTATGCATGGACACACAAGCTAACATACAGGGGCAGATAAAAGCCCCTAAGAGCAGCGTTAAAAACCTTCAGTGTGCATGAGGCCTAAACAATGAAATCTAGAAGCTGATTGGTTGCCATGCACAGCTGCTCCGAACTCTGTCTGCTCCTTTATGTGTGTTTGTACTTTCCTCACCAGGGCCGGGACAAGGGGTGGGCGGAAGTGGGCACTGTGGTATCACGTGAGGTGCGGGGCGGCAAGAGGAGATTGGGGGGAGGGGTTTGTGTTGGTTGGGGGGAATTGGGGGGGCAACAGGTGGCAAGAATTGTTCTAAGAGGGTATATTTGGGGAAGGGGTGCTAGGAAAGGTGATTTGGGGGTATTTGTGTTGGGAGAGAGGATGGGGGGGAAAAGATTTGTGCTAGAAGAGGTGATATGAAAGAGGGGGGAAGGGATTCATCATCATAGTAGGGATGATTGGAGGGTATTTGTGCTAGGAGGGAAAACATTTTTTGGGGGGGTTTGGAGTGGGGGAGAATATGTGTGTTAGGAGGGGATATTTGAGTAGAGGATTTGTGCTAGGAGAAGTGATTTTTTTTTTGGGGGGGGGGGGGGGGTCAGGGCATTTGTGCTAGGAGGGGGGTTGTGTTTGTGCTGGGAGGGGGGTTTGGAGTGGGGCAGAGTATGTGTATTAGGAGGGGATATCTGAGTAGAGGATTTGTGCCAGGAGGGGGGTTGTGTTTGTGCTGGGGGGGGGGGGGGTTGGAGTGGGGGGACAGTATGTGTATTAGAATGGGATATTTGAGAAGAGGATTTGTGCTAGGAGAAGTTACTTTTTTTTGGGGGGGGGGTCAGGGGATTTGTGCTAGGAAGGGGGTTGTGTTTGTGCTGGGGGGGTTGGAGTGGGGGGAGAGTATGTGTATTAGGAGGGGACATTTGAATAGAGGATTTGTGCTAGGAGAAGTGACTTTTTTTTTGGGGGGGGTCAGGGGATTTGTGCTAGGAGGGGGGGTTGGAGTGGGGGGAGAGTATGTGTATTAGGAGGGGACATAGAGGATTTGTGCTAGGAGAAGTGATTTTTTTTTTGGGGGGGGGGGGGTCGGGGATTTGTGCTAGGAGGGGGGTTGTGTTTGTGCTGGGAGGGGGGGGTTGGAGTGGGGGGAGAGTATGTGTATTAGGAGGGGACATTTGAATAGAGGATTTGTGCTAGGAGCAGTGATTTTTTTGGGGGGGTCGGGGGATTTGTGCTACGAGGGGGGTTGTGTTTGTGCTGGGAGGGGGGGTTGGAGTGGGGGGAGAGTATGTGTATTAGGAGGGGACATTTGAATAGAGGATTTGTGCTAGGAGAAGTGATTTTATTTTTGGGGGGGTCGGGGAATTTGTGCTAGGAGGGGGGTTGTGTTTGTGCTGGGAGGGAGGGGGGTTGGAGTGGGGGGAGAGTATGTGTATTAGGAGGGGACATTTGAATAGAGGATTTGTGCTAGGAGAAGTGATTTTTTTGGGGGGGGGTCGGGGGATTTGTGCTAGGAGGGGGGTTGTGTTTGTGCTGGGAGGGGGGGTTGGAGTGGGGGGAGAGTATGTGTATTAGGAGGGGACATTTGAATAGAGGATTTGTGCTAGGAGAAGTGATTTTATTTTTGGGGGGGTCGGGGGATTTGTGCTAGGAGGGGGGTTGTGTTTGTGCTGGGAGGGGGGGGGGTTGGAGTGGGGGGAGAGTATGTGTATTAGGAGGGGACATTTGAATAAAGGATTTGTGCTAGGAGAAGTGATTTTTTTTTGGGGGGGGGGGGTCGGGGGATTTGTGCTAGGAGGGGGGTTGTGTTTGTGCTGGGAGGGGGGGTTGGAGTGGGGGGAGAGTATGTGTATTAGGAGGGGACATTTGAATAGAGGATTTGTGCTAGGAGAAGTGATTTTTTTTTGGGGGGGGGGGTCAGGGGATTTGTGATAGGAGGGAGGTTTGGGGGGGGTTTGTGTTGGGAGGGGGGGTTTGGAGTTGGGGGGGAAGAGTATGTGTATTAGGAGGAGATATTTGAGTAAAGGATTTGCGCTAGAAGTTATTTTATTTTTGGGGTCGGGGGATTTGTGCTAGGAGAGGGGTGGGGGGTTAGAGTAGGGAGGAGAGTATGTGTATTTTGGAGGGGATATTTGAGTAGAGGACTTGTACTAGGAGAAGTGATTATTTTATTTGGGGGATTTGGGAAAAGAGAGGATATGAGCTGGGAGGGGGGTTGGGGAGACAAAGATTTGTGCTTGGGAGGGGGATTTCAGCAGATTAGTGCTTATTTTTTTTTGGGGGGGGGGGGGTTGATTTTTGCTAACAATTAATTCTTATGCATCTTGGGGGGGGGGGGGTTGCAGTTTGCCCTGGGCTCTAAATGACCTTGTCCCGGCACTGTTCCATGCTATAACTCAATGTGATATCATAAACATAGCAGCACTTAATTTTCTAGCTCTCAGTAATTCCTATCCTTTTTTCTTTGTTTCCTGCCCTTGTTGTTACATGCTTGTGATGAAGTGCCTGAACTGGATGTTACAGTGTTCATTTCCAGGAAAACGAACACAGGCTTGCCCACGTGACGTGTGGTGTTCAGCCACTAGAGTAGCAGGAAGTGTGATGGAGGTTTTGAGAGAGAGGCTTGGAGCGCGGAAGTCCGAAGTCCTGACCATGTTTCTACCGTGCTAAGCTGCTGGAGAATACTGCCTGCACTACATGTCACAATGGCCAAAGCAGTAGCTGGAATGGTGACTGTCTTGGAGTCATACAGAGGGAGAGACAGACTGGTGAGTGAGACTTGTGCCAGCCTGGATAGGGGTGAGGGGTGCTCTCATAGATTAAAGACAAGAAGTACCCCCTCCCTTTTATTTATTTTTATAAACACCTCCCAGGTTGTCATTCATATTTTACTCAGTAATTTAGATGTATATGAAAACCTACAGCATGCAAGGTGAAAGGAGATCTAGCAGACACTTCAAGGGAACTGAAGGCATTTTATATTAGAATATTAGACTGAGAGCAGGCAGGATTTTATTGCTGAAGAGATATGCAATGGTTGATATGTGATAAAATCCACCTACCTGCCTGCTCCCAGTCTTCTTGGCATGTAAACTGAACAGGCATGGTCTCTGTGTGCTGGGATGACTGACACCTGCACAGGAATAGTGTCATCCGATGCCAGCCAATGGAGATGGCCGAAGACCGGCACCGACCAGGCACCCAGACCATTAGACTGCATTCACACCTGTGCATTTCCTAAATGCACAACAAAAAACATGCACTTCAATTGCAGGACGCGCATGCAGTGCCATTAGTTTGCCGCGCATAGGGAATGGACTGCTCTAGGTGTGGTGCGTTAAGACATTAAAAGCTTGCAACAAAAAAAAAAAAAAGCGAGAGCAGGATTGCTGGTTCTCACTAGGCTCAGGTGTGAATGCAGCCTTAGAGAGCAGGTAAGTGAAGTGCCTTTTGTCCTGCTTTAAAGCTCATTCACACCAGCCCATATGCTAAAATGCTGCAGGCTGGTGTGTGTGTGTAGGAGCCATGCTTTGAGTTGTTGCAACACAAGGCACTGTTTCCTCCTTTTAAAGGATATCTATGGTCACAGCATACACTGTCATTTTATAACATCAGCACTGTAGTGCAAACAATAGTTATATTTCACAATCCAATATTAGCTTCTTTAAAAATCCCATTTCATGTTGTGGGAACTGCCTGTCTGTTGACCATCTCTTTCCACAAGTTCCTGGATTCCCTGCATGATATTCTGCTTCTCCTCCTGCTGTTTACTTTCAATTGCAAAGGACTACATATCCCTATGGTCAATATACAATGTACAACGCTATTAACCACTTAACGACCACCCTTTAGCAGATTTACTGCTACAGGGCAGCCATTCTGTGCAGAATCGTGTGTATATATATATAGAGAGAGAGAGAGAGAGAGAGAGAGATTATATAGATAGATAGATAGATAGAGATATATATATATTGCACAATTCTGGCTAAAATGAAAATCACAATTTTTTTGCTTAGAAGATAGATCATGATTCTCGCGGCATAACATCATCTTTCACATTAAAACAAAAAAAGTTTGAAAGAACGCTGGGCAAATACAGTGTGACCTAAAATATTGCAGCAATTGACATTTTATTCCCTAGGGTCTCTGCTAAAATATATATAATGTTTGGGGGTTCCAAGTAATTTTCTAGCAAAAAATATTGATTTTTAACTTTAGAAACAAGTGTCAGAAAAAGATTAAGAGCCCTTGCACACTGGGGCGGGGGGCGGCGTCGGCGGTAAAACGCCGCTATTATTAGCGGCGTTTTACCGTCGGTATGCGGGCGCTAGCGGGGCGGTTTTACCCCCCGCTAGCGGCCGAGAAAGGGTTAAATACCACCGCAAAGCGCCTCTGCAGAGGCGCATTGCCGGCGGTATAGCCGCGCCGTCCCATTGATTTCAATGGGCAGGAGCGGTATACACACCGCTCCTTCACCGCTCCGAAGATG
Source organism: Aquarana catesbeiana (assembly GCF_042186555.1). Classification (NCBI taxonomy): domain Eukaryota; kingdom Metazoa; phylum Chordata; class Amphibia; order Anura; family Ranidae; genus Aquarana; species Aquarana catesbeiana. Next base: position 560,558,462 of record NC_133324.1, read on the forward strand.
CTGCTGGCAGGACTTTTTTTACCGTCCTGCCAGCGCACCGCTCCAGTGTGCAAGCCCTCGGGGCTTTCACACTGGGATTACAGCAGCGGCACTTTCGGGGCGGTTTGCAGGCGCTATTATTAGCGCAATAGCGCCTGCAAACCGCCCCAGTGTGCAAGGGCTCTTAGACTTTAAGTGGTTAAACTTCCTGCATTTACAGGTTGTTAAAAACTTGGCAGACTGCCTGGATATTTTCTTTACACACAGAAGTTTATCCATTTGATCTAAGAAGGAAGAGTTAGTTACAATGTTTCATGTTAAAAACTTGGCAGACTGTCTGGATGTTTTCTTTTGACAGCTGAGTGAGCAGATAAGTCTCTCCACTTGTTATATGAAAGAATGGGCAAACTGTGCAATAGAGATCGTCAGGGGGTTTGAATCGAGAACACAATTTTTTAACGATTAATTGTATATATAATTCTTCACCTCCGGGTAGGGGACGTACATGCTGCTTCTGCTGTGATTGGTCACAGCAGAGGCAGAGCTCTGTCCTGACAGCGGAGATGTGAAAGAGAAAGAAAATCCACCACAACCCCCTAGCCAAAGTACACAAAATCACTGGCTATGCACACATTTAACCCTTTGATCGCCCTAGATGTTTAACCCCTTTTCATACAGTGACAGTGCATATTTTTAGCACTGATCACTGTATTAGTGTCACTGGTTCCCACAAAATGTCAGTGTCAGATTGTCCGCCGCAATATCGCAGTCCTGCTAAAAGTCGCTAATCACCACCATTATTTGTATAAAAATAAATAAATCAAATACCACCAAATGAAAGCTCTGTGGGGGAAAAAAATTACATCAGTTTTATTTGGGTACAGCGTTGCATGACCATGCAATTGTCAATTAACCGCTTCCGGTCCGCCCACCGCACATATACTTCAGCAGGACGGCCCGGCTGCACAAAAACAATGTACCTGTACATTTTCGTCTCTTCCCGGCCTGGGCCAGTCACCCTGCTGATCGTTGACAGTAGAGGCAGAACCACGGTCTGCCTATGTAAACATGGCAGACCACTGTTCTGTCATACAGGAAGATGGAGATCTTGTGTTTCTGCTAAGCAGGATCACAGATCTCTCTCTTCTTCCAGGTAAGTCACCCCCTGCACAGTTAGAAAGCACTCCCTAGGAGCACACTTAACCCTTTGATCGCCCCTGATGTTAACCCATTCCCTGCCAATGTGATTAGTGCAGTGACAGTGCTTTTTTTTTTTTTTTTTAGTACTGATCACTGTATTAGTGTCACTTGGTGTCCAATTTGTCCACTGCAAAAATAAAAATGCCATAAAAATATCCCAAAGTTAGTAGAAGCGATAACTTTTGCGCAAACCAATCAATATACATTTATTGGGATTTTTTTTTACCAGAAATATGTAGCAGAATACACATTGGACTAAATTGATGAAGAAATTCGATTTTTTTACTTTTTTAAAATATTTTATTATTAGATATGTTTTAGGGCTGAAACAACTAATCGATAACTAATTGATTATGAAAATAGTTGTCAACTATTTTCATAATCGATTAATCGGCCAGCTGATTAGTTGGCCTGCATACAGAATGCAATATTTGTTTACATATCAGGAAATATAGTGCAGCACACATACTGCTCAGTGCACCATTCATACATGTCAGTAACTGCCTGAGAAAATGTGAATGTGTGAGGAGCAATGCCTCATGGGACATGTAGTCCTGGGCAGGAAGTAAGTGGGTCTAAAAGCAGAAGTTTTTTTACCTTGCTATAGGGGCACACTATACTATAATTTTCAGCTTGCTATTGGGGCACTCTGATGGCAGGGAGGAGCCAGAAGCATAAGTGGGAGAACCCCAGAAGAGGAGAATCGGCTGCAAAACCATTACACAGAGCAGGTAAGTATAACATCTTGTTTAACCACTTGACGACCGCCTCACGCCGATGTACGTCGGCAAAGTGGCACGGACAGGCAAAATCACGTACAGGGTACGTGATTTGCCTTCCGCGGGTGGGGGGTCCGATCGGACCCCCCCCCCCGGTGCCCGAGGCGGTCGTCTTTTGTCCAGCGGCGATCGGTGATGAGGGGGAGACCATCCGTTCGTGGCCCCCCCCTCGCGATCGCCGCCGGCCAATGAAAACACTCCTTTGCTGCTGTATGCTAAACAGCAGCAAAGGAAGTGATGTCATCTCCCCTCGGGTCGGTATTTTCCGTTCCGGCCCGAGGAGAGAAGACATCTATGTGAGTGCACAACACACACACACACAGTAGAACATGCCAGGCACACAAAACACCCCGATCCCCCCCCCGATCGCCCCCCGATCCCCCCCCAATCACCCCCCCCCCCCTGTCACAAACTGACACCAGCAGTTTTTTTTTTTTTTTTTTTTTTTCTGATTACTGCATAGTGTCAGTTTGTGACAGTTACAGTGTTGGGACAGTTAGTATTACCCCCCTTTAGGTCTAGGGTACCCCCCTAACCCCCCCTAATAAAGTTTTAACCCCTTGATCACCCCCTGTCACCAGTGTCACTAAGCGATCATTTTTCTGATCGCTGTATTAGTGTCGCTGGTGACGCTAGTTAGTGAGGTAAATATTTAGGTTCGCCGTCAGCGTTTTATAGCGTCAGGGACCCCCATATACTACCTAATAAATGTTTTAACCCCTTGATTGCCCCCTAGTTAACCCTTTCACCACTGATCACCGTATAACCGTTACGGATGACGCTGGTTAGTTCGTTTATTTTTTATAGTGTCAGGGCACCCGCCGTTTATTACCAAATAAAGGTTTAGCCCCCCGATCGCCCGGCGGTGATATGCGTCGCCCCAGGCAGCGTCAGATTAGCGCCAGTACCGCTAACACCCACGCACGCAGCATACGCCTCCCTTAGTGGTATAGTATCTGATCGGATCAATATCTGATCCGATCAGATCTATACTAGCGTCCCCAGCAGTTTAGGGTTCCCAAAAACGCAGTGTTAGCGGGATCAGCCCAGATACCTGCTAGCACCTGCGTTTTGTGCCTCCGCCCAGCCCACCTAAGTGCAGTATCGATCGATCACTGTCACTTACAAAACACTAAACGCATAACTGCAGCGTTCGCAGAGTCAGGCCTGATCCCTGCGATCGCTAACAGTTTTTTTGGTAGCATTTTGGTGAACTGGCAAGCAAGCACCAGCTCCAGGCGTCAGGTTAGCGCCAGTACCGCTAACACCCACGCACGCAGCATACGCCTCCCTTAGTGGTATAGTATCTGAACGGATCAATATCTGATCCGATCAGATCTATACTAGCGTCCCCAGCAGTTTAGGGTTCCCAAAAACGCAGTGTTAGCGGAATCAGCCCAGATACCTGCTAGCACCTGCGTTTTGCCCCTCCGCCCGGCCCAGCCCAGCCCACCCAAGTGCAGTATCGATCGATCACTGACACTTACAAAACACTAAACGCATAACTGCAGCGTTCGCAGAGTCAGGCCTGATCCCTGCGATCGCTAACAGTTTTTTTTGTAGCGTTTTGGTGAACTGGCAAGCACCAGCCCCAGGCAGCGTCAGATTAGCGCCAGTACCGCTAACACCCACGCACGCACCGTACACCTCCCTTAGTGGTATAGTATCTGATCGCATCAATATCTGATCCGATCAGATCTATACTAGCGTCACCAGCAGTTTAGGGTTCCCAAAAACGCAGTGTTAGCGGGATCAGCCCAGATACCTGCTAGCACCTGCGTTTTGCCCCTCCGCCCGGCCCGGCCCAGCCCACCCAAGTGCAGTATCGATCGATCACTGACACTTACAAAACACTAAACGCATAACTGCAGCGTTCGCAGAGTCAGGCCTGATCCCTGCGATCGCTAACGTTTTTTGGTAGCGTTTTGGTGAACTGGCAAGCGCCAGCGGCCTAGTACACCCCGGTCGTAGTCAAACCAGCACTGCAGTAACACTTGGTGACGTGGCGAGTCCCATAAGTGCAGTTGAAGCTGGTGAGGTGGCAAGCACAAGTAGTGTCCCGCTGCCACCAAAAAGACAAACACAGGCCCGTCGTGCCCATAATGCCCTTCCTGCTGCATTCGCCAATCCTAATTGGGAACCCACCGCTTCTGCAGCGCCCGTACTTCCCCCATTCACATCCCCAACCAAATGCAGTCGGCTGCATGAGAGGCATTTTCTTTATGTCCTCCCGAGTACCCCTACCCAACGAACCCCCCCAAAAAAGATGTCGTGTCTGCAGCAAGCGCGGATATAGGCGTGACACCCTCTATTATTGTCCCTCCTGTCCTGACAATCCTGGTCTTTGCATTGGTGAATGTTTTGAACGCTACCATTCACTAGTTGAGTATTAGCGTAGGGTACAGCATTGCACAGACTAGGCACACTTTCACAGGGTCTCCCAAGATGCCATCGCATTTTGAGAGACCCGAACCTGGAACCGGTTACCGTTATAAAAGTTAGTTACAAAAAAAGTGTAAAAAAAAAAAAAAATATGAAATAAAAAAAAATAGTTGTTGTTTTATTGTTCTCTCTCTCTCTATTCTCTCTCTCTATTGTTCTGCTCTTTTTTACTGTATTCTATTCTGCAATGTTTTATTGTTATTGTTATTGTTATTATGTTTTATCATGTTTGTTTTTCAGGTGTGTAATTATTTACACTTTACTGTGCTTTATTGTTAACCATTGTTAACCATTTTTTTGTCTTCAGGTACGCCATTCACGACTTTGAGTGGTTATACCAGAATGATGCCTGCAGGTTTAGGTATCATCTTGGTATCATTCTTTTCAGCCAGCGGTCGGCTTTCATGTAAAAGCAATCCTAGCGGCTAATTAGCCTCTAGACTGCTTTTACAAGCCGTGGGAGGGAATGCCCCCCCCCCCCCCACCGTCTTCCGTGTTTTTCTCTGGCTCTCCTGTCTCAACAGGGAACCTGAGAATGCAGCCGGTGATTCAGCCAGCTGACCATAGAGCTGATCAGAGACCAGAGTGGCTCCAAACATCTCTATGGCCTAAGAAACCGGAAGCTACGAGTATTTCATGACTTAGATTTCGCCGGATGTAAATAGCGCCATTGGGAAATTGGGGAAGCATTTTATCACACCGATCTTGGTGTGGTCAGATGCTTTGAGGGCAGAGGAGAGATCTAGGGTCTAATAGACCACAATTTTTTCAAAAAAGAGTACCTGTCACTACCTATTGCTATCATAGGGGATATTTACATTCCCCGAGATAACAATAAAAATGATTAAAAAAAAAAAATATGAAAGGAACAGTTTAAAAGTAAGATTAAAAAAGCAAAAAAATAATAAAGAAAAAAAAAAAAAAAAAAAAAAACACCCCTGTCGCCCCCTGCTCTCGCGCTAAGGCGAACGCAAGCGGCGGTCTGTCGTCAAACATAAACAGCAATTGCACCATGCATGTGAGGTATCACCGCGAAGGCCAGATCGAGTGCAGTAATTTTTCCAGTAGACCTCCTCTGTAAATCTAAAGTGGTAACCTGTAAAGGCTTTTGAAGGCTTTTAAACATGTATTTATTTTGTTGCCACTGCACGTTTGTGCGCAATTTTAAAGCATGTCATGTTTGGTATCCATGTACTCGGCCTAAGATCATCTTTTTTATTTCATCAAACATTTGGGCAATATAGCGTGTTTTAGTGCATTAAAATTAAAAAAAGTGTGTTTTTTCCCCAAAAAATGCGTTTGAAAAATCGCTGCGCAATTACTGTGTGAAAAAAAAAAATGAAACACCCACCATTTTAATCTGTAGGGCATTTGCTTTAAAAAAATATATAATGTTTGGGGGTTCAAAGTAATTTTCCCCTTTCGTCTTTCAGGACAGCCACCATGAGAGATAGTCTCCTCCTCTTCCTCTTAGGAAACACTGCGCCAGCCCATAAATTCTCACTTCCCCCTGCCAGACCTCAGTATTAGTGTTTCCTCCGGTGGGGAGACACTGTGCAAGGAACCAGGCTTTTCAGTCAGGGGACTGTGGCTGTTATTTGTTTTTTTTGAGCCTGTAAATGGGAGCAGGGGCTTCCTATGGGCATGGGGGGGACTTACCCCTCGATTCGGTGGCCACCACTTCCTAGCTGAGCGCAGCTTCAGGCTGTGGGGGTTCCCTATTGCGGTCACAGGGCTGCAGCAGGCTGGCGTCCGCCCTTCCTGTATACTTTACAGGCCGCTCTCTTTTTGGAACTAGGCGGGCCGGACGACGGGCGACGTCATTTCCGGCGGAAGGGCGGGGGCTTGCCTTTGACCCGCGGCTTCCGGTTCCGGGTCGCAGGGCTGATAGGGAAGCCAGGCACAGGCTGGAGACGAGTCTGGGACGCGCACAGGCAGCGTTGGACTCGGTAGTAGCAACCACCTGCAAGTCATGTCGGAAGCGGATGCTCAACCAACGGACACTACCTCCAGCCTTCCTAAGGTAAGAGTGCCTTGGGGAAAAGTACTCTTTACCTAGGATTGTCCCTCCATGTATGGTTCCTGTCATGGGGGGGCAGATACCCTGGGTGGTCAGGGGAGGGAGGCTCAGATCCCCATAGATGAAGGAGGGTCTAGTGCACTCCCAGGGTTGTATCCTTGTTTTTTAAAAAAAAAAAAAAAAAAAAAAAGTGACAAAAATGTTTGTTTTTCCTTTCTTGTATTTCAGAAAGCTACAGAAAAATCTAAGTCTACCCATAGCTCTAAGAGGAGGTGTGCCTCTTGCAGGGACACATTAGGGGAGGCATGGACAAAAGTCTTGTGTAGGGAGTGCATAGACTCCCTTGTTAAGGAGAGGGACTCTGAACAGGAGTCAGGACTTGCAGCCTCAGTTAAAGAGCTCTCGTCCACCTTTTCTTCATTTAAAGCCTTATTTGAAAGGTTTCAACCTATTAGTCCAGCTCCCCAGGATACAACCCTGCCTCAGGCGCAGGTCTCTGCTCCTGCCCAACCTGCAACTTCAGTTAGGGCAGAGGAAGCTCCAGGGCCTTCCGGAGTGGAACTAAGACAGCCAGATAGTTCCTCCTCCGATTCCCAGGATGGTTCAGAGGGGGAGGACCAGGACGGGGAGTCCAGGAGATCCTCCAGATATAAATTATCCCTAGAGGAGGTAGAGGACCTCTTAGGGGCTATTTATACAACCCTCGGTATTCAGGAGGACAGGAAACCCCTGACCCTTCATGACCAGATGTACAGAGGCTTGGGGGAACAAAAGAGAAAGGTTTTTCCAGTTCATGAAGTACTGGTTGAAACTATCAAAAAGGAGTGGCAGGATCCCGAAAGGAAATCCTTTTTTTTCTAGATCCTTAAAGAGGAGATTTCCGTTTTCGGATGATCCTACATCTATCTGGAATAAAAATCCCAAGTTAGATGCTGCTTTCTCCCAGGTTTCCAGACACACTGACCTGGCTTTTGAGGACATGGGGGCCCTGGTGGATGTCATGGATAAGAGAATAGACTCTCTCCTTAAAAAGACGTGGGATTCAACAATTGGTAACTTGAAACCTGAGTTGGCTGTCACAGTAGTGGCTCGCAATCTGGAGCACTGGCTCTCTAAGATTCAAGAGCATATTTAGGCTGGAACGGCAAAAGAAACCATTCTGTCTTCTTTCCCTACGATTCTGCGGGGTATCGCCTACATAGCTGATGCCTCGGCAGAGTCAGTACGTATGACGGCCAGATCAGCGGCTCTGGCCAATTCGGCCAGGAGAGCCCTCTGGCTAAAAACCTGGCCGGGCGATAGCGCCTCTAAAGTCAAATTGTGCGGCATACCGTTAACGGGAGACCTTCTCTTCGGCCCAGGCTTAGAGACTGTCTTAGACCGCACAGCAGACAGGAAGAAATCCTTCCCGGTTAAGCGGAAAACCCCTGCACCTACAAAGAAGGGGTTTCGTCCGCAAAAGCGTAAAGAGACTCCAAAGCCGGAAGGGCAAAGGAAGTTCTGGGGTCAGAAAGGCAAGGGCAGAGGAGGGGCGATTTTTCGCCCTCCTGAACAGCCCCGTAAAAGTCAATGACTCCCCAACCATGGTGGGGGGAAGATTGGGGGCCTTCCTCCCACAGTGGGAGGCAATATCCCCCAATCGCTTTATCCTAGGGATTATAAGAAGGGGATACCATATCGATTTCACGAATCTTCCTCCTCGGAGATTTTTGGTCACGCACCTACCCAGGTGTACGGCAAAAGCCGAGGCTCTGTTGGAAGCATTAAGAGATCTGGTAGATCAGAATGTGGTTCTAAAAGTTCCAAAGGCCGAGGAGGGAGAGGGGTTTTATTCACACATCTTCGTAGTGAAGAAACCCACAGGGAAATTCAGACTGATTCTGAATCTAAAGCCCCTGAACAAGTCAGTGACATACAGGAGATTCCGTATGGAAACAATTTTCACGGTGAGAACACTGTTGCCCCGCAACTGCTTTATGGTATCCCTGGACCTAAAGGACGCGTATCTACACGTTCCCATAGCAGAAGCCTCACAGAGGTTTCTCCGGCTAGCGGTAGATCTAGGTGGAACATCGGTACATCTACAGTTTCAGGCGCTGCCTTTCGGGCTATCCTCCTCGCCCCGCATCTTCACCAAGGTCTTGGCGGAGGTGATGGCCTTTCTTCGGCTCCAGGGAATATCAGTGATAGCATACCTGGACGACCTGCTCCTGTTTGCAGCGTGTCCACTGCAGTTAGTCAGGGATCTAGAACTTACAAGAAGAGTTCTTACAGGTCTAGGGTGGCTAATGAACTTGGAGAAATCCAGTTTGATTCCCTCCCAGCGCATTACCTACTTGGGCTACCAGTTGGACTCAACACTACTGAGAGTGTTCTTCCAAGAGAAAAAATACTAAAGCTGGACAGGGCAGTGGCTGGTCTCCAGTGCAGCAGTCGGGTCTCTATAAGAGTTCTGATGTCGGCCCTGGGTCTTTTGACCGCGACCCTCCCAGCAGTGCAATGGGCAGGTCTGCACTTTCGTCCCTTACAGTCCTTTGTCCTAAGGGTGTGGGATCACAGCCAGAGAAGTCTGGATGCCTTGGTTCAGGTCCCATCCCAAGTAAAGAGATCCCTCTGGTGGTGGAGGAGGGTCTCAAACTTGTCGCAGGGTCGTCTGTGGTTCATCCCAGTCTCTCAGGTGGTAACCACAGACGCAAGCGGCAGAGGTTGGGGGGCGCATCTGGGTTCCCTTGTAGCACAGGACACCTGGGAGGGAAACGAACTCAGAAGGTCGTCCAATTGGAAGGAGCTGAAGGCAATCGGGCTAGCACTCAGGTTCTTCAAAAAGGAGCTACAGGGCCACCATGTACAGGTGCAGTCGGACAACTCGTCCGCCGTAGCTTATGTGAACAAGCAGGGAGGCACAAAGAGCGGAGTACTGCTGGCATTGGCATCAGACATTCTGAGCTGGGCCGAGACTCACACTCTCTCACTCTCAGCAGTCTACCTGAGAGGAGAAAAGAATGTGATAGCAGACTTTCTCAGCCGAACCAAGCTGAGAGAGGGCGACTGGATCCTCAACCAGGAGGTTTTCAATCTCATCTCAGAGAAGTGGGGTCCTCCAGAGGTAGATCTGTTTGCGTCAAGAAACAGCGCGAAAACCCCTTGTTTTTTCTCCCTAAACAGAGGGGAGGGAGCACGAGGGGTCGACGCATTGATCCAGGACTGGCATTTCAGAATCTGCTATGCCTTCCCGCCCCCAGCGTTATTACCAGCAGTTCTCAGGAAGTTTCAGATGGAAAACACGTCCCTGATTCTGGTAGCACCACATTGGCCAAAGAGGGCTTGGTTCTCAGTACTCAAGCAGCTAGCGGTCGAACCTCCCTTATTCCTGCCACCTCGAGAGGATCTCCTCTCACAGGGCCCAGTCCTCTGTCCACAGGTTCACCAATGGCAGTTAGCGGCCTGGCTACTGAGGAGGGTATGCTGAGAGCTAGGGGTTTTTCTGAGAAATTAATCTCCACCCTCCTCAATAGCAGGAAGAAGGAAACACGCCAGATATATAAAAAAATCTGGGTACGTTTCAATAAATGGTGTGCAGAAGGCTCCCTTGCGGTACATAGTCCCACAGCTGTGTTGGAATTCCTTCAGTGCGGGGCAGACAGGGGTTTATCCATAAGTACCCTTAAAGGTCAGGTGTCAGCACTTAGTGCTTATTTAGAGAAACATCTGGCCACCAACCCCTGGGTGGTCAGATTCTTTAAGGCTCTGTCTAGACAAAGACCGGTTCAAGGTCCTCCCTTTCCCAAGTGGGACCTATCGTTAGTTTTGCAGGGCCTGACGGGAATCCCCTTTGAACCTTTAGAGGAATGTCTACTAAAGGATCTTACGTTAAAAACAGTTTTTTTGGTAGCAGTGACAACTGCCAGGAGAGTCAGCGAGATTGAGGCCTTATCTGTTAGACCTCCTTTTTGCGTTATTTTTCCAGATCGGATCATCTTTAAGACCGATCCGGCATTTTTACCTAAGGTTGCTTCTGGTTTCCACAGAAGTCAGGAGGTAGTTTTACCCTCATTTTGTCCCAACCCCTCGGGGGAAAGGGAATTAAAATGTCATTCTTTGGATGTGAGGAGATGTATCCTTAGATACCTAGAGCTGACCAAGAGGTTTAGAAAGTCAGACTCTTTATTTGTTTTGTTTTCTGGGGCCAGAAAAGGATGCAAAGCGTCTCGACGCACTATTGCCAGATGGCTCAGAGTAGCCATTGGCCAGGCCTATACATTGGCAGGGAAAGAAATCCCAATGGGTATAAGAGCACACTCTACTAGAGCTATGGCAGCTTCGCAGGCAGAAAGGGCTGGAGCAACGCCAGAGCAAATATGCAGGGCTGCAACATGGTCCAGCTACTCCACTTTTGTAAAGCACTACAGAGTGGACCTGGTGTCGGCTAGTGAGCAAGCCTTTGGGCGAAAGGTATTGCAAGCGGTAGTCCCACCCTAAACTGGTAAGTGCTCGTTTATCCTCTCATGGTGGCTGTCCTGAAAGACGAAAGGGGAAAATTAGAGTTACGTACCGGTAACGTCTTTTCCAGTAGTCTTTCAGGACAGCCCTAGTTACCCACCCGAAATTTTTGGGGGGGTCTTACAAAAGACCAGAACGCAGCATGATAATGATATGGAATAGTATGTTATTAATGTGTTCTTGTGCCTCCCCAGCTGACCGGAGGTAATCTCGGAATATACTGAGGTCTGGCAGGGGGAAGTGAGAATTTATGGGCTGGCGCAGTGTTTCCTAAGAGGAAGAGGAGGAGACTATCTCTCATGGTGGCTGTCCTGAAAGACTACTGGAAAAGACGTTACCGGTACGTAACTCTAATTTTTTTGCAAAAAAAAAAAAACTTTTTCATGTAAACAATAAGTGTCAGAAAGGGCTTTGTCTTCAAGTGGTTAGAAGAGTGGGTGATGTGTGACATAAGCTTCTAAATGTTGTGCATAAAATGCCAGGACAGTTCAAAACCCCCCCAAATGACCCCATTTTGGAAAGTAGACACCCCAAGCTATTTGCTGAGAGGCATGTCGAGTCCATGGAATATTTTATATTGCGACACAAGTTGCGGGAAAGAGACAAATTTTTTTTTTTTTTTTTTTTTTTTTGCACAAAGTTGTCACTAAATGATATATTGCTCAAACATGCCATGGAAATATGTGAAATTACACCCCAAAATACATTCTGCTGCTTCTCCTGAGTACGGGGATACCACATGTGTGAGACTTTTTGGGAGCCTAGCCGCGTACGGGACCCCGAAAACCAAGCACCGCCTTCAGGCTTTCTAAGGGCGTGAATTTTTGATTTCACTCTTCACTGCCTATCACAGTTTCGGAGGCCATGGAATGCCCAGGTGGCACAAAACCCCCCCAAATGACCCCATTTTGGAAAGTAGACACCCCAAGCTATTTGCTGAGAGGTATAGTGAGTATTTTGCAGACCTCACTTTTTGTCACAAAGTTTTGAAAATTGAAAAAAGAAAAAAAAAAAATGTTTTTTCTTGTCTTTCTTCATTTTCAAAAACAAATGAGAGCTGCAAAATACTCACCATGCCTTTCAGCAAATAGCTTGGGGTGTCTACTTTCCAAAATGGGGTCATTTGGGGGGGTTTTGTGCCACCTGGGCATTCCATGGCCTCCGAAACTGTGATAGGCAGTAAAGAGTGAAATCAAAAATTTTCACCCTTAGAAATCCTGAAGGCAGTGATTGGTTTTCGGGGTCCAGTACGCGGCTAGGCTCCCAAAAAGTCCCACACATGTGGTATCCCCATACTCAGGAGAAGCAGCTAAATGTATTTTGGGGTGCAATTCCACATATGCCCATGGCCTGTGTGAGCAATATATCATTTAGTGACAACTTTATGAAAAAAAAAAAAAAAGTGTCACTTTCCCGCAACTTGTGTCAAAATATAAAATATTCCATGGACTCAATATGCCTCTCAGCAAATAGCTTGGGGTGTCTACTTTCCAAAATGGGGTCATTTTGGGGGGTTTTGTGCCACCTGGGAATTCCATGGCCTCCGAAACTGTGATAGGCAGTGAAGAGTGAAAGCAAAAATTTACACCCTTAGAAATCCTGAAGGCGGTGATTGGTTTTCGGGGCCCCGTACGCGGCTAGGCTCCCAAAAAGTCCCACACATGTGGTATCCCCATACTCAGGAGAAGCAGCTAAATGTATTTTGGGGTGCAATTCCACATAGGCCCATGGCCTGTGTGAGCAATATATCATTTAGTGACGACTTTTTGTAAATATTTTTTTTTTTTTTTTTTTTTGTCATTTTTCAATCACTTGGGACAAAAAAAATAAATATTCAATGGGTTCAACATGCCTCTCAGCAATTTCCTTGGGGTGTCTACTTTCCAAAATGGGGTCATTTGGGGGGGTTTTGTACTGCCCTGCCATTTTAGCACCTCAAGAAATGACATAGGCAGTCATAAACTAAAAGCTGTGTAAATGCCAGAAAATGTACCCTAGTTTGTAGACGCTATAACTTTTGCGCAAACCAATAAATATACGCTTATTGACATTTTTTTTACCAAAGACATGTGGCCGAATACATTTTGGCCTAAATGTATGACTAAAATTTAGTTTATTGGATTTTTTTTATAACAAAAAGTAGAAAATATCATTTTTTTTCAAAATTTTCGGTCTTTTTCCGTTTATAGCGCAAAAAATAAAAACCGCAGAGGTGATCAAATACCATCAAAAGAAAGCTCTATTTGTGGGAAGAAAAGGACGCAAATTTCGTTTGGGTACAGCATTGCATGACCGCGCAATTAGCAGTTAAAGCGACGCAGTGCCAAATTGGAAAAAGACCTCTGGTCCTTAGGCAGCATAATGGTCCGGGGCTCAAGTGGTTAAAAAAAAAAAAAAATACTTTAAAGACTGTGCAGGGAAGATCAGCATCTGAACCCAGAAAAGGTGGAAGATGATAGACTGGAGGTAATAGAAGGCTTTGCAATTACATTTAAAGTAAACTTTTACATGGAGGCAAGCCACATTAAGTGGTAACTTGCATATTACATGCAGGCAGGGCACATTGGTACAGGGCACATTACAAGGAGGCAGGGGGCAGGGATCATTACATGCGGTGTGAAAGGGGTCCAAATAAAAAATGTGATCTCCTAGTCTGATATTTACCAGGTTCAACCACCAATAGTATATACAGTATATCTTTTCTGTCTGTTATTCTCAGAGTAGATTAGAGAATTTTCTCCCTAAACATATAGTTGGTAATTTATATTTATCACTGCATAGAGATTTTTAAGAATACATTTTTTTTAAACTTTACATATTACATTATACACCACACTTTTTTTTAAGGTTATTATCCGATTAATCGAAACAATCGGCAAACTAATCGATTATGAAAATAATCGTTAGTTGCAGCCCTAATATGTTTTATAGCAGAGAGTAAAACATATTATTTATTTATTTCATTTTTTTTCAAAATTGACAGTCTTTTTTTGTTTATAGTGCTTAAATGTCCACAAGAGTGCACTTTATATGTGTATTTTTACCATACTGCTTCCAGTTTTTTGTTTAATGGAGCTGCACATTTTATATTGTATGTTTGCTGAAGGTTGTGTATCTTTAAACCTGTGCTGGCAGCTTTTTCTGAATTTTTGACACATTATCAATCTAAGTGTGTCATTTTATATGTACATATCTCATGGTACCTTGCTGCCTGCAAGCAGTGATTTCTGTGCTGTAGTTTAGAAGGCAGGCACTGTGAAATGTGTGACACAGCAGTGCCTACCCATAGGGCACCCCCAGGGCACAGGGAACAAGTGTCACAGAATTCAAAGAACTAAATGTGTGGGGAGCTTCACAAATTTAGTTCACAGACTTCAAGATCACTTATGCCTTGTTTGCACTGAGCGGATCGGTTCGGGTCGGTACAGTCTGAATGGCCTAGAATGGTCCGGTCTATTCTGGTGAGCGTTTCCACTGCAAGTGGGACCACAAGGGGCCATACAGGGTTTAGAAAAAATGCCTCAGCATAGCACAGCAGAGGGTTTTCTGTCAGCCAATCAGTGGAATGTATCATAGCTCCGCCCTAACCGAACCGTTCCATTTTCTATGGCCCCACATCTGAAGCAGGACCCTGAATGGAACGGTTCGGTTCCGTTGTATGGGCCGCTTTCATAATGGAAACACCCAAAATAGCGTACCGTACCGAACCGATCCGCTCAGTGGAAACAAGGCATTAGATTATTAGGAGTTGGCTAGAAATAATTGCAGTACAATGTGGAAAAGAATATATGATTTTAAAGTAATATTAATCTCAAAAGTAAACATTTATTATTTTGCAATTTACCAATTCTTACATGTGATAGTTGCATTAGTTTTTTCTTTTTTTAGGCTTTCTTTCCATCATGTTCTTCTGGTGATCTGAGGCTAGATTCACATAGATGCAGGAATGTGTGTAAATTGCACGCATTCCCACACTCTCAGGGCAGACCCAGTTGCTTAATCTGCACTTTTCACTTGTTAACTTTTGGGGGGCCTTCTTTGGGTGTCCATGTCACTGCCTGTGTAACATGAACACTTCCTATTGGCTGTCCTGTAGCACAGTCCTCTCAGGCCCTCTTACATTCTAGAAGAACACAGTCAGTCAAGGAGTCTGTAGGGTTTTGGCTTTCTCAAGAAGATTGCGTGCTTTGGATTAGTGAGACACCCCCCCCCCCCCTCTTCTGCTGAAAATGGCAGACATATCCTGCTATATCTTAGTAAATCTTGCTTCACTAGGTAAGAAGGTAACAAAAATAGAAAAGCCTCGCAGGATGGTTTGGAGAGGAATTGGGGAAAGAATTTGTTCATGTTTTGCCTAGAGTGGGCTTTAAAGTAGACCTGTGGGCAAAATCAAAAATTACATCTATGATGCAGTAACACAGTTAGATCTCTTCATATCCTATTCACCTTTTTTTTCTTTTTTTTCTACTAGTGTCAGCTTACAGCTTATATAGGTCTCACTTGTGTATTTTTATCCAATCACTATAGGGTATATATTGCTGTTAATTCCACTTATGATTAAGTTTCGTTAAGACACTTTATTGTGCATATCGTCTTTCAGATGACATTCTGTCTGACTTTGCCCACTAACGTACATTCAATTTTTTGTTTTTTAGTGCCACACTTATCCACACTACACAGTTGTTTTGTTTTTCGTAACTTATGTAACATAGTTCATTACCTGGTTAGAGAATCTTGTCTGATCACTATTGTTTTCTCCACCACTGGGACTGTGTGACTGTCTGCTGCCTAAAGTGACAAATATTAGTTCTTTTTTTTAGTGTCAGGAGCCTGGTAATGATGGTTTGCAGGGCTCTATGCATTGACAACCATAGCTGTATGCACTTTGTACTTTAACCTAACCCTCACCTAATGCCTCATTTAGACTGTGTAGTTAGCACAGACTGTGAATTCCAGCATAAAAAATCTGCAGTTAAATTATAGATAATTATGGCTGGATGCAGTCTGATCATCTGTCCCTAACTGCAGGTAATTGCTGGCTGTGGGAACAGCTGCAAACAGTCACTGTCATTACTTTGTGTTACCAAAGAGGCCACTGCTCTTCGTATTCATCTGTCATTCCATCCAGAAGAGCCCATAAATTTTTGTCACTGCAATTCACAGTGCGTTTTAATCACAGATGGTGAATGTGGTTCTAAAGCCTAAATATTTTTTACCTTAAAGAGGAGTTCCAGTCAAAAAAAAAAAAAATTAAAAGTCAGCAGCTACAAATACTGCAGCTGCTGATTTTTAATTGGACACTTACCTGTCCCAGGGTCCAGCGATGCGGGGGATCGAAGCCCCGCTCGTCTCCCCCTCCATTCAGCGGCGCCGACATTGCAACTGTGGGCGCCGGGCTGTGCGCCGGGCTGTGGCTTCACAGCCTGGCACCCACTGCGCATGCGCGAGCGGCGCCACGCGCCGTGATTGGCCGCTCAGTCACCTGGGACCTGTAATGGGTCCCAGATGATTGACAGGAGGGAGGGAGCAGAGCCGAGCCCTTCCTGTGCTGAGGGGGAAGTGATGTCACCAGCCCAGGCACTGGAAGAGGCAGACTACGAGGGACCCCCTAGAAACAGGCATTTAGAGGTAAGTAAAAAAAAAAAATATATCCAAATGTTTTTTTGTATTTTTTTTTAGGATTTTTCATGTAGTTTTGTTTTTTTGGGTGGAACCCCACTTTAATGCATTCCATAGCACAGAGCAGGTAAGTATAAACCTGCTTGTTGTTTTTTTTTTTTTTTTTTTCCGTTTTTTGAATAACATTTACAATCATTAAAAGAGAAGTCCAGCTTGAGCTCATTTGGCTGGGCTTCTCCTCTGGATCACAGGAGTGCAATTCGTTTTGCACTCCTGTGATCCGTTTTCATCAGAGAGTGGTCTGAAGTCCGCTCTCTGCTGACATCACCAGTGTCAGTCCAGGCACCTCGTCATCTCGACTCTGGGAGTCTGGACCCACCAGGTGCCTAGACTGATAGCAGCCTCTCAGAGAGCTGCTGAGCCGGCCACTTCCCACCCCTCCACAGCTCAGTGCTCCAATGAACAAGGAGGAGCAGAGCAGGTATGCTGCTTATTGACAGTCAGCAACTCTCTGCTCTGGGAGGTGAGAGAACTGAGCCAGCGGCGGTGTTCGATCGCTTGGTTCTCAATGCAGAGACGGCTGGGGACAGATGCAGCATCAGACCGCTGCTGTAACCACCTAGGTAAGTATGATTATGGGAAAAACTGGATTCCTATACTTCTCTTTCAAGCTTAAATTCCAGGTGCAGTAATATTTTTTTGTTTTTGTTTATATAATTCCTCTCATTCCCTTCCCAAAAAAAAAATATATATCAAAGCACTATTCCCCCTCTCTATCATTGCCCGTCATGTCCTCTGCTGCTGATCCTCTTCAAGAATGAATGACACCCAGCGTTCTCACTTCTTGTGAGCCCAGGCCATCATCCGCCGGGCTCACAGTATAATGCTGCATAGAATAGCACTGATGTCATAACCGAAGCGCTGTTCTGTGCAGCATTCAGAACTTCCAACTGCTGATGCCAAAGGGGAAGAGGAGGGACCCCAGCTCACCATGTGACTGGCCAGAATACACTAGGAAAAAGTATGTTCTCCTAAATTCACTGAACACAAAATACATTTTTTGTGGAATTAAAGAAAATCTGTTGTAAAAAAATATGTAGGCTTCCATTACTATCCTTCTAAAAATGCAGACCCGGAACAAACGTAGATCACTAACGTTCAGTGCTCCAGTAAAGAGATTTCCCCTTTCTTATTGTCACAGTGACATCAGTTTCACCACGCAGGATAGGAGCAAAAATTTCCCTCACAGGTGCAGACTGAAAAAAAAAAAATCAGAAAGGGATTCTAGTCTTTAGTTACAAAAAAAGCATTTTTACTGCTTTTTGCAGATTGCTCCTCGCTTCCTGATTGGTAAAACCATTGTCACAGGGAATATCTCACTAGGAGAGCTGCAGATAGCCCTAAAACCTAGCAGGAGTTCTAATCCTTTCCCCAAAAAAAGTCACGTACTTTAACTTTTATTGGTTTAACCTTATTTATAGTGACTTTAATAAGAAACATTTAATGAATAACAATACTGTATTATGGTTTGGATGATTTTCTTTTTCGAAGACCCAATACCTGTGACTGTTTACATATTCTTTTCATAGATGCGAACATTGTGCTACAGCTGCCAGTTACTTGGGGGTGTCATTACACAGAAGCATGGGGATAAACAGCAGTATGGAAAAAGCTTTCTCATTATAGCTTCACAACTAAGCCACTGCCGGACTGTACTGAGGCTGTTTGATGACCTGTCTATGCTTGCATATTCTTTTCAATATGGACTAGGAAAAAAGGTGAGTTGACTGTTATGTTGTTATATTACCTGATCAACACCTAGTGAAAAGCCAGCATACAGGGAAGGCTATTTCTCAACATACTGCCTAAAATCTTTTACCTGTGATGATAGGCCATTAAATTTGCCTAAAATAATCTAAGTGGTAGTTCCATGCAGTAGGAGAACAATTTTGCCCACTTATCTGGTATTTTATTTATATTTGCCCCATGTATTTTATCTTCTCTCCTTTCCAGGCTCTTCAGTATTTCACACTTCTGGCAGTGTCAGATGACATGGTTCCCCACCGCACGCTCTGGTTAACATCCTCAGACTTCAGTGACGTCAGAGGATAGAACTGCAGCACATGCTCAGGAACACAAGCATCTGACAAAGTGTCCAATGCTGAAGAGTCTGACAAAGGCCACATTTCTAGAATGGAGCAAACTAAAGAAACAAAGGCTACTGGAATAGGCTACCAGAGCTCTTCTATTGCGGAGAACAGATTTTTTTTTTTTTTTTTTTTTATTCGGTATAACCATGTTACTTTACATTTTTCTACTTCTTTGTCATCAAATACTGTAACTTTCTTATTAGCTCTAATGTAACTGGTAAAAATGTAGTGTATGAATTCAAATCCTAGAACTCCTTTTTTTCATACAAGATGAAATGTTACATTTTATTTTCTCAGCCTCTGTCATTGAAGACTTTACTTTATATCATTAAAAAAGAATGACAGCATATAAATCAATACAGGTCTCAAGGTATTAATATGACTTAAATTAGTTTCTGTTTGTCTTGTATCCCCCCACCAAGAAAAAAGAAACAGACACACCCAAACCACTTCGTCCAGTAGCATTGTTGCTTCTACCATAAGATGGGATAAGTATGCGGCAGAAGTGTATTTAGTGTAAGGGATTCGACTCTGAGACTGGGTTAATGTTAGAGCTAGGGCTTTTGCATTGCACCAACACTTAAGTAAGGGCCCAAATCTTGCGAATTGCTGATCATACACTGGATGGTGATATCGTTTTTTCCCTCCTCCCCAACTGCCCCCGTCTAGATGTACCTAAGCACCAGGCCCTTTTAGCGCTTGAGTATTTATTTATTTCAGTGGCCAGAATAAATTCCAAGTCTGGCCAATGAAATAAATACATTCCCACACGTCAAATGTGTCTAAATGCGATTGAAAAACTGCAGCATAGGTGCGTTAACACTGATTTTTCCTGTCAGGAGAAAAAGAGTAGTCATTGCTTTGATATGTTAATAATCAACATGTATATGCATATAGCTGGAATTTATGGGTTTTAATACCACTATCAATTATTGTTTTTACCTTGTTAATCATGGTCCTATTGTACCAAAATTTTATATATATATATATATATATATATATATATATATATAAATAAAAAAAAATATATATATATATATATATATATATATATATATATATATAAATAAAATTTGATAGTTGGTTTTCCCTGAGACTGCATGCTTCATATAAAGTCCCAATTGCCCCCCTTTCCCCCGCAATTCTCAACAGATAGGGATGGAGGTACATGACTTATCTGGTCTTGACATCATATAAAGTCCCAAACAATTGTCTTCTTTTCAGTGTTTTACAGTTAAACCAGTGTGCATGAGGCCTATGAGTTAAACCAGCTTTACACGGAGTAGTACCTTTTAATGCAGTTAATTATTCCAAGATATTAGGCTTCATTCTCACGAGGCGGATCCGCTGCTACGGAGTCCGCCTCTGTCCGCCAGCTCAGTGGGATATCTCTCCGTTGATCTCCGCTGAGCCAGCGGATGAGAGGTCCCTCTCTGCTCACTGAGCGGGTAGGGGCTTGTCGAGCACCGCTGGTTACTATGGAGAGATTGTCCGTTTTCATCAGATCTCACCCGATCCGATGGGGACGGATGCGAACATAGGGGCATCCGGGTCGGATGTCAGCGGACATGTCACCGCTGACATCCGTCGCTCCATAGACTAGCATGAAGCGCCCGTTCAGGTCCGCCAACAAAATTGACAGGCAGACCTGAACTGTCCGACAGTGTGAAAGGGGCCTATAAACTGTACATATTTAAACTGTTACGTTGTGCTACATGTGTTCTCAATGTGAAATCAGTTTCACATTGAGAACTGTTTAACTCACAGTATTTCTTTAATTCTATAAACTTGACCAGGAGGAAGACCGTCTTATCCGATGGATATCTGTCATTGGTAACATATTTGATCAGCTCTACTACCCGTGTGAACATGTGGCCTGGGCTGCTGACGCTGGAGTGATTCGCACCAAATCTGATATTTGGTGGACTGCGAGCACTGCTCTGTGGGGGCTTTCACTTTTAGTAGGAATAATAAGGTATGTTGCTTTAAACCTTTTAAAGGTAACTTAACAGGGCACTTGCACACAAAAATATGCAGCTGTCGAACATAGTATTTCATCTACACTTTAAAACTTAACTCTAGTCTGTTTTTACCTGTAACTGGGTTTGTATTACTGTCCATATGTTGCACAGCTAGCCTGGGGAGCTGATTTTGCTCTGTTACAGTTATGGAAAAGGCGCTCATCTGTCTGTAATTCTACCCCCTCCTATCAACATTTTATTTGTCAACCTATGAGCTCTTTAGTACAAATTATTGGCTTCTTGTGCTTCTTCCAGTCTGAGCTTTGCTGTACAACGACTGCAAGAGGCTGATAAATTGGTGGCTTTTAATTGCCTGAAGTTCAGGTTCAAGTTGGCCGATGGATAAGGGGAGCCAAGTGTTGTGAGTAACACTTCAATGTTTCTAATTTAGGATGAGTTCATTTCAGGGCCCCCTTGTTTAGATCTTAATATTAAACAACATTAGCCAGACCTGTCCTAGAACTGCTGTATACCGGACCTTTAAGGTTGTTTACCGGGGACCAAAACAGATATGAGCATTGTTTGTATATTACACTGATAATCCCATATTATACCCCTCCCACTCCACCAATCAGGTTTTAGGGGAGAAGCTCTTTAACCACTTCAGCCCCGGAAAGATTTACCCACTTCCTGACCAGGCCATTTTTTGCGATACGGCACTGCATTGCTGTAACTGACAATTGTGCGGTCATGCAAC
Source organism: Aquarana catesbeiana (assembly GCF_042186555.1). Classification (NCBI taxonomy): domain Eukaryota; kingdom Metazoa; phylum Chordata; class Amphibia; order Anura; family Ranidae; genus Aquarana; species Aquarana catesbeiana. The sequence goes on from NC_133324.1 coordinate 560,579,869, forward strand.
TTTGTACCCAAAACGAAATTGATGTCCTTTTTTTCCCACCAATAGAGCTTTCTTTTGGTGGTATTTGATCACCTCTGCGGTTTTTATTTTTTGCGCTATAAACAAAAAAAGCGACAAAAAAAAAAAAAAAAGATAAATAACTAAAATAAATATCCCCCAAAAAATGTAAAAAAAAAATTCCAATTGGCGTATATTGATTGGTTTGAGCAAAAGTTATCGCGTCTACAAAATAGGGGATAGATTTATGGCATTTTTATTATTTTTTTTATTTTACTAGTAATGGTGGTGATTTGCGATTTTTAGCGGGACTGCGACATTGACACTCGCATTTTTTTGGGGCCAGTGACATTTATATAGCGATCAGTACTATAAAAAGGCACTGATTACTGTATAAATGACACTGGCAGGTAAGGGGTTAACACCAGGGGTGATCAAAGGGTTAAATGTTCCCTAGGGAGGTGCTTTCCAACTGTGTAGGGAGTGGACTGACCGAAGGTAGAGAGAGATTGACTCCCCCGCTAGCAAATGGGCACGTTCGCGTGCCCACAGATAGCTGTGTACGCGCTCGATGTACAATGACGGCCATTCGCGCAGCCGAGCCAACCTGCCTCCGTATAACTGTGGCGGCTGGTCAGCAAGCAGTTAAAAGGGTTGGTCTGGCAAAATTTGGAAAACCTTTTTTATTGATTGCTAAATTGTTGCCATATATTTTGATTATGTGTTTACCCATTTTCCCTCTGCAAATGAATGAGCAAACGGTGAAACTGCAGAAACATATTGCATTTTATATAATGAAGTGAATTGCACGTAAAGCAAGCAGTCTCCAGTGATCTGGGAAGAGATCCGATTACTTGCAAGCTGTTTGTGTGTTTGCGTGACTTTAAAGTGGAGTTCCACCCAAAAATGGAACTTCCGCTTTTCCGGTTCCTCCCCCCTCCGGTGTCACATTTGGCACCTTTCAGGGGGGAGGGGGGAGCAAAAACCTGTTGTCTAATACAGGTATTTTGCTCCTACTTCCGGGCAGAGATACCCAAACCACCACCGGCGGGTATCTACGCCACTCCGCCACCCCCACCCCCCCCCCGGCTGTCTTCTGGGAGACACACGGGTCCCAGAAAACAGCAGGGACCAGTGGGATAGTGCAGCATGAGTTGCACATGCACAGTAGGGAACCAGGAGGTGAAGCCGCAAGGCTTCACTTCCCGATTCCCTTACTGAGGATGGCGGCGGCAGTACCCGACAGCCTAGGGATAGATCGCCTTCGGGTGCCGACATCCCGGGCGCCCTGGACAGGTAAGTGTCCATATTTTAAAAGTCAGCAATTGCAGTATTTGTAGCTGCTGACTTTTAAAATCGGCGGCGCTTTAAGCTCCCTGTGAGCAAACTATGCTTGAGAGCTTGTGTTTCATTAATGGAGGTTGTGATAGCATGAGCACACAACCCTAAGGGAAATCTGTACGGAGACTACTGACTTCATCTTCTGAATATACTGGTCTTTGGCTGTCATAATCTAATGACTTCAGTATTTTCTAATTCATTGTCTATAAAAGGAGAGCGAATTAGACGTTCTGACTTTCCCGATATACATGCTTGTTCTAGCTAGTGTCTCAAAAATGTTGAAGTCAGAGACCAGCCAGACAACTAACATTTTTAGAAGGAGGTAAACTGTAGCAGTCTCTCTATTTTTTTTTTTTTTTCAATTCAATGACGCGCCAAGTAGGAAGACTGGAAGATCAATGTGACAGCTAGGCAGTTAGCCTTTTTAGGAGGGTTGGGAATGACAACACAGTTTATTATTATCCATTTGTTTTATTTTTTAACAGATTTATTAATATTCGAATAATGAATGGCTTTGTTTACTTTATGGAATTTTTCTTTTTTTCTGATTTAGGTCTTTAAGAATTTTACTGAAACTGAGAAGAAGTAAAGGAAAACATTCTGAGTAAGTTGCTTGTAATTTAGTGTGCAGTATTCAAGAATGTTTAGAGATAACAGTATGTTCTAGACCTTTTGACTGATCAGCTACCGTATTTATCGGCGTATAACACTCGCCGGCGTATAACACGCTCCCCAAGTTTAGGAGGGAATTTTAAGGAAAAAAACTTTTAGGAGTAAAGTTTAAGGAAGAAAAACTTACATTAAAATGCCCATCAATGCAGCGTTATCGGTGTCCATCTGCAGCCTTGTCAGTGTCAGTGCAGCCTTGCCCCAGTGTCCATTGCAGCCTTTTCAGTGCAGCTTTGCCCCAGTGCAGTCATGTCAGTGCAGCCATGCCAGTGCAGCTTTGCCCCAGTGCAGCCTTGCCCCAGTGCTCGCCGCGAGCAAAGTCCTTTCTTGTATTAAGAGAGGTATGGACTCCAGAGAGAGAGATATCATTTTGCCCCTGTACAAATCATTAGTAAGACCTCATCTGGAATATGCAGTTCAGTTTTGGGCACCAGTTCTCAAAAAGGATATCGGCTAACTGGAGAAAGTGCAGAGAAGGGCAACCAAACTGATAAGAGGCATGGGGGAGCTCAGCTATAAGGAAAGATTAGAGGAACTGAATTTGTTCACTCTTGAGAAGAGGAGAATAAGGGGGGATATGATCAACATGTTCAAATATATAAAGGGTCCATATAGTGAACTTGGTGTTAAGTTATTCACTTTACGGTCAACACAGAGGACAAGGGGGCACTCTTTACGACTGGAGGAAAAGAGATTTCATCTCCAAATACGGAAAGGTTTCTTCACAGTAAGAGCTGTGAAAATGTGGAATAGACTCCCTCCAGAGGTGGTTCTGGCCAGCTCAGTAGATTGCTTTAAGAAAGGCCTGGATACTTTCCTAAATGTACATAATATAACTGGGTACTGACATTTATAGGTAAAGTTGATCCAGGGAAAATCCGATTGCCTCTCTGGGATCAGGAAGGAATTTTTTCCCCTGCTGTAGCAAATTGGAGCATGCTCTGCTGGGGTTTTTTGCCTTCCTCTGGATCAACTGTGTGTATAGTATTGGGTATATTGGATTGGATTTTTTTTTTTTTTTTATAGTTGAACTGGATGGACTTGTGTCTTTTTTCAACCTGACTAACTATGTAACTATGTACACATACCCGAGAGTCCTCGGCTTTTTTCGGCGCCGCTCACAGTCACGCCCAGTCCCGCCCTATGATGGACATAACACAGGTCCAATGGCGGGACTGTGAGCGGCGCCGAGAAAAGCCGAGGACTCTCGGGTATGTGTATCTCCGCTCCGCCGAGTCCCTGCAGTCTCGGTGCCATATTTGAATTTACACACGGCTATGTGTATATCGGCGGCGATCGCGGCAAAAGCCGCGATCGCTCCGATCCGAACAAAAAGTGACAGGGATCGGCCTATAACACGCACCCACGATTTTCCCCTGATTTTCAGGGGAAAAAAGTGCGTGTTATATGCCGATAAATACGGTATATGCCTAAAATACTGGACTAAATATTCAGGAAGAGGAATTTTTTGGTGGTGTGACACCCAAAAAAATAATAATCCTAAATATTTGGCCAGTATTTTCAGCTATCAGCATGTGGTGTTAAGATCAACAATGGACATTGTGACATATTCAGTTTAGGCAATTGATTATATGTATAGCCAGATTTGTGTGTCATACTTTTAAAAAGGTTATTTGCTCTTGGGATGAACGTGGAATTCCCTTGCTCTGAACCCATCCCTATGAGCACATTCACCAAAACAGAGGGACATAACTGTGACACTCAAAAACACAAGTGTACACGGTCTGGTATGCTCAAGTCCCTGCAAAATTCTTATATTATGACACTTCATTTAATATCAACTAATATATAGCATCTTACCAGTTCTTATATGTAGCTGTAATTTTATTTTTTCTTCTTTTTTTGGGGGGTCAAGAATATTTTTAGCAAGTACAGAAAATATCTGTTGATCTTGCCAGAAATGCAGTTCTTGTCACTTCCTGAACATCTTTATCTTTTTTTTTTTTTTTTTATAAACAATTAATCCAATTCATTACCATGTCATTGAGATTACCAAAGGGTCAGGATTTGCAGGATTACCAGGTAAAAAAAAAAAGCCTGAAAAGAAAAAATGAATACAAGGTGGTATGAAAAAGTTTTGAGGTTTTGCAGCATGCCAACAGATGGCAGCATAAGGCTGCACAAGCAGTCACAGGGAGCACTAACCTTCATAAGTCAGTGTGTCAAAAGATATCGTCCTGTGTACATCGGGAGTTGAGCAACTGGTGCAATTCTGACTACGTGCGTTTACCACATCTGCTATTTCATCATGGACAGCAAGTTAGAACAAAGGGCAAACGTGAAATTCTGCATGCAACTGGGCAGAGCTGAATCAGACACATTTGACATGATTCGGCAAGTTTACGGCATGCTGCAATGAGTCATTTGAGGTGTTTTGAGTGGTACGCTTGCTTCAATAGCCGAAAAACATCACTGGAAGACAAAGAGAGATCAGGAAGACCTTCAACGAGCTCAACCCCCAAAAATGTCGAAATAATTCAGCAACTTGTGCATGATGATCGTCGGAGAACAATCCACAACATTGCTGCAGTTGTTGGTGTGTCATATGGAACAGTCCAGGCGATCCTCACTTGTGATTTGAACATACGCTGCGTTGCTGCCAAGTTCATCCCCACGGTACCCTGATGGATTTTTTGTCAGACTTCGGCGCGGTGTTCCTTCTGCTCCTGGGTCAGCAGCCTGGGGATAACTCGAACAACTCATTACAGCTTCGCCGTAAACTTGCCAAATCATGTCAAATGTCTTTGTGGCAGATTTGACCAGTTTCACGCAGAATTTCACATTTCCTTTTTGTTCTAACTTGGTGTCCATGATGAAATGGCAGACGTCGTAACACACATGGTCATTACATTTTTGTTTTGAGTTTAAATATGTTTTATTAACATTGCATGTGTTAGGGCTGTCCCAGACACCTGCACACCATGCTTGAGATGGGAGACGGCCATTAAGACATTTTCAGCTGGATCTGCCAATTATCCCATAGCTATAGGACAGCTGCAGCAGGAACAATCAATGAGTGAGAGTAGAAAACCTGCCCCAATTGCTGTTCTTATAAATAACCTACTCCTTCATCAAACATAGATAAAGCTGTGGCTGCGCACGACATGCAGTAGGACATGCTGGAGCTAGCTCTGTTGTGAATCCTGCATAAAACACCGCCATCCTTCCCTGTACTGACCCGGGACACCTCACATCCGCTGCCGCAGCTGCTCTGCTACACCCGGCTGGGTATATCGTCACGCTGCCATGGCTAGACGAGGGACGGGACCCAAGATTTCACCCAACACCCCCGGCCATGATGGCGGCCTCCCGCCCCGCTCGGCAAAGGAGGCAGCTCAACGACTTCGCCAAAAATCTCTACCTGAAAGACCTGTCATCACACCGGCTGATTGATCCTGGAGAAGGGCTCCTGGAAGCTGATATGGGATCATTGGATGGCGTCCGCAGTCTCCTGGATGACACGCAGGCCACATCTCATGCGAGTACTGGGCCTCAGGCCTCCAATATGGCATTGGCGTCCCATCAAGACAGTGCTGACCCTGAGCCCACATTAAGGGACATTTTTACTGCAGTGACCACCTGCAGCTCTTCTACTGCTGACCTAACAGGGGAGGTGTGAAGGGTATGAAGGTTGAAATATCCCTAATCAGGCATGGCATGCAGAAATTGTAGGAGCGCACCTCTGCCCTGGAGGGATGCCTTGGTACATTAGAGGATGAGTGGCAGCCTCTGCAGAGAGATGTCAGACATATACAATCAGTGGCTTCTGCGGCCGCCTGGAGGACATGGTAAATCGCTTACGCCGGAATAATGTGCATGCGGTGGGCATCCCTGAACGGGCAGAGGGCAAAAATTCAGTGGCCTTTATTGAAGCATGGCTCATTGACACCTTTGGCCGAGATGCATTTTCGCCCATGTTCACGGTGGAGAGGGCGCACAGGTTCCCAGCAAGGCCGCCGAAACAGGGTGCCCCACCACACCCCTTTTTGTTCCATCTCCTGAATTACAAAGACAGCGATGCTGTACTGAATAAAGCTAGAGCAGCTGGTATCCTTCAAGTGGACAACGCCAAAGTTTCCTTATTTCTGGATTTTTCAGCGGAGGTACAGTGGCAGAGATCCAAATTCATGGATATACAGAAAAGGCTGCGTATCTTCAACGTCCAATACTTCATGCTCTATCCTGCAAAGCTGAAGGTCATTGCCAATGGCACCTCGCACTTTGAAAATCCTGTGGCTGCAGTGCACTGGCTCGACAGTGAGGAACAGTACCTGGCACAACACCCTCCTTAGGAACAGTGAGATGTCTCCGGTACTCTTCCTCTGTTTCAAGGGTGCTTTGATGTTGGTTAGCAACCCGACGGCGACAGCTCTAGCAGTTTGGTTTCCCTACATTGCATAAAGTAACTGTTCTTTTACCTTAGTTCTGTAGCACAAACTGGTTCCTTGCCCCAGGACTACATTCGTGCCCCCCAAGATGGTCCTGTGCGGACTCTTTCCCCTATATGTTTGGGGATGTTTTTGTTTTTTTAGGGCCCAGTTGGCCGAAAACTGTACTAACTCTGACCTCATACATGCGATTCTCCCTTCCACTTTCTCTTCACAGGTGGGACATTTAAAGATCTTAACATCACTAACTATGTTCCAAGCATCCACTAGGTGGCGTAAGAATCTCATCATTGATCTCTTGGTGAGATTGGTATGTTCATGTTCACACTGTATTTACCTCAGCCTAAAGCTTGAATTGGGTAATGTGGCAGTTCTATCCTATGGAGGAGGAGAGCCCTTAGGCTTTTCCTCCCTTTCCAACAGTGTCCAGGATGGCACATAACACTGCCACTGGTTTGTTTTTGATGTCATGGAATGTAAGAGGCATGGGGGACAAAATTTAAGAGGGGCGCAATTTTCAAATATTTCAGATTACAACCTCATTTGATCTGTCTCCAGGAGAAGGGTCTGCAACCTGACTGCTGAATTCTCGCAAATTCCAAACACAATTCCACTCCATGCATTCATCTTACTCCAGAGGAGTCGGTGTGCTGATATCTGCCAATGTCTCATTTGAGTGTATTCAGCAGCGGATTGACAGAGAGGGCAGATTTGTCTTTTTATTATGCAAGCTAAATGGTTTTACATGTATTATTGCAGCAATATATATCCCTCTGCCCTTCTTGGTGGACTCCCTTAACCTCCCTGGCGGTATGATTATTTCAGATTTTTGATGCTCAAAGCGGTACAATTCTTTTGCATAGAAATTTGGTGTTTTGTATTGTAGGCCTGTAATTCTTAGGAACAAACACTTAAATCTGTCCAAACAAGAGTCTAGTAGACATCCCGGGTATGATAAAGTTTGAAACACGAAATCATAAATTATAATATAATAAATAACTATAAATAATAACAAATAATAATATAATAATAAAAAATATTCAATAATGTAATCAAATCAAAAACACTGAAATTTGCTCAGTTGCAGAATAGTCGCTGTCATTTCTTTGTGTTGTGATGACAAATTTCCCCACAAATCACGATCGCTCAATTCTGCAAGTGATTCTAATTGATTATCGCTGTTTTCTAGCTGGTCTAAAACTGCTTTTGATGTAAAGGGACGGTTTTGGTTGCTATGGACAATCTCCATTTTCCATGCAGAAAGAACAGTATTTATAATATAAAACTGCATGCAGAGCACTGGACAAACCACTAGGGACAAAAGGGGTGTGAAATAATTTCATACAGTAATGTAATCTGTAAGATTACAGTGTACTGTGTGTATTGTGTGTGTTTTCACTTTTTGAATTTGGCGCCGTGCTCCGTCCCCGTGCGTCGCAATGCTCGCAGGGAACGGAGCTCGGCTCTGTGATGAATTGAGCAGAGACACAGCCGCCGCACACAGCGGGGATCGCAGCATCCTGGGGAAAATGTAAGTAAGCTGTACCTGGATCCTGCGATGCGATTCCGAGTGTGGCTCGGGGTTTAGCGCTTTTGGTACTGAAAATCCACCCCGAGCCACACTCGAGAATACCATCAGGGGGGTTAAGAAACTAGCTCAATTTATGGCGTTGCATCCCGATGTGCCTGTGATGGCTTTGGGTGATTTTAATAACACCTTGGATCCACACCTAGATAAGTTGTCACTGACGCCAAGACCTGCTAAGTCTGCCAGTGGTAAAACAATTTTTGCCTCCCTGCTCCCCGAACTGGGACTTCATGATGTGTAGCGAGAGAGGCACGCTGCTGTTAGATATTACTCTTGCTACTCAGCCACACATGATGGACTCTCCAGTATTGACCTAGGTCTGGGGAATGCAGTGCTTCTGCAGCGTGTACCGGATTCAGCAAACCCCGTCTACTCTCTGATCACTCCCCCTTCTGGGTACGGCTAGATGTTACGGTATCCTTGGGTCAGCCATTGTGGAGAGTGAACCCCTTTTTGTTGACATTGTTTACATCCTCTGACGACATATCGGGTGCATTGATGGAGTTCCTCCAATTTAACAGACACTCCGTTAGTGCGGCTGTGGTGTGGGACTTTCTCAAGGCATTCCTGAGGGTCTGCCTTATTCGGGAAATTATAGGCATCAAGAGGTGTCCAGGGGAGTGGGAGGATAGTGTAGGCGCAGAGAACAGACAATGGTCACTGATCCTACTCAATTTAATCATGAGGCTTGGACTGAGGCTCAATCCCTGTACAATTCCGTAATAATCTCCGCAGCAGAGAAGAGGAGATACTTCCTCCAGCAGGGCTGTTTTGAGGAGGGTGAAAACACTGGCCATCTTTTGGCTCTAGTGGCTAGGGAACAGTGGGACTCTTCCACAATATCAGCTATTTGGTCTGCAGCAGAGGAGCTACACACCCCTAATCCTGATATACTGAACGATTTTCATCATTTCTACACTTACTTGTATGCCTCTAAAACTAGATATACTTCCTCTGAGTTATAACTGTTCTTACAGAATTGTCCTTTTCCCCAGATAACTGATGCTGAGAGGGATACACTGGACTCCCCAATTACCCTGGAAGAGCTAACAGATGCTTTAGCAGAGGTCCCACATCATAAATCCCTGGGCTCCGACGGTCTGCCAGCCGAGGTGTACTCTCGCTATGGCGATGTTCTACTTCCACCCCTGCTGTGAGCCCTGTCTGAGGCTGTTGAGATGGGATGTTTACCTGATAGTATGCAGGAAGCCATTATAGTGGTACTTCCCAATCCAGGTAAGGACAGACTTTTGCCGGATTCATATCGTCTGATTTCTTTATTGAACTCGGACGTTAAGCTACTGGCTCGAGTCCTGGCCACCAGACTCTCCAAGTTAATGGGTGGACTGGTCCATCAGGACCAATCTGGGTTTATTCCCACCCGATCCACTGCCGATTAATAATTGGCGATTATTCATAAACCTGCAGGTACTGGTAGATAATCCTGGAGGTAGGGCCATTTTGTCGCTGGATGCCGCAAAGGCTTTTGACAGTGTTGAGTGGCCCTACCTCCTGGAAATACTGGCCAGGTTTGGTCTGGTGGATCATTTCATAGACTGGGTGACAGTTTTTTATTCAACACCCAGAGCCAGACTCCATATTAATAATACTTTCTCCCCTCCTTTCTCCTTGTATAGAGGCACTCGTCAGGGGGTGTCCACTATCCCCATTGTTTTTCGCTCTGGCAGTGGAGCCTCTGGCAATACTGATCTGTAACACGCCTGGAGTCGTGGGCTTTTGCAGAGGTCCCTTGGAAGAAAAGGTGTCTCTCTATGCTGATGACGCGCTAATTTATCTGGGGGCCTCATTGCGAACATTGATGGGGATTATCACTGACTATGGTGGGTTTTCAGGCTCTACCATCAATTGGTCCAAGTCAATCCTAATGCCCATTGACCCATTGACAGCACATCTACCTGAGGGAGCGAGCCAAATTACCATAGCAAGTAACTTTAGATATTTGGGTGTGATGGTGTCACCAGACACTGCTGACTACATTCGGTTAAATTTGGGCCCACTACTGGATAGACAGCCGCAAAAATGTAATAGCTGGTTCAAGCTTCCCCTCTCTGTGGTGGGAAGGGTGAGTCTAATAAAAATAGTATGGACACCACAGCTCTTATACTTATTCACCCATGTGGATTTCTAACAAATGGTTCAAACGCATTGACTCCCTGATGCGTGATCTAATCTGGAAGAAGAAAAAGGCTCAGCTTGCCTACTTTACAATATGGGAATGATCGGAGAGGACTTGCAGTACCGCATCCCAAAATGTATTTTCTAGCTTCTCAAATTCAGCAATTGACGGGGTGGGGTTGGGATGCAGGCGGGGATCCCGTAGCCAAATTGGTGACTCTGTCCAACCCTGCACTAAAAGCTGCCTCCCATATGGAGATGGATATACCGAGTATCCCCCCATCTTCTTCAACAGGAGACCTCCTTAAAGTATGGAGGGCATTTCCGGGAAGCTCTATCTATCAAAGGCCCACTAGTGTTTACCCCTCTGGAGAATAATTCCAGATACCCGGAACTACATAAATTGCAGGGATTCTTTTCTTGGAGACAGAGGGGGATTTCCGCAGATCTACACAGGGACCATTCTGAAAACCTATGAACAATTATGCATGGAATTCATGCTACCCTCGAAAGGTTTCTATCAGTATCTTTAACTTAGACATGCCCTGCAGACTCAACAACAAACGCATTCCTTAATTGTGTTGACCTCTTCTCTGCTGATGAAAGTCCTTTGGGCAGATGCCCGGAGGGGACTGATATCTAAAGTATACTCGGAATTGATGTCCTCTATCCAGGATCCTTAAAATGTAGAACCCGGTGGGTGAATGACATTGACAATATAGGTGGGGATCAATGGGACATGGCCTTAGAATTGATACCCGCAGTCTCGGCTTCAGCTTCCCATAAGCTCTCGCAACAGTTTATTCTGCACAGAGCCTATGGGACGCCTGTGCTGGGGCCGGAGAGACTCCCTCCTATGCCCATAATGCAAGGTACACCAGGGTGATTTCGTAAACTTGATTTGGAGATGCCCAAAACTCCACCGTTACTGGGCGGAGGTGTCCCACTGTATCTCCAAATTGGTTCAGATACCTGTACCCCTGACTCCCCTGGGGTACCTGCTAGGGGCAATTGATGTAGAGATGTATCCGAAGGGTATGTATTACATGATCACCAGACTGCTATATCTGGCTAGAAAACTCATAGCTTGATACTGGATGGCATCTACGGTCTCCACTGGGAAACAATGGATCAAATAGGTCAACCCCCTTCTTCTTAGGGAACAACTGGCTTGCCTTCGCAGGAATGCTGTGCGAAAGTTTGACCTTATTTGGCAACCTTGGCTGAATGACCCCAGCCTTGTCCCACCGCAGTTGGTGATGGACAGGCTAACCCACCAAGAATAACGGGGGGGGCGGTGTAGGTGGAGGGGAGGGAGAGAGATAGGAAACACAGGTTATGTTATGTTCTACTGTAGAGCACTAGACTCCACACAATCCGTCGGCTGAGGAAGTGTTTAATACTGAGGTTTTAAATCTGGTCGTTAGTGCTAGTTGTTGGTTTAGTTGAAGATCACAATATCTGTAATATCTCCTGTTATTGCTAACTCCTTATCTATGTTTGGGACAATCTGTCCCTATATGTTATCTTTACCTATTTGATACAGTCAATGTATGAATTGAAAGAGCAACTTAACAATAAAAAAGTTTTTTGATTAAAAAAAAACATGGATAAAGCTTGTCAGTGACTTATTTTTAAACTTTTGCAATATAAACAGTCCAACTGCATTCTACAACTCCTGCAGAGAACCACAGACTTTGTGCACGTGGTCCTGTGTGTAATGTACCCTGCAGAATTATTTGTAGGTGAAATTGGGCAAATCTCCTACCAGCGAAAAACCTACATTGATTTATGAAAACAACAAAAATTTTCCTTTAGTTAGAGCTGATGCTATAACTTGATCGACTTTAGTGTCACAGTGCTGAATGAACTTTATTATCCCCTTCCCGCCGAGCATACGCAGATGTGCGGCCTCGGCTTTCGGGGGTTATACCGGATGATGCCCACAGTTGCAGGCATCATGCCGGTATTGTTTTTTAGAGCCAGCGATCGGCTTTCCAGGGATAACAACTGATGCGGCTAAAAGCCGCTCGATTGTTATCCCGGAGGAGCGGGAGGGGACGTCCCCCTCTCGCCGCTCTGAGCGGGCCTCCCATCCCACCGGGAGACCCGATTCACGAACCAGTCTCCTGATTGTAAACACGGAAGCAACGTCACGTCACTTCCTGTTTACTCAGCCGCCAATGGCGCCGGTTTAAAAAAAAAATACAGTATTCAGAATAGCCGAAAATGGCGATCTGAATACTTTGAAGTGCAAAGGAGGGATTGGAGGTCTTTTAGACCCCCATCCCTCCATAAAGAGTACCTGTCACCACCTATTACTGTCACATGGGATGTTTGCATTCCTTGTGACAGCAATAAAAGTGATCAATTTTTTTTTTTAAATACAATTTAATAATATAAAAATAAATAAGAAAACATTTTTTTTTGTAAGCACCCCGTCCCCGCGCAGCAAAGAAAAGCATACGGAAGTTGCACCCGCATATGTAAACGGTGTTCAAATCACACATGTGAGGTATCGCCGCGATCGTCAGAGTGAGAGCAATAATTCTAGCACTAGACCTCCTCTGTAACTCTAAGCTGGTAACCGTAAAAAAAATTTAAAGCGTTGCCTATGAAGATTTTTAGGTACTGTAGTTTGTCGCTATTCCATGAGTGCGTGCAATTATAAAGTGTGACATGTTTGGTATCAATTTAGTCGGTGTAACATCATCTTTCACATTTATACAAAAAAATTGGGCTAACTTTACTGTTTCGTTTTTTTTTAATTCATGAACGTGTCCCTTTTCCCAAAAAGTTGCGTTGAAAACACCGCTGCACAAATACAATGTGACATAAAATATTGCAACAATCACCGTTTTATTCTCTAGATTCTCTGCTAAAAAAATATATATAATGTTTGGGGTTCTAAGTAATTTTCTAGCAAAAAATACGGATTTTAACTTGTAAACACCAAATGTCAGAAATAGGCTTAGTCATGAAAGCTATTTAAAATAAAATTGTAAGTTCGATTCAAAATGGAGAACCTTGGACAGTGGCCTAGATTGGGATTAGATATTATTTACTTTGATTGTAAAGTGACTCCAGATGAACATTATTAAATAAAAAAAAATGCCTGTAAAGAAAAGGGTTCATACTTCCTGTTCTGCTCCCCTGTTGCCATTGGCCAAAAAATCATTAGCATCTGACATCAGCTTCAGCTGTTGGAAGAAACCACAATGCACAGAGGAGGACCGGTCATCTGACATGCCTGGAAGTGTGTTGGATGCTGAAGATTTTTTAGCCACCGTAGCTCTAAAACAAGGGAGGAATTGGCGGTGTGGATGAAGGAGCAGGTAGGTTCTAACCCTTTTTCCTTTTTCATACATCATGGGGACACAGAGTCTGGCTAATATTCATTACCTGCTGGGTTATACTCCATCATTAGGTGAATGGACACTGGTAGACCAAAGGTCTTCAGACAGGAAGTGATCCTATATAACCCCTCCCATACAGGAAGTACTTTACTTTAGTTTTTTTACCAGTGTCTGCGAGGTGGATGGCACGGTTTGTTTGAGCTCTCTGAGCTCCAGGTCTCTAGTCCCACAAACGGTTCCAAAAATGAATCAAGGGATTGACCGATCGGATCCATTTGACACAGGCTTTTATGCTTCTATAAATGGTACCCGAGCTTCGCAAAGAAGACTCAAGATCCTGCAAGGTTTTGCCTGTAACGTGGCCTCCAGGCGATGGACCCTGCAGAGTGGAAATCCTGGACACTACAGCGCTAAGGCATTTCCTGCAGGGTGCTGCTGTGCAGGTCCAAGGAAGTGGACCCTAAACATGAAAGGGTACCTAGTCCTTGAAGGTCCAAGTGACAGGAACCCGCCGTGAAGGGTGAAGATTGGGCCCTTAGCATCTAAGTGCCCCTGCGCCTGGACGGGTAAGTGAAACCCCTTTATTTTATTATTGTGGGGTGTCCCAGTGCTTGTAACAATCAGTCAAGCTAGCTAAAAGCTGGACACCTGTGTGCGGTGACCATACGGGGGAGTTCTGGGCTAGCTGTGGGTGTTTGCAAAGTGTACCTTTTTTCTGGCTGTTTTTTACCTGTATGATGGCGCATGATGGTGCGCCATTTCGCCTTGGTTCGCCATGGCATACGTGTGTTTGCAAGAGCGCCGCTGGGCTCAGCAGTTTGTTTGGCGGTCATGGCGCACCCGGCTTCGCTGCACATGCGCCATATCCTTTATCTGGGCGCACGAAGATTCGCGTCGTACGTGAATACAGTCACGCCCACTTGCTGGGACCACGCACATGCATGCGCACACACACGCATAGAACATTCCGGCGCACACCCAGCTTATTTAGGCTGTGCAGGCCAAGCATGTGGTTCTTCCAGAAGCCAGCTGTGGGGCACAGAGCAGGCTCTGAACAGAAACTTACAGTGGTTAATTTTTCCTTACCCGGGTCACGTGAGTCACCAGGTGTTGATTGGCAGGCTAAAGGTGCTTCGCAGGATTATTGCATAGGGGCTTGGTGAGCCCTATTAAAGGGTCTCCCTTCTGAGGTGTTTTAACTACAACCAAGTACTCTTTGTTTGCGGCATTGAATGTATTCCAAAAAGAGGAGTGGGACTAACACCATAGAGAAGGGCACATCTATGTCATCAGTAGTTCCTGATGAACCTAGTCGTATCCCTAGTGTTGTATCCCCTGAAAGACCAGAGGATCCTGGGCAGTCTGAGCCGCTGCGCCTATCTGGTATTGTGCCTACAGTCAACGCTGTTGCTTCACCCTTTATCACTAAGGATTAACTGTCCTCAGCCCTAGCCAGTTTGGAGAACAGGATTGCCAGCATGATTGCATCCATCCCGCAGGAAGCGTGACAGATCCCCCTCCCCGGAGTCTCCTAGTCTGGAGCAGGAATGGGTTGAGGATGGGGAAGAGCTGAAAGCTCAGGATTCGGTGGAGTGCCCGGCAGATGAGTCTGCTTCCGTGCAATCTGGACAAGAAGATATCCAGTCGATGTCTGCCTCTCAGTCGCAGAGGTTTTTGATCCTGACTCTGACCAAAATGGTTCATTCTGCCTTTAAGTTGCCTCTTGCAGAGGTGACTGAGCCCCCCTGGTCCTCTTTGGGATCTCTGAGACCTTTTCAGGTCGCACAGACTTTCCTGCTACACACCCTGTTGGAACAGGCGGTATATGCTGATTGGGATTATCCTGACAGGACTTTTTTGCCTGCTAAAAGGTTTTCCCTTTTATATCCCATGGATGAAAAGTTTGTTAAAAAATGGAGCATGCCAGCTGTAGATGCAGCAGTCTCTTCCTTAAACAAGAACTTAACTTGTACGGTAGATAACGCACAGAGCTTGAAAGACCTTGTTGACAAGAAATTGGAGTTATTATTAAAGGCTTCCTTTTCTTTGGCCAGTCAAGCTTTTCAGCCAGCTGTTCAAGCAATTGGTATTTGCCAGTCCGTAAAGGACCAGATCAAACGGCCGGATAGGCCTAACCAGGAGGCTGACCTGCCTGAAAGTAAGACAGATATTCCTTGAGTGCTGTGTTTTGCTGTTGATGCTTTAAAGGATTCAATACAGCAGTTTTCTCGTCTGGCTCTCTTGTCTGTTCATATGCGCAGACTTTTATGGCTTAAGAACTGGTCAGCCGAGCTTCCTTGTAAAAAGTTATTGGAAGGTTTCCCGTTTCATGGGGAACAGTTATTCGCTGATCACTTGGACAAATATATCCAAAAGATTTCCGGAGGGAAGAGTTCTCCTACTTCCTGTGAAGAAAAGCACCAAATGTCCCTCATTTAAAAACCCAAGGACTGCTTCCTCAAATGTCTCAGCGTCTGGGCGGTTCTGCCGCCAACAGGGCGCTAGGACCAGGGGCAAGCCGCAAGACCAGGACCAGAATTCTTCTAAACCCAGCATCAAGCCCTCCTTTTGAGAGGATGCCCCCACTCCATCAGGTGGGGGGAATGCTGCTGCACTTTGCGGACATTTGGAAAACAACAATTCAGGACGAGTGGGTCACCTCAATTATATCTCGCGGTTACAAGCTGGCATTACGGGGGATTCCCCCTCAGGTTTCTAAGATCCAGCCTTCCCTCGGATCCTCCAAAAAACGTATTGCTTCAGGCACTACATCATCTAGTGCATCAAGGAGTGATTGTAGAGGTTCCTGTATTTTAAAAGGGGCACTGGGTTTTACTCAAACCTGTTTATGGTTCAGAAACCAAACGGGGACACAAGGCAGACCCTGCCCATCAACGTCCTAGAATTACAGGCAGTAGGTCTGGCACTGCGGTCCTGGATGGTAGAGCTTCAGGACTGCCCCATCAGGGTTCAGTTTGACAATGCCACAGCAGTGGCCTATATAAACCACCAAGGCGGTACCAGGAGTCATTCAGCTCTGAAGGAGGTGAACTACATACTAGCCTGGGGATGGCCAGAGGTCGACCTACTGGCATCCAGGTTCAACAACAAGCTACAGCAATTTCTGTCTCGAACAAGAGATCCTCTGGCAATTGGAGCAGATGCTCTGATAGTTCCATGGAGCCAGTACTCCCCTGGTTTTATGCTTTCCCTCCGATCCCTCTCCTTCCACATTTTGTTGCGCAGGATTCAGAGAGAGGGGGTTCCAGTCATTCTGGAGGCACCAGCCTGGCCCAGAAGGCCCTGGTTCCCAGAGATTGTGAGACTGAAGATAGACGGGCCATGGAGGCTTCCAC
This sequence comes from Aquarana catesbeiana, assembly GCF_042186555.1. Taxonomy (NCBI): domain Eukaryota; kingdom Metazoa; phylum Chordata; class Amphibia; order Anura; family Ranidae; genus Aquarana; species Aquarana catesbeiana. Next base: position 560,596,721 of record NC_133324.1, read on the forward strand.
GTCGCCCGATCTACTGTCTCAAGTTCCTATATTCCACCCCAATTTACAGTCTCTAAATTTGACAGTATGGCTATTGAAGCCAGGGTGTTAAAGGACCGTGGCATCTCGTCGGGACAGTGGTGTCTACTCTAGTGAACGCTAGAAAAGCAGTCACTAGGAAGATTTAGCATAGGGTATGGAAGACTTATATTGCTTGGTGTGAAGCCAGAAAATGGCATCCTTGGAAATATGTGATTGGGAGAATTCTCTCTTGTCTACAGTCGGCTGTGGAAATCAAATTGGCTTTGAGTACAATAAGAGGGCTGAACCCTGACCTATCAGTGCTCTTCCAAAGGCCTTTAGCTTCCCATTCACTGAACCTTTTATGCAAGGGGCAACTCGCTTGCTTCCACCCATTAGGTCACCTATATGTCATTGGCACTTGAACTTGGTGCTGTCTGTGTTCCAGAAACAACCATTTGAACCTATTAAGGAAATTCCATTAGACTTGCTGTCACGCAAGCTAGTTTTCCTGATGGCTATCACCTCGACTAGAAGGGTGTCGGAGTTGGCAGCCCTTTCATGCAGGGAACCATACTCGATCCTTCACCATGACAGAGTCGTGTTACGACCTGTTCCATCCTTTTTGCCAAAGGTGGTGTGGGCCTTTCATTTAAATCCAGGATATTATTTTGCCTTCTTTTTTCTCTCAGCCTCGTTCGGCAGAAGAGAGACGACTGCATTCTTTGGACATTGTCTGGGCAGTCAAGGCTTATCTGTCTAGATCTGCAGAGATCCAAGGATCAGACTCGTTTTTTTTTTTTTTTTTTTTCGTTTTACCAAAAGCACCCAAGAAGGGGCAGGGAGCCTCCAAAGCTTCCATTGCCAATTGGGTCCGTCAATTGCTCATTCAGGCCTACGGTCTGAAACATAAAGCTCCTCCCTTTAGGTTGAGAGCTCGTTCTAGCAGGGGTGTAGGAACCTCCTGGGCTTTTCGCCATCAGGTATCCCTGGCTCAGATTTGTAAGGCTGCTACCAGGTCTTCAGTGCATACGTTCCCAAAATTTTATCAAGTGGATGTTCGAGCAGCCGAGGATTTGCCTTTCGGTCGAAGTGTACTGCGGGCTGCCGTATAAGTTCTGATGGCTATTGCTTGGCAGGGTGTCTCCCTTCCCTCAAGGCTATTGCTCTGGGACGTCCCAGCAGGTAATGAATATTAGCTTGACTGTGTCCCATGACGTTTGAAAAATAAAATAGGATTTTTACGTCATACTTACCTGTAAAATCCTTTTCTTTGCGAATATCATTGGACACAGAGATCCCTCCCCTCTTTTTTGAGGATTTGGTGCTTGCTACAAAACTAAAGTGCTTCCTGTATGGGAGGGGTTATATAGGGGATCACTTCCTGTCTGAAGACCTTTGGTCTACCAGTGTCCATTCACCTAATGATGGAGTATAACCCAGCAGGTAATGAATATTAGCCTGACTCTGTGTCCCATGATGTACTCAAAGAAAAGTATTTTACAGGTAAGTATGACGTAAAAATCCTATTTTTTGTTTTTTGCAGGCAACCTTAACTAGCTACACTTTAAAACGTTTCTTTCATTTCAGGTCCAATCATATTTAGGCCACTGTGCAGGATTCTGCATTTTTGTATTCTGTGTACCAATGAGTGATTCAGTATTGCATCATGTCTGATGAAGAAACCTTACATGATTTTAAAACTTGTATATTCATTCTGTTGTTTGCCAATAAACTGTCTCCCTTTAATTCCAAAATTTCTGATTCCAGCTTCACTTGAAATTGCATTATTTTTATCTGTTTTAGCAGGACAGCCAGCTCTCAGATCCCATGCTATTTAACCATATTGGGTAAATTGCTAAAACTGGAACAGAATCTGGAGCAGCTGTGCATAGTAACCAATCAGCTTGTTCAGTTAAAGTTGAACTAAACTATCCTGTATTTGCAACCAAGGATTCTGTCTGCTCCAGTCTTAGTAAATTCTCTTCACAGTGTTTCTTGCTACCAAAATGTAGCCTTCCACTACAATTGGTCCACCCACCCTTCCTAACTCTAACACACAACCAGCTAATAAATATATATATATATATATATATATATATATATATATATATATAAAATTTACTAATAAAATGTCTGATATGTATTTGTTATTTTACAGGAATGGTATGCCAAAAAGCCGGGGTGAAATCAAATTTCAGATGAGGTCAGAAATTTTGTGCATCGTAAGCTGTCTCTCCGATCTGACTAATGCCATCCACTGGATGCCACCGGGATTTCTGTGGGGTGGATGCTCTCCTACATGGTTTGTGGGGCTGATGGGGACAATCTCGTCATTGATTGGAATCTACCAGACTGCTGTTGGCGGAAGTGCTGCTGGTGTATGAGATCAAGAACACAAGAGTAGGCTTTAAACCTTGTGGGTTCACCTTGCCTCCTGCCTGAATTTTGTTTCTAAAACTGGACTGATCTGCTGTTAAATGCTGATATAAATAATCAGTGTGTGGTAAGCGAATTGTTATTTGGGCTCAATCACAGTAGTAATCTGCGTGTACTGCAATGCAGGTATCTCAGTAATTTGCTTGACTAGGATTTTTATTTTTTTTAATAAAAATGCAGCTGGATAAAATTTAAGTTAATGTAGGTCTTTAAAATGTTATAATTTTATGAAATCGGTTATCAGTTAAAAGTAATCTGACAGAAATTGCATTTGCAGCTAAACTGCAGCTTTAGGAAAATCGTACAGCAGGTTTAAAGAAATAACCCTTCTCTGTGTGTGTGAAAACAGTTAGGGCTTATTCATACTTGTATTTACCAGATGTGTTTTGTTATCAATGGAAGCACATCAACCCATAGTTTCACACATTGTAGTGCACTTTGTTTTTCACATCACCATATGTGAACATTAGTGTGCATTCACAAGCACCTAGCAACTAGGTTTGTGTCATACAAAACTAGATAATACAAGGCATCATTTTGTTCCCTACAGATGTCACTCCTTTCTTTAACGTTAGATGGCGCTTTCCATATAAAATGTACTATAGAGTATTTTGTAGAGGTGTTGGGATGCTGTCGTTTACGTAACCCCATTTACAGCATGGCCACAGAAATGTCCATTGCTTTTATGCCTAGACCTGCAGTTCTTCTTGAAAGGACAATTTCTTGCCTCAATTTGCACTCCACACAGTCCATTACTTACCTCTGCCCTGGTTTCATGGTTTCATAGTTTTAGCAATCAGGGGCATGCGGTGCCTGGAACTGCACATCCTTTCTTTCAAAAGCATTCCTGCTGGATCTTTTATCCTGTGCGTACACACCATAACCCCACTCATTTCTATGGGGAGAGCTATACTCCGGACCCCTGGAGCCTGCCTCGAATCTGGCTTCCCATAGGAATCTGTCTTTCAATATGAATGAATGAGACCATGGAGCCAAAGGTACAGTTATTTTTTACAGAGTGTATTCCATTATATATGATCATATATAATTTTTCCTTAAAATGGCAACAGAACTTTTTACTAGTGTGATTTAGGAAGGATGGCTACTTTGCAAAAGAAATTAAACTGTAATTCCACTTTTGTCTGGGTGATCTATGTACATTACAAGGATTATAACAACCTTTGTTGCAGATTCCTACCTCTTGTTATTCTGAAGAAATCCCTGTGTGTTCCTCTGTGCCTCTGTTCTGAATGGGTCTAATAGGAGTGGTTTCATAATTAACTGTCAGGTGTGGAGCTACAGGGCACTAATGAGGAAATCTGCTGGGCCTGCATCCCTTTAGATGGGTTTCTATTGAAAGTTTCTAAAAAAATTCCCTTTTTTTTGCAAGGGATGCCTGAAATCCAGCTTGTATCTTAGCCAGACTTCTGGTAAACTTAATTGGCCAATCACACAAGCAGGAAATGATGTTTCTGGGGAGTGGTCAGTACACACTCTGTGTACAGAAAACTCCAGGTAGCCATATTGCAATGTATTCTCAGAAAATTACAGTGGATGCAGATTGAAAAGGAAAGGTAATTATTAACATTCAATTACAAAATGATTAGTGTCGCAATCATATGTGCTATAATAATTTTTCTTTCTTTACTATTTTTTTTTTCGCCACCAAAGTGGAGTTACCCTTTAACCACTTCAGCCCCGTAAGGATTTGCCCCCTTAATGACAAGGCCATTTTTTGAGATACAGCACTGCATCACTTTAACTGACAATTGCGTGGTCGTGCGACGTGGTACCCAAACAAAATTGACTTCCTTTTTTCCCACAAATAGTGATTTCTTTTGGTGGTGTTTGATCCCCTCTGCGGTTTTTATTTTTTGTGCTATAAACAAAAAAAAGCGTCAATTTTGGAAAAAAAAACAATATTTTTTTAGTTTTTGCTATAATAAATATCCCCAAGCCAGATTGTTATTCCTAGCTAGTATGAACACACGATCTGTCTCTCCTCTCCAGACAGAACTGGGATTTGTGTGTTTTACACACACACACACAAACAAATGCCTGATCTGTCTCTCGCGCCTGCCTGGCGGTCATCACGACTGGCGGCCACATGCATCGGCTCCCCTGCGCGTGCCTGCTCTAGCTGTTTAAAGGGCCGGCGTACAGCTATGGCGATTTGCATGAGAGAGCCGACCTGCCACAGTAGGATGACGGTGGCTGATCGGCTAGTGGTTAAGTAAATAAAGTGTTTTTGAATAAAGCAATGCAAAGGAAGCAAAATACATTTAAAAAATGATGCTGCCTTCATCAGTATTTGTCAACCTTCTATTGTCCTTTATCTTTGGGAATATTCTTGGTGAAAGTTTTGGTGCAAACCGCAAAGTTTTTAAAATTGATTATATCTATTTAAATCGAGTATGCTAAATCAAACCAAAAAGTGTTTTTTCCCAGAAAAAAAAAAACAGCTTTTTTTTTTTTTTTTAAAGTGGATTGCTAGATGTTTCCTTTTGTAAAGTGAGATAAACACTGAACTGTTTCGTTTAGTAAGAACCTAGTTATGACCACTAGAGGGATCCAAGTTATGAGTTTCAAAGAAAGGACTCTTTATAACTACTAAATTGCCTGTAAAATGAACTATAGTATTTTTAATATTTTTACGCATACATATTAAAAAGATGTTGTAATGCTATCGGTGTGTCAGTTTTAAAACTTATGTATAGTATACTGGATGAATATATTTGGGACTAGTACCTGTCACTTAAACAGACTCTTTTTCCTGATTGTACTTTGCTTATCCTTTTGCATCACTGTGTAAGGTGAAGTCTGTGTGATTGAAAACAATAGGCTCTTTGCAGTCTCAAATGCTATGAAACACTCTTGGTGCTTTTAGCAACATAAGATCACATGATCTAGGCTCTAGGTCTCCTAATGGAACAGGTTTTTTTTTGTTTGATTTTTAGCAAGATTAGGTGTTCTTTTAACGCAAAATAATGTTTATTTGTGGGCTAATAATTGATGCGAATCATACCATACTCCTAATATTAAAATAGATGTTAGCGCTTATGCTGAAAAATGAAACTGTACAAGCCCAATCCAGATACTGGTTTCTTTCTTATGATTCATTCCCACATGACACAGAGTTTCACATACAGCGTTTTTTTAATATTTGTCATCTTGTTATCCTTTCCCCTTCGAATGTTATAGATTGACCTGCCTGCCCTCCATCAGAACACACACAAAGTAAAAGTGAAAAACTGTCAATGTGGTGCTGATGAGCAAAGATACAGCAGGTGAATGTGCAAGTGTTACCTCTTCTAGACCAAGGTCATTCGATGTACATACAGAAAGATACAGGTACAACCCTTCTATCCTGTTTTACACCACAGTCTTTGGTGCAGCACCTCCCTGTCAACCAAAGTCTGCTAAGTTACTGACACCCTACATAAAGAGAATCCAGCAACATGGATGCTTAGCTCTTAACTGGAAACCTGTGCTGTCAGTAACCAAGGAGAGAAATCTAAGGATAACAGGGCAGGACTAGCAGTTGCTTTAAATGGCTGCACCTTTAATATGAGAGCAAAGAAGTGGCCTTCCTTTTTTTTCTAGAAGTCACCCACATATTACAGACCAATGCATTAATTCTACCTCTCCTTCCCCTAACCCCAACAAACCCCAATTACAAATAAACAGCATCCACAAGCCACACAGAGCTACTGTTTGGGACAAATGGGCACCTATGACCCACACCAAACCTTGACTAATGAGCACAGCCATTCCTTCACCTGGGGTATTTAACACCTAGGGCCCAATGATCGGTAACCCGCCCCCCCCTTCCACTAAAAGTTCAATGCGATAAGCATGTATGGAGTGTGATATGTCCACACTACAGTGACAAATGGTGTGTTCTAAAATATTCCAATATTTTAAAGTTCAAAGGAGCCTTCTTATTTACTGTAATGCAGTCAGGCTGCATATATTATATAGTAATACATATGCCAAAATAAAAAAAAATACCTAATTTCTACGTGTATTTTTATATTATCTTCATAATCACTCCATCAGAAGGCAGTGGGGGGCTTGAACCCACCCAACGCCTCTCCTCCCACTACATGTAAAAGTAATCTAGCGGCTGCTAGGATTGCTTTTTCACTAAACAACATTGCCACCTTAAAAAAAAAAAGATACTGGGATGATACCTCTAGCTGCTGGCATTACTCCAATATAACCACTCAAAGTCCAGGACATTATGACGTCCTACAGGCAAGAAGTGGTTAAAGAATGCTATACTGTGCAATCTCCTGGGGAAGTACGAAGTTTTGGCTTCTTTGTCCATTATCTGGAAATTTTGCATCCGTGAACCAGCCGGATTAACTGCCATTTCAGAAGCTGCCCTTGATGTTTGTGCAGTGTACAGGCCACAAAGTTTCAAGGAAAAAAAGAGTTCCATTGGGTTATCAAATTTCCAAGATGGATGGCAGTCATATAGGCTTTGTGAGTGCAACTCTTATGATATGTTCTATTTTCACCTGTATGTTATGGAGAATATGTAGATGGGCCAAGCACATATTTCTTCTAGAATTGGCTATCACCATGGACAGCAAACCCAGTCTGCCTGCATAAAAGCAGTAATGAACTTTAAAAACAGATATTTATTTTTAGTAATTTTATTTCTCTAAATAAAATTCTGGGACAAATGCCCAGTGTGTTTTTCATAGTCTCTGTTCTACAAAGGTTTAGGAACTTAATTATATGATCTGTTTTAAGCCATCACTTGTATTCCTAAATTACATGCTATTCCAGACAACTCTTTCATATAATTAGCAGACTGCCTTTTCTTTCCTACAAGGCTCAGTTACTATGTCAAATTTTTAATTTCTTTACTGTCTTATATGTGTATCAGTGCTTTACCCAATAAAGAAAATTGATTTTCATTATTCAAAACGTAATATGCCAGTTCAAAAATCACATTCATATTTCCATCTGGCACATTGTTAAACATATTCATGAGAATTTCTTCTACCAGAATGAAGTGGGACTGTGCTAAGCATTTAGTATAAGTTATTCCTGGGTATGCATAGACTGAAATCAACCACACTTGAATCAAGGCCAACAACAAATAGCGAACACCATGTAGACCTTGGCTTTGACAATCACTACTTTCCTTACTGAGAGGAGAAAAGCAAATGAACAAACAAGCCGATATCAAACAGACCTTACAGCCCGTGTTATTTTTACTGCAGTATGATACTGATACTTCTCATAATCAAAAAAAGAGAAAAAAAACGCGGTATAAAGTGATTTGAACAATAGTCCGACTGTGAAGTCTCATATAAAGAATAAATAGTCCCAATTAAAATCCAAAAGGAAGAAAGATGGGTTTGTGACATAAACTTCATCCAAAAAGAAACAGTGATAACGGACAAAGTTTGCGGAACACACCAATAGGTATTGCGCTTACCAGAAGTAAGCCAAAAAATGGCGAGTGGCTTAAACCCAGCCTGGGCCTTTTAGATAAACAATCCAGATGAAGCAGGAAGGACGCCCTCGTCCCGTGGATCCACCAAGTATGGTCCGAAAAAAATATGACAAAAATATAGCGTAATATTGTTTACATAAACAACACTCCAAACCAGAAAAAAAGTGACACTCAACCAGCCATAAATCATGTGTGATCATATAAAATCCTGTGCTAAATAGCTAGGACAATATAGTGAGTATCATGCAATCATGCAAAATAGAAGTGAATGGGTGAAAGCTACAAAGACTTCCAAAATCTGCTTACCAGATATAACTGGACAGTCAGCGTGTATTAATCACTCCAAAGGTATGTGAAAGGAAATCCCACCAGGTGCTGAGAAAACTATTATGCCCCGTACACACGGTCGGATTTTCCGATGGAAAATGTCCGATCGGAGCGTGTTGTCGGAAATTCCGACCGTGTGTGGGCTCCATCGGACATTTTCCATCGGATTTTCCAACACACAAAGTTGGAGAGCAGGAGATAAAATTTTCCGACAACAAAATCCGTTGTCGGAAATTCCGATCGTGTGTACACAAATCCGACGGACAAAGTGCCACGCATGCTCAGAATAAATAAAGAGATGAAAGCTATTGGCCACTGCCCCGTTTATAGTCCCGACGTACGTGTTTTACGTCACCGCGTTCAGAACGATCGGATTTTCCGACAACTTTGTGTGACCGTGTGTATGCAAGACAAGTTTGAGCCAACATCCGTCGGAAAAAATCCTAGGATTTTGTTGTCGGAATGTCCGAACAAAGTCCGACCGTGTGTACGCCCTATTAGTGCGAACTGCTTACCAGAAGGCAGACCCTTATGTGAAGATTCAATAGGACCAGGAACCAAACACCAAGGAGCAGATAATGATAATGAACCTTAGGGAATATCCCCTTACCAGATATGCAAAGCAGAGAGGGCAGATATATTGCGGTCCCAGCCGGACTCCAGACCGGAACGGTGTTATGCGTCTTGACCACTCAACCCGGGCTCAGCAGTACATATATAATGAAAGAGCCAATAGTGTAATACTGCAATCCCGGGTTCCTGTTCCAAAGTGTTGACTGTTACCGTTGGCAACAGGGAATCCATAATGCTTTTGAATATACGGCTCTTCAGTTCAACATACCCTTTTCTTTATTTAGTGTCAGGGGCCATTAGGTATTCTGACTGACCATGGGCTTTTGTTCTGGGGGTTCTATTAAGATTTTACTTATTTGTTACCCATTCCTATTTCAAAATGTTCTGTCAGAACATTACCAAGGGAGCTACAATTGGTAATTGTTTTAAAACTCCAGTGTCACTCTATTCCTTCATTACTGGGTGTGTTATTGACACGTTTTTGCCTATTAAATATCAGCGATGTCCACAAGTGTTTCAGCTGTCTGAGATTATCCCACCTGATTGACTGAGACACTGCAGCGGTGCCATTGGCTGCCGCTGCTGTCAATCAAGGTCAGCTAGCCAGTCAGGAGAGAGCTATAGCGAGGTCGGGTCGGGCTCCGTGTCTGAATGGACATGGAGCTGTGACTTGGCTCGGGTGCCCCCATAGCAAGCTGCTTGCTGTGGGGGCACTGAACAGGAGGGTGGGGCCAGGATCACAAAAGAGGGACCCGATAAGAGGAGGATCCGGGCTGCTCTGTGCATATCCACTGCAACAGAGGAGGTAAGTTTGTTATTTTTAAGGAATTTTTATAGGGAAAAAAAAGGAGACTTTACAATCACGTTAGAACCAATTTTAAGTTATTCTAAACATACAATATGTAATTCCCATTATCCCTTTTATTTAAGTATAAAAATCATGCCACTGTAAAAAAAAGCATACCTTATTGTATATTTGTTGTTCAGCTGTCACGTGATGTTTCCAAGGTCTTTCCCATCCTCAGGGAATGATCTGAGGGAGGAGTTTCTGGTACTCTGCATGCTCTATAGCAGCAGAAGGCATCTGGACTAATAATTTGTGTCTGTACAGTGCTGGTTGGTGCTGTGCCAGTCACATGACAAGAAAATGGCTTTCAGAATAGAGATAATAAAAAATGGCAATAAAGTGTTTTAACTACTTGCCGCCACTTGTGCATTTACTATGAGCGGCCGGCACAGGCAGGCTGGATCAGATACATGTCATACAGACTGTTCCAGGCGGATCCTGATACCTGACTACTTTCGGCAGCTGGGGGGAATCGCATGATCACAATGTCAACAAAGCTATTATGAATGAATTTTATTCATAAAGGCTGTATTTCCTATAGAGTGATGCTGTGATTGGCCCACAGCTATCACATGGCACCTGGGCCAATCACAACACCCTGTACCATGTGATTAGCTATAGCCAATCACTAGTATTCACAGCTGTTATTAATGTAACCCATGCATGACAGTTCAAAACATTGTTACAATGATCATCAATGTAACAGCAATCAAAGTGTAAAATAAATAAATAAAAAAATAGAAAGCTGATCAGTCCCCCCCGAGTAGTACAGTGTTTCTACGGTCACACAGAACAAAAATAGATGTGAAAGAAAAAAATCTTCATTTTCCAAAAAATTGTGACAAAATATTGCAACTTAAAAAACTTGCAATGTTGTTTACTAAATACCATAGACTGTCTACTTTCCAAAAAGAGTAATTTGGGGGATATTTGTATTGTCCTGGCATTTTAAGGACCTTAAGAAATCAGTACAATAGGATTGATCATTTTTCAAATATACATACCGTAGTTTGTAGACGCTATAACTTCCACACAAACCAATTAACATACACTTATTAGGATTGTTTTTTACCAAAGACATGTAGCAGAATACATTTTGCCTTAAATTTATGATGGGTGAATAATGTAGCACTAACACAAATGCACTTATATTGGTGTATAAGAGAAAATATATGAATAACAAATGTACAAAGGTGACGTGTATATAAAATATAGAAAAAAAAATTTATATATATATATATATATATATATATATATATATATATATAACAAAGTCTAATAATTGAAGAAATCAATTGAGGGAAGCCTGTACATCTACCACCAGTAGAATCAAGGTTGAAATAAACTGGCACTGGCAGGACGTCAAAAATGGCACATCTTCAGCAAAGAGAAAAAGTATATGTACTCTTACCAGAATGGATGGACTAAAATGTTAAGGACAAAGAGTCATAAAAGTATGAGTGCCGGAGTCGGCGGATAAACGAAACTCCAAAGGGTCCAGAACCTCCACACATAGATATGTTTGGCCACCAAACGAACCTCCAATGAAAGGAAAACCACAACTGGGTCCTGGATGTCAAAGGATTGGCTGTACAGCTGAGCAACTCTCATCCAGATGGTATGCAAAAAAAGAATGCTTCCATATAATGTAGGTAAAAAAAAGTAGATTTTTTATTTCTAAAAACTGGCATACGGCAATAAAAAAAAACTGATCACAAGAAAAATTCAAGGCAATGTGGGGAGCGATAAGACAGGCCCTACGTGTTCATTAACACGTATAGAAAAAGTTCTGATGGTACGACCCACATACTGTTTTTTACAGGGGAATGTCAACAGATAAACGATATACTTTGTTGGACACATGGTGAAATGTCTCATAGGGTAGGTCCGAGCTGTAACCGCAGAGATAAACGTATCGGTCTTACGTGGTTTCCCTCCACTATTGGTTCTCGTACTGAGGCTTGGAGCACATGTGGTCAGGTGACCGTTTGTTCTCCAGTCAGCAGCCGCCTTCTTTGCTGAAGGCTGATTGGCTTTTCATTATTGGTCTTCCTCCTATGTAGTCTATATATATATGCCAGCAATGTGGGGGAGCTGTTATATGCCCCAGTTGTAGGCCTTTTTGGTCGAAACGTGTAGGGCTTGGCTTATGGCTTACCACATTGCCTTGAATTTTACTTGTGATCACAGTTTTTTTTATTGCTGTATGCCATTTTTTAGAAATAAAAAACCTACTTTTTTTGACCTACACTTTATGGAAGCATTCTTTTTTGCATACCATCTGGATGAGGGTTGCCCAGCTGTACAGCCAGTCCTTTGACATCCAGGACCCAGTTGTGGTTTTCCTTCCATTGGAGGTTCGTTTTATGGCCACCCATATCTATCCGTGGAGGTTCTGGACCCTTTGGAGTTTTGTTTATCTGCCGACTCCAGCACCCATGCTTTTATGACTCTTTGTCCTTGACATTTGAGTCCATCTATTCTGGTAGTACATATACTTTTTCCCTGTGCTGAAGATGTGCCATTTTTTATGTCGTGCCTGCCGGACCGTGCCAGTTTATTTCAACCTTGATTCTACTGGTGGTGGATGTACAAGTATATATGTATATGTGTGTGTATATATGTGTGTGTGTGTGTGTGTGTGTGTGTGTGTGTGTGTGTGTGTGTGTGTGTGTATATATATATATATATATATATATATATATATATATATATGTATGTATGTATGTATGTATGTATGTATATGTATATATATGTATATGTATATATATGTATATATATATATATATATATATATATTATAAATTCTTTTATTTTTTTTTTTTTTCTATATATGTCACCTTTTGTAATTTATATATTTTCTCTTATACACCAATATAAGTGCATTTGTTTTAACGCTACAATATTCACTATTTATGTTTTATACGTTTGTCACATTTTTTGTAGCTACTTTGTTTTCACTAATTTGAGGTTAGCGCAGTCACGCTTATATTCACATTAAATTTATGAAGAAATTTTGATTTTATTGGATATGTTTTATAACAGAAAATAAAAAATATTGTTTTGCTTTTCCAAATTTTTGCTCTGTTTTCATTTATATAGCCCCATATATAAAGCTTATTACAAATCTATATTTCAAAGTAAATGTTTTTGTAACAAAATGGTGTAGGCTAAGTTTAAGTTGACTGACAATAGCTTTCACTTTGCTCACTCTGTAAAGATATCTAATGGAGGTTCAGCTTATCACAGGCATTGTCACGCCCAGTGGCGATAGTATAGGGGTCGCTGAGGTTGCCATGGCGACCGGCCCCCATGCTGCAGGGGGCCCTTGAGGTCCCCCTGTATACCTCAATAGGAGGAGCGGCAAGGGCGGCTGAGACCGAGCTCCCCGATCCTCAGCCAAACTGTAAATCGGCGCTGCGAGGAGCTCGTCACACTAATCAGACCTAAAATGAAAGCACGGTGTGTGCGCTGTGATCTTTGTCTCCCCCTACAGTGCAGTACCCGGCAGGAAGAGGTGATGGAAAAGGACTGCCGTTTTTTAAAAGGCTATGTGTGTGTTTGTGCATGTGTGCGTGTGTGTGTATATATATAATATATACGTATAACACGCACCCCAACTTAAGATGGGAGTTTACGGGAAAATTTTTTTTTTTTTTAAATCACTTTGAAGCTGCAGCCTGTTCTCTCCCCATCTGCAGCCTGTTCTGTGCCCATCTCCCCCATCAATGCAGCTCACCATCTCATATGAAATCACCAAGCCATCATCTGTCTCCTCGGCTCTCAGTCGGCAGTGACACACACCGTCCCGCCTTCGCCATCAGCATTGGACCAGCTCCTGTGATAGACAGAACACTGGTCCAATGCCGTGGGTGAGGCGGAGCTGTGTGTGTGACGTGAGAGCCAAGTGGAGATGACGGTTCAGTGATTTCCGGCAGCACTCGTGCCCCTCCTTCCCCTCCGGGGTACGCTTGATGTGAGAGCCAAGTGGAGATGACGGTTCAGTGATTTCCGGCAGCACTCGTGCCCCTCCTTCCCCTCCGAGGTATGCTGTCGGCATATGAAACACCCACGATTTTCCCCCTATTTTCAGGGGGAAAAAAGTGCATGTTATACGCTGATAAATACGGTATATATATATATATATATATATATATATATATATATATATATATATATATATATATATATATATATATATGTATGTGTGTGTGTGTGTTTTTGTTAATAGTACCAGCAAAAAAAAAAAAAAAATGCTGTTCCTCTAAAAAGCGATCCATGCTCAGATCGCTTTTCAGAGGCATTAGACAGCCAGTAAAGAGGCAATATGTTGCCTCCTGACCGCCTGTTTTAACCCCTTAAATGCATTATCACTATGCTGCAACTGCATGCAATGCACACAGTTGTGGAGTGGTTGCAGTGCAGTCCCTTTCACCTAGAGGTATACTTCAAGGGTAGCCTGGCTGGAAAGAGATTGAAAAACACTCTCCATTTTCCTCCTGCAGCCGCTGAATGCCTGTGGGAGGGAGAGGAGGAGAAGCAGGGGGAAATGGAGAAATTGGTTCCTTTATATGCAGCCACCCACTTTCGACCGGGCCCTGTTGTTCTGCCACTGGGCTCGGAGGAAAGGGCCCTGTCAGGTTCATGGTTTCTTGCATCGGGGCCCTGAAGATTCTAGTTACGCCACTGGTCACACCCCTCCATCCTGTGTCTATGGTGTGTATATGCTGGGACCAATGGCTAGGTGATGCCTCCATCAATCAACATCTTATATCCTGCCCCCATAGTATTTAGCAATATTAGGACATTGAGGAGGAGGAGGGATGGAGATAGTTAGTGTCATTTACCACTGTGTATAAACCATGTGTGACTCTATAGTTACATGGGCTGCACAGCTAAGGAAAATGAACAGCTTAGAATGGAACTGAAACTGGAGCGTGCTCAGTAGATGTAGCAGCAGCTGGTCTACACAATCTCAGGCTGCAGCTGGGACACAGACAAGGAGGGAGGGGCAGTGAACAGCACGATCAACCAGGTTTGCAATCTAGAGAAAACAAATGCTCTAGTGGCAAAGTGAGTATGAACACAATGTAATATAGCATGTGCTGACAGTTTATAATGATTTGGGTTTAATCACACTTTAATTATTAGCTTGGTCCTAATACTTGAAGGGAAACTTTTGTGAGAGGAACGGGGAGGTTTCCATTGTTTGCATGTCCTTCTAAAATTCCCAGCTATCTGGCCTATATATATAAAGCGGAGTCCACCTCGTGTGAAAGGGGTCTAACGCCTCGACACTTGAATGTGCAGAGTTTCACCATCAATGACCATTGTACTATGTTGGAAGTTCAGATCACCAGCCAGTTTTTATTCTTCAAAAAGGCAAAATGAAAACCGTTCTTTCCATCATTAAACAAACAAAATAGTTAATTGCTCTAATAAACAATACTTCGGCTGCCAGTATTACCTCATTGCTTAGGCTTCATGCACACTGGCGTAAATCTGCCACGGCAGCAGGAAAACGCAAAACAAGATTGCGATTTTTGCCTCGTTTTTCGGTTTCCGGCGGTCAAAACTTTCCTATCCTGAATGCGATTCTTCTGTGTTCAGGAGAGGTATGTTGAAGCTCACCTAAACACGGCAGCTCCTAAACTCTGCTGAAAGCCTATGTGTACATTGACACAGGCTTTTATGTAGTTGAGTTTAGAAGCTTTAGCAAAAAAATGCCAAAAGCTCCTAACCTCAAGTTTAGGAGCTGCCAATGTAGGCTAATGTACATGAAGCCTTAACAGGCTCTGAAGTCCCCAGTCTGCTATGAGGGTCCAAAGGGAGGGTTACCCCAGCTCAGTAGTGTCTCAGTCAGCCAACAGGACACAGCTCCTCTCACAAGTGTGTTTTGCTCTACACCACACCTCACCTGCTAACAGCTTCCTGACTTTTTCTGCCTTTTCTTGCAGACAAGTTAACCTATAACCATAGATAGAGTTGGAGGCTCTTTCCCACCGAAAATCTCTCAGACCCTCTGAATTCTGGGTCCCATATGAAGACCACCCCAACCTCCTGTAGAATTGAGCCACAAGCAGTAGTAATTTTCACTGGCATCGGTGGGTAACTCCTTAGTATCCCTATGTATACACACCATCCTCAAGGTTTTTTTTTTTGTTTTTTTATTCAGGGCTTACACTCACCTGGCTGCAAATCACTTACCCAGCTACCTACACCTCATCAGGTGTGGCATTTCTGAGCTGCTGAGGAACTTATTTTTCCCTGGCGTGTCCAGGAATCCAGATAGTTGTGTGCATCTGAGCATGGTGAATTAATAGGCACCTCGCTACTGGAGAAGATAGCAATGGTGGTAACAGTGAGTGTGGATCTGTCATTCCCTCAAAAGCAGAGTAAGGTATGTCTGCCATAATGTCCAAGTATGCTCTACATTTTTGCACGTTATGGTAAGGGCCGCCCACAACTGACAGGTTTTGTTCTGCCTAGGGTTAATATTATTTACTAAACTGTTAATAGAAACCCTAAAACCTCAACCATAATTTATAAAATGATGAAAAAAATGCTACCCGATTAGTGGCCACCCAATGGCTGAGGAGAGAACATGCTGCTCCAAAAAAAAAAAACAGGAGAAGGTGGCATCTTTAGCAACCAGGAGCATGAAGATGTCAGTCCTGGAGAAGACCAAACTAATAAGTCTGCCATAATGTGCAAGGGTGCTGTTCTTAAAGTTTCACTTTGAGACTGCAATACTCTATAAAAATGTTATCTAACCCTAACCCTTAGACCTCATGCACACAAATGGTGGGAGGCGTAAAAATCTGGGCACTTTCCCACACCCAAGAGTCACATATGCCACCTAGACCCTGCCATACAAGTCATTGGCTGTAAGTGGCTGTACTTTTGTAAACGCTGAGCTTATGTTTGTTTGGGGTTTACCCGCGCATGTGCATACGACACATTTCCTGAACATGGTCATTTCTAACACTGTTTAACCACTGAAAAGCTGATTTTAGGCCATCAGGCACCAAAATCTACAAGTCATACCCTGAGATCTTATACCACCAAGCTCTTTGTATTTTAAACTAGTGAAGCTAAAGCTTTTTTTTTTTTTTTTATGCAGTAAAAAAGTTTTGTCAATTAGATGACATCAATGGACAACCTCTTCAGACCTATGTACTTACACCATAATAAATGATTCAATACACGGGGGTTTCACAGCAATTACTAACTCGTACAGCTCACAGCAGTTCTACAAGATTTGAATTCTTCAATGTTCTATCATCATCAGATAACTGTGAAATAGCTTAGCAAAACATCCCTAGAGATGAGCAGCTATGCATCTTAACCAAGCATTATAAAGAGGAAACCTATATTTTATGTATATTACACAACTATAATAACCATTTCCTCTGTAGTACATAGAAAATTTGTAGTCTGTCTTATTTTTATACCTACGACAAGTGATTATGCTGTTCCCCAGAGTCCAACTCATAGTGTTTTCATGCTTAGCCTGTAATTATAGTTGTCTGCTGTAGAAGTTATAGTCTTAGCATGCTGAATTGTAAATCTGATGCTAGAAAGTGGTAACTCCTGTGTGCTTGCTAGACATGCATTTTACATTTTTAGTAACATATATTTATTTATTGTTTGTATATTTATTTACCATATAGATTTTATATGGGTTGCTGTTGAATACAGCAAACCTAGATCTCACCGTAGAATGTCAGTCTGATACATGTGAAGTCATTGAGGCATTTCAGCACACTATAAGCTTCAGGATACTCAGATTTATTAAAATATATAAGTAATAATATATAAGCAAATATAAGTAAGATTCATATTTACAGCAATATGGAGTTTCTCTGGTCCAGTTATCACACAGCCACTGCACAACATACATGGCTATGTAAAGCTCCAGTTCCCACTGAGCTACTGTAGGGGGTCTAGGGGCCTCCACATATTATTCATGTTGATTCATGGAGTGTATAATGTTCTTCTGTTGTTGATTTCTTTGCTCACCATCTGGAGATAGGACACAGGAGGCACGTTTGGTGAATGCAAAACTACATTTGCCAGCTATTCAGAAACAAGATGGCTCACGTATTAACATTAATTTACATGAAAAGCTGAAGTCCAGACACAAAGCTAAATACACTATGCCACCTGCCTTACCTGTAATTCCGTGCAGCCTCTATTGTGAGCGCAGCCATAAAAGTGACATAATTTTCTCTGTTAGAGTTAGGCTGGCCATAGATGGAGCAAATTTCCACGGGTTGCTGAAAATAAGTTTGCTCGATTCCCCCACCAACACAGACAGTGTTGACAGGGGAATACCTCCTACTGAGCCATTGGGGTTTATTTAATAAAGACAAATCCACTTTGCACTACAATTATTGCTCTTCTGCACTATGTCTGCAGCCTCTGACCATCTCCTCCTACACCATGTCTGCAGCCTCTGACCATCTCCCCCTGCACCATGTCCTCAGCCTCTGACTATCTCCTTCTGCACCATGTCCTCAGCCTCTGACCATCTCCTCCTGCACCATGACCACAGCCTCTAACCATCTCCTCTTGCACCATGTCTGCAGCCTCTGACCATCTCCTTCTGCACTATGTCCGCAGCCTCTGACATCCCCTCCTATACCATGTCCGCAGCCTCTACTCCGCATGCGCCACCGCTCAGGAAAGACTGTACATGCTCGGCTCTTTTCGGGCAGGCGGGCATATGCAGAGTGACGTAATGGCGCCGGGCGGCACCATTTTTAAATGTAAAGTAGTAGTGTCACCTCTGTGAGGTCTCGACGGTGGCGCATGCCTCTCATAACAGCCGTGTAAGACCCCTCTGCAGCCTCTGACTACCTCCTGTTATTGCTCTTCTGCACTATGTCTGCAGCTTTATTATACTGTATCAATAATAGCAAACCATGGGATCCGCACTCAGATTTGTAACGATTGTGTGTGTGTATATAACACAACAGAAACTACCCAAATGACCCTGATTTTTGTTATCATTCATGTTCTCTGAAAAATGGCCAAGAAAGTCTACAAGGGTATGTAAACGTATAAGCACAACTGTATGTATACAGTGGGGACGGAAAGTATTCAGACCCCCTTAAATTTTTCACTCTTTGTTATATTGCAGCCATTTGCTAAAATCATTTTAAAGTTCATTTTTTTTCCTCATTAATGTACACACAGCACCCCATTGACAGAAAAACACAGAATTGTTGACATTTTTGCAGATTTCTTAAAAAAGAAAAACTGAAATATCACATGGTCCTAAGTATTCAGACCCTTTGCTCAGTATTTATTAGAAGCACCCTTTTGATCTAATACAGCCATGAGTCTTTTTGGGAAAGATGCAACAAGTTTTTCACATCTGGATTTGGGGATTCTCTGCCATTCCTCTCCAGTTCTGTTAGGTTGGATGGTAAATGTTGGTGAAGAGCCATTTTTAGGTCTCTCCAGAGATGCTTAATTGGATTTAAGTCAAGGCTCTGGCTGGGCCATTGAAGAATAGTCACGGAGTTGTTGTGAAGCCACTCCTTCGTTATTTTAGCTGTGTGCTTAAGGTCATTGTCTTGTTGGAAGGTAAACCTTCATCCCAGTCTGAGGTCCTGAGCACTCTGGAGAAGGTTTTCGTCCAGGATATCCTTGTACTTGGCCGTATTCATCTTTCCCTGGATTGCAACCAGTCGTCCTGTCCCTGCAGCTGAAAAACACCCCCACAGCATGATGCTGCCACCATCATGCTTCACTGTTGGGACTGTAATGGACAGGTGATGAGCAGTGCCTGGTTTTCTCCACACATACCGCTTAGAATTAAGGCCAAAAAGTTCTATCTTGGTCTCATCAGACCAGAGAATCTTATTTCTCACCATCTTGGAGTCCTTCAGGTTTTTTTTTAGCAAACTCCATGCAGGCTTTCATGTGTCTTGCACTGAGGAGAGGCTTTCGTTGGGCCACTTTGCCATAAAGCCCCGACTGGTGGAGGGCTGCAGTGATGGTTGACTTTCTACAACTTTCTCCCATCTCCCGACTGCATCTCTGGAGCTCTGTCACAGTAATCTTTGGGTTCTTCTTTACCTCCCTCACCAAGGCTCTTCTCCCCCGATAGCTCAGTTTGGCCGGACGGCCAGCTCTAGGAAGGGTTCCGCTCGTCTCAAATGTCTTCCATTTAAGGATTTAAGACACAACTGAAAATACAAGCCCTCCTGGCTACTCTTCAACAGCACTGCTGCTACAGGTACTGGTCCCTCAAACCACCAGCTCTTCCAGGCCCACCGTCTTGGATGCACACACCTTTCTGGACCCACTGACGCCCCCTGTAGGTAACACAAGATCCCTGTTGTTAGGGGTAACAGCAGACTTGTACTCCAAATCTGGTTGCCTATACCTCATGCAGGATTCAGGCTGATGTGCTCTCCTTTCTGGGCTGACCACTTTCCCTAAGCAGCCATGACAGAAAACCTTGCGTTTCTCTGGATTTCCAAAACCTAGGTCTTCCTGTGACACTTCTCCCATCCTGTAGCATTACTGGCGGCCCATTGATGCGATGGAACTCTCCTCTAAGAAGAATTTCCTCTTTAAACTTGCAGTAGTCATCCTGGTCCCCATCCATCAAATGGTAAACCGACCAGAACTCTATCCGTAATAAGGTTTGCAGCAATTTTGGCCACCGGTCCCTAGGCCATTTTCTCTTTACAGCAACTTTTTTAAATCTTACCAGGAAGTCCCCAACCTCCTCTGTAGGCAACATGGATTGTATATAGTCAGAGGCCTAGATCTCAGCCCCTTGCACTGCGCCCCACTCTTTGGTTCAAGCAGAACCGCATTCGTTCACTGTCTCAGACATCACTAGGCCTCCTGGAGTGGCCCTCCTAGGTGGAGACATCATCTCAGGCCATGCTGAGCTCACTTCTTGGCATCTCCTCCATGACTGGGTCTCACTTGTTGCCATAGGATACCACTTCTGAGGACACCACTGGTCACAATCATTAGTAGGTGAGTTCCAAAATTAATCAACCTCCTGTCCAGCTTGGTTATTCCATGAACATTCCTGTGACAAGGGGCACTGGGCAACAGCATGTCCCCATTCACTACAACGCATGCAGCTCAGAGGCCTCCTTGCCTCATGCTGTGGCACCTTTGGGCTCAGGCTGCCAGGGACAACGTCCTCTTTCATCTCCCCTTTAACTGGGGGTGACATGATCAATTTACCCCAGATCACAGCGATGTCACACTCAGACAAATTCTCTGGTGTGGCTGGGGCATGTTGTGAAATACCCTCTAGCCACAATAGCCTTTCCCTGGCTTTAGCAAGGATTGCTTCATTTTTCTGCTTTGACCGCCCCATCCTTGCGGTTGCACACAGCAACTTGTAACACTTCTCAGCAGAGGAAAAAAAAAATATGTTTGATTCTTCTTTCACAGGTACACAACCTGCATGCAACACAGTCCATCAAATAAACCTGTGCAATGCTGTTTGCCTGGCTGCCACACACAGCTAGCAGTAGTTCCTGATGCGACTCACCATGGAGCAAGGCCCTGGATTCCACCGTCTACATGCCCACATTCGAGCACCACTTGTGGCATGGGGGATTGTTCAGCTCAGTGGTAGATGCCTTTTCATGTAGCGAGTACACATCAGACAGGCGTTTATAGTTAAGGGCCTGGTAGCCCACGTTTATTAAATGATAAAAACGAAACAAAAGTCCACTCAGGAATCCCACGCAGGGGTTTAAACGTCATTGAGACACAACTGAAAATACAAGCCCACCTTGCTACTCTTCAACAGCACTGCTGCTACAGGTACTGGTCCCTCAAACCACCAGCTGTTCCAGGCCCACCGTCCTGGATGCACACAGCTTCGGGCTTCTTAAACGCACACAGGCTTCAAGCCCCTCAATGCACACAGCTTCTCTCTTCACACAGAGACACTCACTAGGAGCCACTGCTCCAACTCCACCCTCCATTCACCTTCTGCTCTCACCAGCCCCTCGTTATATGGGCTGTGTGCATCTGGGCACTCAACCTGCTGGCTATCCAAAAGACCCGGACACAGGGTTGGAGATCCCGTCCCACCCATGACTCTCAGGGATCTCCAAACTACAGAATCCCATCTGGAACTAGCAAAACCTGAAGAAACTGACAGCAGTTTTCTCCATTTAAACTCTACACTCTGTAGTCTTGCAGTCCGCAGATATGCAAACTCTGTGTCTCTTTTACCTCCAATTTCATAGGGACAGAGCCTCACTCTGCCACAATATATATATATATATATATATATATATATATATATATATATATATAATCACACGTATATTATATAAATGTGTATGCCCACCCAAGCGTATGACTTTCTTTACTACGCTGCTATGGGCATAGTTAGTTAGCCATTGATAGTTGACTATTTCTATTATAGTTGATATTTATAATGACAACGTTTTTGCAAATAAACAGGCCTATAGTAGAAATGTAAAAATTGCTCTTATCCATAGGGGATATACAGGTGTAGTAATATCTACCACCCTCCCCCCTACTGACTTACTGTATTGTTATAAGCCATAGTTTTTATCGATAATACGTACACATTTGCAATGAATGTTGATGTTATTTTTTTTCTAAAAAAAAAATTAAATGTTTGAAAAAAAATGATTCTGGCATATTTAGCTTAGAATTATTCACATTTTTTCTTCATTGGCCCAGCCCTCTTCTCTTGCACAAGCATGTTGTTGATGTGGTGATTTTGTAACAAAACAGAAGATTTCACAAAGAACCATCACCAAACACATTAATGGCCAGGCAGAAAAGGCACATCTGGCTCTTCGGGGATGCAGTGAGGAGGGAATTGGTGGGGGCTTTACAGAATGTGATCGCTTTGAGATTAACACCAAAGATGTAATAAATGACCCATCAGCTCTTGAGCTGAAAATGACTTTGCTTTGATTATCTGAATGCACCTCCCCCATCATCTTGGGAATCAGACTCTTAACCCCTTGATATTTCTCAAGTCTATTGTCTACATCTAGAATCTAGATATTGTGGAAAATCTCAGTTGCAGTGTTGTGTTTGACCATTTTGCACTGGTTGAAATAATATTTAAACATCTAGAACAGCAACACATTTCAAATTCTCATAAACGAAGAATAATGTATTGTAAAATAGGTCAGTTTAAGTTATTTCATGGAAAAAATATTTTGTTGATTTACTGGTTTGATTTCTATAAAGGTCTGATATTTACTAAAATAGCAAATTTTTTTTACAGCTCAAAATAAATTTATGTAAGAAAGTTTGCTTATTCGCCTATTCATTTATGGACAGTCCATGACAGGTCCCCAAAGGCCCCATAAAGGAGATCATTTCCATCAAAACGATCCATTAAAAATGTACTTTTTTAACCCGCATTTGGGTAGTGATATGTTTTATCGTGTCAGTCTGGTACAGGGCTGAAAATGTGAAGCAGACCAGTACTCCTAAGATCAAAGACTGTAATCTGGAAGATTTAGCCTGATCACTTCAAGATATGGATGGAAAATGTAGGATTTTTTATTCATCACTGCTACAAAGGCAGCAATGAATATATAAAATCTCATACAAATCACAGCCAATACAAAATATTAAAGGAGTGTTAAAACCCTCATGGTTTTTTACCTTAATGCATTCAATCCGTTAAGGTGAAATACATTTTGTACTGCAGCACCCCCCCTAACCCCGCCTTTTTCTTACCTGAACCTGATCGTTCCAGTGACGGGGATGAGCTTAGTAGCTCCAGCTGCTGTCTCGGGTCCTCATTGGATAGATTGATAGCAGCACAAGCCATTGGTTCCCAATGCTGTCAATCAAATCCAGTGACAAAGGAGCCGGGTGACGGGGCTGAGTTCTGCTGTCTGTGTCAATGGACGCAGCAGCAGGCCTCGGGAGCGTGCTCACACAAGTGCCCCCATGGAATGCGTCTCTCCGTTGGGGCACTCGAGAAGAGGTGTAGCCTGAAATGCCACGATGGGACCCCAGAAAAGAAGGATCGGGGCCACTCTGTGCAAAACCCTTGCACAGAAGAGGCAAGTATAACATTAATCCTTATTTAAAAAACAAAAAAAACAAAAAACAAAGCTTTACAGTCACTTTAAACATTTCTATTTCGCTTTATGTCCATCATTTGGCAAAACCCGTGCCCAATTGGTAATTGGGCACCCCACAAGGAATGAAACCATCCCTCTTCTCTCCACTCCCACAAAGTAGGCAAATACCTCCAGTCCTAACCCCACTCTACCCATTAACTAATATGTCCCTGTTCTCCTTACTACACTCTACACACCCCTTAGGGTGCTTTCACACAGGCGGTCCGCCCGGCAGACTACGCTTTGCTCAGCGGGGGATCGATCCACTGATCCCCCGAGCAGGCAGATGACAGATCCGTCTCTGCTCACTGTGCTGAGATGGACCTGTCAAAGCACCACTCTTCTCTATGGGGAGATCGGATGAAAACAGAGCGCCTGTCCTTTTTCATCTGATCCTATCCGATCTGATCCGCCAGATGGATGGAAAATAGGGTCACCATCTGTCTGGATTTCACGGACAGGATCGGATAGCGGCGGATGTCAGCGGACATGTCACCGCTGACATCCGCCGCTCCATAGGAGTGAATGGAGGGTCCAATCAGGTCCGCCTAAAAAAACTGACAGGCGGACCTTAGAGTTTCCAGCAATCCCTAGTAGGTCTTTAACCCTTTCATGGTCAGAGGTCATTGATGGCTCAATGCCCATGCCAAATTCAGCATTCAGCATGCATCATTTAACTTGACAATTACTTTATCACTAATTTGCTTACCTAAATGGTTTTTATTTGGTATGTTGTTTTAATAAACATAATGACAACTACACAGAAATGTAAAATGTAAATGTAAAAAACACTTGTTTCATACCATAATCACACTGAAAATCAGTTCATCATCGTATCGCAGCCTACAACATTCAGATTGCATGTGATCACTATATGGATAAATTAGTTGTACAGTTTCCAGAAACAGACAAATTACTCACAATGCTCTCTCAAAGATTAATGGGATTTTTGTATAGAGAGTGTGTCTGTTAATAAGGCAAGCACCAAAACAGCAATTGATTAAAATAGTATAAATTTATTAAAGAATATAAGATTAAAAACAACACAATAATAATACATTTGTAGACTGTAAATAAGTTAGATTATTAAATACCCCAATATGCAAACATGTGGGTCTCAGCCATAGCTATAATCCATCATACATCTCATTCTTTGCACTAGAAGTCATTCCAGAGTCGGAAAGGGGAGGGGACTTTGATAAGAAGATCCTTCAGAAAGAGAAGAAGCAAGGTGGATTTTCAATCAGAGAGCCACCTACCCACCAGGGTTAAATACGGCATTGTCCTTTAAACCCTTCCTCTAAACTATGAGACGCCTGTCTCTATATTGTTGAACAATATGTGTCAATAGTTAGCAATTTCTATTGTATTCATTTTCTGTTTTATGTCTATGTATATTTATCAATTGCTTTTGGTTTTTTCCTCTTTCTCCCCCCCCACCCTTTTTTTTTTGTTCTTGCTTGGTTTTGTTCTGCTTTGTATCCAGCATAATTATTTTGTGCACATCGCTGGTATTAAGTTGATTGGCACTTCCAGAATATCTATCACCATGTTTAATGTCTTGTTACCTATGATCCATGGAAAAAGAACTTTCATACATTAGAGATCATCTTTCTTATCTGTTTATCCTAAAGAATATGATCTGTGCATGTGAAAGGTCTCAGCAGTCCATTCTAGCTCTCACCCATTTCAGACTCTGGGGCTATTGCTATTGGTGGAAAGGTTTATGTGTCCCTGCCAATGAGGAGGAAGCTTCCCTTTTCTCTCCTCACATCTTGTCCATGCAATCAGCGTGTGACTGATAGCGCCGGCACACCATGACCACTGGAACTGGTGCGCATGCGCGCTTTCAGGGACGCCTGGACAGAAGTGATGTCAGGGGTCAAATGTGACCCATCACTTCCGGTGGGATCGTGGTTACATAAGATGGCTGGGTCGGCATCACGCCGACACATGCATCTTGTTGTCAGTGGTGCAGTGAGCTACACCATTACGCCGGGCTTTTTGCTATCCAGGGACTTACTACAATCCACACCATCTATTTTCATCACGTAAGGGCTCAATTTAGAAGCTCCATAGGCGCTAGTTATTATCAGCTTGGAGGCAGGGAGGCTTTTGTAGGTGGTTACTATCAATATTTCTATCTCTATTGTTGGGCTCTCACAGCGGGGATTTGGCATTCGTTTATGCATTCCATCACTCGGATACCGACTTATTGGCAAGCTAATTATATGCTTTACTGTTTTAGCATCTATCTCTCTTATATATATTACTCTACCTGCTCTCCTTCCTACCTTAATTCAGTAGCTCTACTACTTAAAACAATATATAAAAAGAAAAAGAAAATAAGATAAATAATATGCATAGCCATTAACAAAAATTCTCATTAATATGCTTATCCCTTATTTTATTATTTCCCTGTAGACCAATATTAACAACATGTTACAATTATAACTGTGATGTTATTACCCCCTCTAAGTGGATTGTTATCCAATATTATTATTATCTTGTTATCTAATTAAATCTTAGACTCTTTCTATCTCAATCTCGGTCGTTGCCACGATCCAATCTCTCCACCGGCTATCCCGTTGGGATCTGACCTCAAGTGGGAAGTTTAGTGTATTCTTAATGGGTCGATGGGTGAATAGTGTTACGCTGGGATCATTCATCCTGACAGATCAGGTGAGCATATGTATCTATGTTGTTACTATATAAAATGTAATCTAATATAAAACGTCTCGTTTTTACCTTTTGTTATTGAATTGTTAATTGTATGATTGATACTATATTAATGACATGCTTTATGTCTTAGATGAAATTTTAGATGTCTGCGGTGCCCTGATGAAGCATTTTGCGAAACATGTTGGCAACACCTGCATATCAACGCATCTAATTTCATATATCAAGTACCTATTTACGGTCTACAAATGTATAATGGCTGTGTTGTTTTTAATCTGATATTCTTTAATAAATTCATACTATTTTAAATTGCTATTTTGGTGCTCACCTTATTAACAGACACACTATCTCCATACAAAAATCCCATTAATCTTTGAGAGAGCATTGTCTCTTTCCTACTTTTTATGCATGTGATCACTATGTTATAGCTGACACTGATTGTATGTGGATACATTGATTAAAAGCCTCCTTTGACAGCTTAAAGTGTTACTAAACCCAGGACCCTGCATTCACTATATCTGGTCTCCCACAATACGCAGAACATGGAAGTGCAATCGTTTTAGTAAATATAAACTCATAAATACATTTTTATTATCACCAGTATATAACAGTCTTGTGACTTCAGTCAGTGGTTGGTTAAAGCTTGTAGGATGAGTTTTCATTCTGCTCTTATTGTCCTATAAGGCTGTAGGACCCCTGACCCTCTGTCTGGACAGTGCTAATTGGCCCTGTGCTGGTCACATGCACTCTTCCAAGAAAAAAAAAGAAAAAAACTCTTTAGCAATACACACCCAACTGAGCATGTGCAGAGTAACTCCAAGGCTCTGTACTATCAGGAGATGGTTTGGGACTGTGAAAGAAGAGGAGGGACAGAGAAGACAGGATCAAACAGTCTTTTTACACAATGCAGAGGATTAACCCTTTAGGTTCCACAATGAGTATAACGAGCATTCTTTACTGCATATACAGACTGGCTTTACTGTTGTGGGTTTAGTAACACTTTAACTTAAACTCTGTATCGGTCAGGGGCGTGGCCTGGACGGCAATGTGAGCGGACGCGCCTAGGCAGAGCTCTGCCAGTGATCTATCCTGATTGCGATATCCTGCACACCTATAACCGGCTAAACCGACACATAACGCGGGGAACTATCCCAGCCACCCTTGGGCAAGCATGTCTCCACCGAAGAGAAACAATGCGGCATCCTCCTCCCTAGACAGATACCGCCGAGTAGACCGGGACCTGGAGGGACAAGATGGCGCCACGGCGGCATCTCCTGCCGCGCAGCAAGCAGAACACGAGGCGGCCGACACCACTAGAGTCCTTGAGGCGATCTTGGTAGGCCAAGCCACATTAACCTCCAAAATAGAGGAAGTAAAGGTGGACATTTCACTGATCCGTCAGGACATGACAAAGATCCGGGAACGGGTCACGGAGACTGAGACCAGGATAAGCCGAGCGGAGGACATAATTCACCCCCTACAACACTGCCAGGAAGATATGCAACGCCAACTCCAGCAACTCGCCCAGAAACATGACGATCTCGAGAATCGGGCCCGCAGATCTAACATAAGATTTATTGGTTTGCCGGAGGGTTCGGAGGGCCCCGATCCAGCCACCTTTCTGGAAAAACTTCTTATCACTGCATATGGCAGGGAGGCCTTTTCCAATACATTTGTTGTGGAGCGCGCCCACCGAATGCCCGCTCGCCGCCCCCCTGAGGGTGCACCGCCGCGCACATTCATTGCAAAGCTAATGAACTTCAGGGACCGAGATGCCATCCTCCGCCTAGCAAGAACCAAGGGGAACATACCATTCCAATCGGGACACGTGATGGCCTTCCCGGATTTCTCAGCAGAGATTCAAAAGCAGCGGGCTCGCTTCGGAGAGATAAAACGGCGCCTAAGGGTTCACAACCTGAAATACGCAATGCTGTTCCCGGCCCGTCTCCGGGTGGTGGGAGAGGACCGTGCACATTTCTTCGATGACCCGACCCAGGCAGTGGCCTGGCTGGACCAGCGTGATGCGGAAAGGAACCGTCCCGCCAGCTAGACCTACAGTTCCTCGGTTTTGGTGCCTGTAAGTTGACCTATTTACTTTTCTCCCCCTGCGAACAGTGATTTTCATACTATATCCACAAAGGGAGTTATCCCACATACCTGAAGTACTCAGCGGTCACATAACCAAAAGATACTGCCCTAACACGCTTTAATTTTGCGAATCTGTGATGTGAAGGGACAGAACTTTTCTTTCCTCTACGCATGGATCCGTTTGGCAGACTATATTTCATTTACCTGCCCACACCCTGTTCAGAAAGGCTCCCTTTGGTTCCTTGAGGGATGGGAGAGGAGGTCACATACCACCTCGTGATGTTAAATTTTTTTTTCTGTTTCCTTTTAATTTCTAGTTCTATAGGTGTGCCATGTATGATTGTTACAAATCACGGCGGAGTGGTCGGTTGGGAATACCTACTTACTGACCACTGCTAAGTAATGCCGTTTGTCATTTACATTGCTGATTTTAAACCAGCGTTTGTTCGCCTCCACTGGCGGCACGTGTTCTGCTGATTAAATTGGCGGTAGTGCCCCCAGAGGACAAATGTTAAGATGGTGCGAGACACATTTGCCTACATGAGAGTACAGCTACTCTTATACAATCGCACAGGTTTTGGGATCAATGCCCCAACCAAGTTTGGGAGGTGGAGGGCAGGGAGGGGGGATGGGAAATGTTTTTGGTTGGTTATATGGCTACTGTTATATGGCACAATTGAAAGAACCGATGGATGCCTCATAGGTCATAAACTGCACGGCTGGGGGACTTCCGGGTGGTGGACGTCTATGCCCTGGGCATACCTCCGTGACATGCGTCTCCATGAATTTAAACAACTTAAAAATGTCTAGCACAAAGTTTCTAACATGGAACGTTAGGGGGATTAGAGATAAAATCAAACGATCTGCGATTTTCGGTTGCCTTAAATCCTATCGTGATGATATTATTGTCTTGACTGAGACGCATGTCACTGGACAACTCCAAAGTGCCTTGAAACGCCCGTGGATAGGATGGTCATACCATACCACACACACCCCATATTCACGGGGGGTCTCTGTCCTAATCGCTAAGACCACCCCGTTCAGTTGTATTTCAGTAAAGACTGACCCTCAGGGCAGATTTATCTTTCTACACTGCACCATCTCAGGTACGTAATATCTTATACTGGCCTTTTATATACCCCCACCATACACTTCCTCCTTGATCAATGAGGGCCTCTTATACATGACAAAACACCCCCTACTACCAACCATTTGGCTTGGGGACTTTAATATGATATTGGACCCATCCGTGGATAGGTTACATGTGAAACGAGACGCCCAATCCACCAGTACTACCAGACTTGGACGCACACTGACGGAATTCTCCCTTACAGACACGTGGAGACATCAACACCCGGGCGAGAGAATATTTTCTTGCTTTTCTGCATCACACTCCTCTATGTCA
Source organism: Aquarana catesbeiana (assembly GCF_042186555.1). Classification (NCBI taxonomy): domain Eukaryota; kingdom Metazoa; phylum Chordata; class Amphibia; order Anura; family Ranidae; genus Aquarana; species Aquarana catesbeiana. Next base: position 560,626,675 of record NC_133324.1, read on the forward strand.
CGCATAGATATGATAATCACCTCAAATATTCTACTCCCTTCATTAACAAATACAGGTTATCACACAAGGTCCCTCTCTGATCACGCCCCATGTTGGGCCTCCTTGACACTATCCCCGCCGGCAGGGCCTAGGATATGGCGCCTACATCCCTTTTGGTTGTCGGCTCTCGAGGATCAGGAGGACATACCTAGTGAATGGCAGCATTTCTTTCACACCAACAGTAACACCACCTCCGTGGGAATGGTCTGGGAGTCATTCAAACTACATGTTAGGACCCTACTGACATCACGCATAAATAGATTAAAAGCCAATTCAAGTAAGTTACTCCGAGAGGCAACCGAGAAACTGGATGAGATTACACACGACTTCAATACAAACCCCACACCAGACAGACAAAGCCTCAGCACTTAAACTCCACACTCGAATATTAGATCAATTGCACTTTGAAAAGGCTAAACAAAAACAATTTTTCACAAAACAAAGAATATTTGAACAAGGTGAAAGGGCGGGAAAACTGTTGGCATATCAGGCCAAACAGGACACTAGGCCTCCTGTGGTTGTCTCCCTGAGGGTCACGGGTGATATATTGTTAACCGACCCCAAATCGGTAGCGGATACATTTAGGACATATTATGCAGATCTGTATTCATCTAAAGTGCAGGTTACCGCAGGGGAAACTAGGGTATTTTTACAGGATGTTCCATTTCCCAAGGTCTCGGAATCACAACGGGAGGCCCTTGAGGCCCCGCTTACCGTGGACGAGATTACGGCGGCCGTGGCATCCCTGGCGCCTGCCAAGGCCCCCGGGATGGATGGCCTGCCATTAGATTTCTATGCAGCTTACTCAGAGGTACTGGTGCCCGAATTATTGAGAGTATATAATCACATCTTTGACTCTGAGTCCCTTCCCAACTCACTTAGACAGGCGGTGATCATAGTGCTTCCCAAACCGGGCAAGGACCCACTGTACCCCGAATCCTATCGCCCAATTTCATTACTCCAGGCTGACATTAAGATTTTGGCAAAGATTCTGGCTATGCGCCTAAACCAAATTATTCTATCCCTAATACACCCAGATCAGACTGGATTCATGCCTGGGAAAAACACGGCAATGAATCTACGTCGTCTATACATGAATATCTCAGCGGTTCATGAGGAAATTGGAGATAGGGCAGTGGTAGCACTTGACGCCGCCAAGGCGTTCGACTCCGTGGAGTGGGAATACCTATGGGAGTGCTTGAGGGGGTATGGATTTGGACTTAATTTTATAAAGTGGGTTAAGTTACTTTATTACTTACCTGAGGCCAGAGTATCGGTGAATGGGAGCACATCAGACCCATTCCCCCTTGAAAGAGGGACTAGACAGGGTTGCCCACTCTCCCCGCTCCTGTACGCCTTGGCGGCGGAGCCACTCGCCATATCCCTTAGAAGCAACCCAGGGGTTCGGGGCCTTAGAATGGGTAATGTGTTGGAAAAGGTGAGTCTATATGCAGACGACATGCTCCTATATTTGGAGGACTCGGGTCCATCGTTACAGGCAGCCCTTAACACAATTGAAAACTTTGGAAAGCATTCGGGATTACGCATAAACTGGTCAAAGTCACAAATTCTCCCTCTAGATATATCACCACCCACTAGACTATCAGCAAATCTCCCTTTGCAGAGGGTGACATGCATTCAATACCTGGGAATAAAAATAACTAGAGACCCCACGGAATTTTTAGATAACAACATAGAACCACTATTTTCATACCTCAAAACACATATACAGATATGGGCAAGACTCCCACTGGGGATCATGGGTAGGATCAACCTTATTAAAATGATCATAATGCCAAAATTTTTGTATGTTTTTTGGAACTCACAGTACTTATCCCCCTAAAAATTTTCAAAACAATAGACAAACTCATTAATTCATTCGTATGGGGCTCAGGAAGACATAAACTGGCTTAGAACACTCTTAAAAACCCTACCACATCTGGAGGAACAGCCCTACCAGACTTCCATTAATACTATATAGCAGCACAACTATCTAATTTCTACCACATTCATAACACAGACAGTGACAAATACCAGACCCTGGTTTGCAACAAACCTAATAAGGATACCCATACCCCCTTGCAGGTCTTATTCAGGGGTAGATCGGGCGGGAGGGGAGTGGCCGGCCAAGGACCCCTCCTGAAACAGCATCAACGCGTATGGGAGATAGCATTAAAACTCTGTATCGGTCAGACTTACATGTCTAGCTACGCTATGACTCCATAATACTACAATGCTCTGCTTTCCCTATTCCAAAACACAGTACATAGGTTAAATTGATGTATTCGTATTTACGTTAATTTTAACTATACTGTATGTGGTTAGCTGTTTAGTTATAATTTGCAGCTGCCATTCTGGTATACGGTACGTTTTGTTACTGAATTGCAGATATTCAGCATTTGGTTTAGCAATAGGATGGAGATGTGAGAAAATATAAGTCTCTGAGAGCCTTTAAACAAAGCCTGTGAAACCAGCACTTACTGTGCATAAGTCTCCAGAGGGAGGGGCAGCTTTCAGGAAGACTGCGTTTTATCTTCTGGTTCTCATCCACACCCATTCTCATAAAAGTACACCTTGTAACTTGGCTGTCATTTCAGATTTTATATTCTTACCTTGTCCTTGCAATAAGCAGGAAATGTGTGTTGTCTGAAACTTATCAAATACCAGAGAGCTATTAATGTTTCAATGTAAAGACAATCTTTTTTTTATAAGGTTCAGGCCTCGTGCACACTGGATGTTTTTGCACCTGCTTCTAGGGGCAACGGGTGTTTTTTTTTTTTTCTCCTGCCTCTGAATTCCTCTGCGTGTGGGGAGGTACAGCATGGTGTGGTGACAGTAAGCATACAGATTTTGGTTTCAGAGAACAGAACTTCAATTAATGCAGAATCCTTCAATTCACAACAAACCCAGTGGGAACGCACCTGACCGGGAATACTCACACCAATATCAGCAATGTGTAGCAGAGCAGGTCTGAATGAGGCCTGGCCCCTCCGAGCCCAAATGAGGAGGTTCTCAGAAGGATAGCATGTCCATATCCTTTTTCTACTCACCTGGAACCTCTCCCTGCTAACCACTGTCATGATCAGATGCGTGACCTGTCCATACACTACCCACAAGTGAAATGCGCACCAAGCCTGGGAGCCAGGGCCTTACATAGGCTCTGCCTGACCTTAGATGGCTGCTAGAGTCACATTGGGCAGAATCTTCCAATTGGATAGCTTCCCCAGTGACCCTGGAAATCATAGAGGAACCATGTTCCTCCTGACTTCCTCTATCCCTGCTATGCCGCTGCGGTTGAGCACCACCTGCAGTGGAGAAAGTAGACTGCACCTGCCTACATGCATTGCAGCCTATGTGTCCATGCACACACAGGCTTTTACCAGCATTTAGTGGTAGGGGCTTTTAGAGGCAGAAAAAAAAACCCACTGCCAGTGCATCCAGAAGCAACGGTATTTTGGCAGAAAAAAAAATAGCTTGATGCTTGTAAATGCGTGTTAACGATTGTAAACACTTGTTAATGCTAGGTGCAGTTAGCTCTTGAACGGTAATTCATTTAAATTACCAGAATAAATTATTATTTTGGCTAAAAATGCATTAAGATAAAAAGCCTTCTGTGTGCAGTAGCCCTGCTCGGCTCCCCGATACTTACCTAAGCCCCATCTCTGTCCAGTTATGTCCACGAATGTCTCGGCCATCGGGAACTCTCCCTCCTGATTGGCTGAGACACAGTAGTGGCACCATTGGCTACCGCTGTTGTCAATCAAAGTCAGTTAGCCAATCAGGAGAGAGAGGGGATGGGGACAAACCACAGCTCCTGTCTGAATGGATACACTAGGCTGTGACTTGGCTTGGGTGCCCCCATAGCAAGCTGCTTGCTATGGGGGCACTCAACAGGAGGGAGGGACCAGGAGCACAGAAGAGGCACTCGAAAAGAGGAGGATCTGGACTGCTCTGTGCAATTTCGCTACACAGAGCAGGTAAGTATAACATGTTTGTTATTTTTTATAGAAAAAAGAACGAGACTTTACAATTACTTTAATGTGTAGAAACAAATAGACTGATTTGCAGATCAGTCAGGCTTCACTATCTAACAATATTCAAGATATTCCACCAGGGAGGAGACCTTTCAAAATCTGGGCCCTTTCACATGAGCAATCTAATTAGGTCTGCCTGTCAGTTTTTCAGGTGGTCCTGATCGGACTCATCCTCACATCCGGGTGCCTCCCCCTGTTTCTGGGAGAATGTTCTAGAGTAGTGGGCAGGAGGTTAGAAGGGTCTGCCTTGAATATTTATAAAGCTTTGGCCAATCCCTAGTAGTGGGCTGGTAGAGGGCAGAGCTTACCTCATAAATAGGCATGAGCCATGCCAGCAGGGGCAGTCAGGTGAAAGATGGAGATAAAGTACTGAGGAGGCTGTCGGTGGAGCTCAGGGGTACCCCCTAGTTTTTGGGGGGTGTCCTGCCTTGGGCCCGGGTGCTGGAAGGATCCTGCCACAACACATGGAGGAAGCCCTTCCTGGAGGCACAGGAGCAAGAGAGAGGATAGTGTGAATAGATCAGCACTACTGGGGAATTACTAGGGGGAGACTGCCACATGTAGCCAGATCTCCCTGAAGACAGAGGTATGCTTCAGTCTTCATCCTTCCCCATGAGACCTCCTGAGGGTCAGTGGGCTGTGAAGAGTCAGTCTGGAGGTCTGGAGAGGAAGATTAGCCTGGAGGGCTAGTGAAAGGGGCAGCTGCAGCCAGGTGGGTTGACAGAGCCTGAAGAGGTGGTGCTGGGACCAGTAGCCACAGGAGGAGGAGTACAAGCTGATCACTGTATTTTGCTACACATCAAGGAGCTTTGAGTTCCTGCCTGTAAACTGACAGGCCGGGCAAGGAGAGCATTAATCAGAGAAGAAGCCAATATGCCCATGGTAACTCTGGAGGAGATGCAGAGATCCACTGCTCAGATGGGAGAATCTGTCCACAGGACAATTATTAGTTGTGCACTCCACAAATCTGGCTTTTATGGAAGAGTGGCAAGAAGAAAGCCATTTTCAAAAAAAGCTATAAGAAGTCCTGTTTACAGTTTGCGAAAAGCCATGTGGGGGACACAGCAAACATGGAAGAAGGTGCTCTGGTCAGGTGAGGCCAAAATGTAACTTTTTGGCCTAAAAGTAAAATGCTCTGTGTGGCGGAAAACTAACAATGCACATAACCCTGAACACACCATCCCCACTGTGAAACATGGTGGTGGCAGCATCATGTTGTGGGGATGCTTTTCTTCAGCAGGGACAGGGAAGCTCCTCAGAGTTGATGGGAAGATGGATGGAGCCAAATACAGGGCAATCTTAGAAGAAAACCTGTTAGAGTCTGCAAAAGACTTGAGATTGGGGCAGAGCTTCTCCTTCCAGCAGGACAACTGCCCTAAACATACAGCCATAGCTACAATGGAATGGTTCAGATCAAAGTTTATTCATGTGTTAGAATGGCCCAGTCAAAGTCCAGACCTAAATCCAATTGAGAATCTGTGGCAAGACTTGAAAATTGCTGTTCACAGACGCTCTCCATCCAATCTGACAGAGCTTGAGCTATTTTGCAAAGAAGAATGGACAAAAATGTGACTTTCTAGATGTGCAAAGACTTGCAACTGTAATTGCAGCGAAAGGTGGTTCTACAAACTATTGACTCGGGGGCTGAATACAAATGCACGCCACACTTTTCACATATTTATTTGTAAAAAATGTTGAAAACCATTTATCATTTTTTTCCCACTTCACAATTATGTGCCTCTTTGTGTTGGTTTATCACATAAAATCCCAATAAAATACATTTACGTTTTTGGTTGTACCATGACAAAATGTGGAAAATTTCAAGGGGTATAAATATTTTTTTAAGGCACTGTAAGTATTTTAATGAAAAAAGGGAAGCTTTACTATCACTTTAATGTTAGTAATATAAAGTCTGATAACTTTTACAACGTATAGTTTTAGAGCTCATTCACATAAGCAGAAAAAATGCTGTGTTTAGATGTGTACAGCAGATAGATTTGTACACATTTAAATGCAGCACTATAGTAATCAATGAGCACATACACACAGTCGCGTCTACATACGAAAAATGTGCAGTGTGCTTAGCTGAAAAAAGTAGCACGCAGCTGTAGATTTTACACACATAAATGCAAGTACTTTCTGGTACGTATTCTACATAGAATCTTTGTAGCTCTGCCAGCAAGAACCTTTCTTTCATGCAGTCATTGAGTTCAACCTCAATGTTCACAGGTGCAAATGTCCACCTGGAATAAATCTGATCTGTAAGAAAGCTTAACTCTATATACTCTACCCAATGTGATAACGTCTGGGCAAGCTAACGGGTCCTTCTGGCACCAGCCTGTAATTTAGTGAGATGCAATAGCAGCCAAAAAATTTGTAATTTTGTTGCCCCTCCACTTCTACTGAGTTGGAGTGAATCAGTGTGCTAAACAGGCCAAGAGAGAACACAAATCGCTCCCCCTTCCCCTCTTTTACTTGCACCGCAGGCAATGTACACTAAAAAGAAAAAAATGTTAAGAGCCAGGGAAAGATTTTTTTGGCAGAACACTTAAAAGTCTCCGGGCAATTATATTGTTTTAAGCTATAGCTCCATCTTAATAAGTGTTTCCATTTTAGGCTACAACATGGGCGTATTACAATAATCCCATTTACACTGGATCTTTCTGCCTTGAGCTAGCAGAAAAATTTAGCAAAAAAAAAATGCTTTTCTGACGCATATTTGCATGTGTTCATGCACACATGGCATTTATAGGTGTATGGTCATAATTTCATTCTAGTGGCCAGAATATTCATATGTTTTAGCCACTAGAAATTAAATGATATGCATACATGCGTGTATATGCACCTTTATGTGCGTATATACCTACATTTTGCAAGTATGCGTCTCTCTATATGCAGATTTGTGGCATTTTTTTATGCCCATAGGGGACTTGCATATGGTATTGATGTATTAACATTAGATTCCTGGCAGAAAATTCCTGTATAAAAACGTGGGGATTGGCAGTATGGTAAATTTGCATATTTGTGTGTTTTTACGCATACGTGCACGCACACTTAAAAAGTTTTCTAGCTTTTGTTGGGATGTGTTGTACATGTGTATGTGCATATTGGTGTGTATAAGTGCATATAAGCGTACACGCAAAAAACACTGTCCAGTCTAGTAGTGCAGATTTTTTTTTTTTTCACTGATCTATAATGCAGCCCATTGTTAAAAACAATGGGCTGCATTTAAATTAGAAAGAAAAAAAAGCTCCTGTATGCCAGTGTGCAAGAGGCCTAAATGCTGCTCTAAAATACAAATCAAAATGGCACATTGTGCATGGACACATTGGCCAACACAGAGCTGCATTCAGAGGCATAAAAACAAAAAATGCTACCGAAAGCAGTTTTTTTTTGTTTGTGTGCATGAGGCTTACTGTCCAGTCATACAATATCATTTTTATTAATAGGCACATGGTATTATATTCAGAGGCAAATTTATGACAGTTTAATATAGTAGTAACATCAAATAAATATTTATTTCAAACAATAAAGATATCAGTTTTTGGGTAAAAAATTAAAGCGGAATTCCAGCTTAACCCTAACTACTCTTAAAAATGTCCTCTCTTCCTTCCTAACACCTATGCTTATTAACCTGTGAAGAAAGATGTACTTACCTATTTTCAGCCCACTCCTGTATGGTCATGTTACCTCCCCTGTGTCAGCCAGCGGCAGCTACAGGAGAGAAGAGAGCAATCCAACAACATCTAGTAAAGGCTGGAGTAGTGATATAGGCTTCAATCCATTGTTGGTGTTTCCTCCTCTCCCCTGCAGCCACGCTAGCTGACACAGGGGAGTGGGATCATGTGACCAGACTACAGCAGCCTAAAAATAGGTATATGCATCTTTCTTACACAGTTTAGTTAGCATGGGTGTTAGGAACGGGGGAGAGGGCAGTTTTAAGAGTAGTTAGAATTTTACGTTAAACCAGGGGCGGCCTGTCTAATAAGGGCGCACAGGCACCACCTCCCCTATCCATGCCGCCGCCACACTATATCCATGCATCCGGCCCCTTTCAGGATGCCGGGCACATGAATTACAGTGACGGGGTGTTTTTTTGAAGCACCGATTAGAGTCAGAGGCTCTAATAGGCTTCAAAATAGGGTGGACTCCGGGCGCAGAGCATTGTGCTCGGAGCCCACACAGGTGCCTTAGAATGGATAATGAATATTCACTAGTCTCACACTGAATCGCCTTTCCGCCAATCAGGAAGCGCGGCTCTAAGACACGTTTCCCGATTGGCTGAAAGGAGAGGCGTTCTGATTGGCCGCGGAGGAGGAGGTAGGAGACGGAAACCGCGGAGCAGGGGAAGGAGAAGCTGCTCGTGATGCCCGCGGAGGAGACTGGGGAAGCCGCCTGTGATTGCCCAGCATGGATGAGGTAAGTTTTTGGGAGCACTGTTTGCCACCCCCCCTAAAAAAATTACCTCCAGCCGCCACTGCATTAAACACTACTGTCTGTGCCTGTGATTACTCCTTTCAAGTTTTCAGCATCATGCACACAGGATGTTTTTACTTCAGGAGAAGAAAACACAGCCTAAAAAAGCCCCCAAAGCCGTGTTTTGCAAGCATGTTTATGCGCATTCATGCATGTGCATGCATTTAGAGTCTTCTATTAATTCTATTCCATTAGAATGCATAAATGCACAATGTGCAAACACGCCTAAACACATCTAGCCTTAATGCACAGTGCAAAAACCTTTGGCTTTTTTTCCACCCAAATGCTCCTTTTCCAAACACGCAAGTGATTTTTTTTTCTGCCACTAAACTCCTGTAATCACTTTCCTGTCGCATCATGGCAGCATACACTTTGGGTTGTGACTCCGCCCCCACAACCTGATAGGACTACATAGCTATAAGTTGTAGAGATGGCCCCTGCCCAGTATTCTCTTATTTTTCCTCACCTGAAGGACTGAACATATCAGAAGCACCCCCTTACCGAATTCGCCCCAGCCAGGTTCTAGCCTCTCCTGGGTGGAAGTCCTTACCTGTACAGCCTCTAAACGAGCTAGATGGAAGGAGCCCCGCTCTGGTGATCTCGGGGGTATGTTGCGGTCTAGTATAAGCCTTAAACAGGCTTAGTTGTTGTGCAGCGGTCGCCATGCCTCCTTTTTTCACTTTGTGTCTTTCTCCCTCTTTGCTGGGCTCTGTGGTCCCTCTGTGCCTCCCTACAGGCTTCCCGGGCATCCCGGCGCTTCCGCGCATGCGCGGTGCGCGCCGTCAGGGCGTCCTTTTGATTTTGCCAGTTTCCAAGATGGCGCCGGGCGCCTCGCGCCGCTACTGCGCATGCGCGAGCGGGTCGTGACCTCGGCGGCCATGGCGGCAAATTTAAAAGCCCTGTTTGTCATTTCTGAGCTCTCCTTGCTTCCTGGAAGACTTCTGACTGCTGTGTTTTGAACTTCTGCATTCCTAAAGCTCCCTCTCTCTCTGGGTAAGTGTCTAATACTTATGCACTGTTTTGTGGGACCTGGTTGCATGTTCTTACCTTCCTATACCTTTCTCAGGTATTCACCTTCCTCTCCTATGGAGGCCGCTGCCCCAGCAGATCACCACCAGCCTAATAGGTAAGGGGGGGGGATTCCAGCGGTAAGTAGAGAAGATTGAAAAAGAGAGCAGGACCGTACTAATGCTACCTAATTGGTCAGCCTGTCAGGTCCGCAAGATCATCTAAATCAGGACGAAGAGAATCTTCGCACAGGAGAAGCCGCTCCGGCCATAGACGCAGCCGCTCACGCGGAAGAAGCCGCTCAGGCCGCAAGGGGAGTCGCAGACGGAGTCGATCCCACTCAAGGCATAGCCGTTCCTACCGCAGAAGATCCCCTGCACGAGGACACCAATCCTCTACGCACCCTTCCCGCCCAGCCGGGAACGCTTGCTGGGTATGTGGGGCCACGGCCCTCCCAGACAAACTAGCCTGCCGCAAGTGCATAGATGAAGCCACCAGGGAGAAAGAGCCGGATTCCATAGAACCCACTGGAGTCTCTACTCCCCAGGTCTCAACTCCTGATGTGGAGTTTACGGCCTATAGCACCTCACCCACCATTCCCAGTGCATCAAGAGAGCAAGAACTACCGTCGGATGATGAAGAGCCGGAAGCTTCAGCTGGCTTTGATTTTGCGCTCATAGAACCGTTCATCAGATCGGTTAAGGAAGCGATTAACTGGGAGGAGCTTGAGGAGACACAGCCTAAACAGAGAAAATATTTCCCAAACCTCAAGAAGGTTCCGGAGGCTTTCCCATTCATCGACGAGTTAGAGGAGCTCATTAAGGAGGAGTGGCAGAATCCGGAAAAGAAGTTCAGTCTGTCCAACAGACTTACCAAACTGTACCCTCTCAAGGAACCCAAAGTATCTCCTTTACTTTCTCCTCCAGTAGTGGATGCATCTTTGATGCGTCTAGCCAGGCACGTGACGCTCCCCATTGAAGATGCAGTAACGTTCAGAGACGTGCTTGACAGGAAGGTGGATACAGACCTTAAGAGAGCTTACCTGTTCGCAGGAGGCGCCTGCAGGCCAGCGGTGGCATTAGCGGCGGTTGGGAAAGCTATCTCCAGCTGGTCCTCAGCTACAGCGAGGCTCGTCACTGAGGGCGCAGATCAAGAACAGATCACTAAGGCCTTACAAGAACTTAGCCTTGCGGGAGATTTCGTGGCGGAGGCTTCCGTAGATACTATCAGATCCACCTCAAGGTCTATGTTAGCCTCTGTAATGGCCAGAAGGGCGCTATGGCTTAAACCTTGGTCGGCTGACCCCGCCTCGAAGTCAAACTGGTGCAGGATTCCGTATGATGGGGTGAACCTCTTTGGAGCAAAGCTGGATACCGCAATCTCTAAAGTAACAGGCGGGAAGTCGGGTCTCATACCATTGGACAGAAGGCCGAAACAACAAAGGCCACCTCCCTTTAAACGTAACCTTCCGGAAAGATATAGGGATCCGAAATCCTATAGACCCGGGAAGGAATACAGAAGGAGCTGGAAGAACCCCCAGACGTCCTTCCTTAAGTTCCAGAAACCCAAGACCCCTGCCTCCAATGACCAGAAGTCCTTTTGAAGGTTCGCCCGCCCAACCAGCGGTAGTGGGGGCCAGACTCACAAAGTTCAAGTTGGTCTGGGCGGGAATGATAAAAGACCCATGGACGGTGTCCACCATTCATTTCGGTCACAGGTGGGCATTCAGAGGTCGTCCTCCAAGAGACCAATTCTGCTCAACCAGACTTCCTCCTTCTCAAGAGAAAAGACTATCCCTAGTCCAGTATATCCAAGAGTTGCTCCAGAAACAAGCAATAGTGGAGGTTCCGCCATCCCAAAGAGGCAAAGGGTTCTACTCCCCACTTTTCTTAGTGAAAAAGAAATCAGGGGACCTTCGTCCAGTCTTGGACCTAAAAAACCTCAACCGGTCGATACGGTTAGAAACATTCAAGATGGAAAGCCTTCAATCAATCCTCCAAGCAATAAACTTGGGAGATTGGATGCTGTCAATCGACCTCCAGGACGCGTATTTGCATATCCCTATCCATTCCGAGTTCCAAAAATTTCTCCGGTTTACCCTAAATCATCGGCACTTCCAATTCCGAAGCCTTCCGTTCGGGATCTCTACCGCACCCAGGACGTTTACAAAAGTCCTATTACCTGTAATAGCCCACCTGAGAGAAAACGGGCTGAGGGTCCACCATTACCTGGACGACATCCTACTTCTCTCAGACAGCCAGGACTCTCTTGTCCTTCACAGGGAAATCCTGGTCTCCACATTACAGTCCCTAGGGTGGCTGATAAATTGGAAGAAGAGCAACATCCATCCCACACAGAGAATGGTCTTTCTGGGGGCCGAATTGGACACAAGGGAGAATACGGTGGAACTTCCGGGGGGAAAAAATCCCTCCTCTAATTCAAAAGGTGAAAAGGGCAATCTCCGCTACAATGCTCCCGGCCAGGACCTGTCTCAGTATCCTGGGCTCCCTAGCTTCCACCATTCCAATGGTCCAATGGGCGCAATGGAATTCGAGGCCTCTTCAGATCTCCTTCCTACGTCAGTGGAAGGGCACATCAATGTCCCAACCAATCCTCATCTCTCAGGAGGTAAAGCAATCGTTGATGTGGTGGGTACGTCCTCACAACTTGAGAAGATGCAGGCATATAGTCACTCCCTATCAAGAAACCGTGACCTCAGATGCCAGTCTACAGGGATGGGGAGCCCACTATCAGGACCTTGCGGCTCAGGGTCGTTGGCCTTTCAGGGCACAGGATACAGTGTCGAACGTTCTGGAGATGAGAGCAGCGTTCCAGGCTCTCCTGGCCTTCAGTTCTCACTTGAGGAGGAAGCACGTCCTCCTGAGGATGGACAACAAGGTGGCCGTTGCCTACATCAACAGGCAGGGGGGCACCAGAAGCAGGTCCATGTTACAGGAGGTCCGTCCTGTTCTGGAATGGGCGCAGCTGAATCTACTGGACCTAAGGGCGGTTTATGTCCCGGGAGTCCAGAACACCTTAGCCGACTCACTAAGCAGAAATTTCCACTCCAACAACGAATGGTCTCTGAGTCCACAAGCCTATGCTCTCATATCCCGAACCTGGGGTCCTCCAGAGATAGACCTAGCAGCAACTCCGGAGAACACAAAGTGTCAGAGATTCCTATCAAGGACACCGTTTCCTTCGGCAGAGGGGACGGACTGCCTCCAACACCCCTGGAACTTTCACCTGGGGTACATTTTCCCCCCGACGCCTCTCATAGCGAGATTCCTCCTGAGGCTCAAGAAGTCAACAGCATTGGTGGTAGCAGTGATCCCTTTCTGGCCGAGGAGGCCATGGTTTACTACCCTCATGCAGCTGAACACGGCAGAGCCTCTGCCTCTCCCATTGACGACAGACCTACTCTCCCAGGGACATCTTCTTCACCCGAACCCGGGGAAGCTACACTTGATGGCCTGGAGACTGAAAGGGCTAGATACCTAGAGCAGGGCTGTTCCCAGAAGGTGGTGGATACCTTACTCCAGGCCAGAAAGCCTACTACCAACATCACGTACAGAAGAGTTTGGGAAAAATTTGTCTCCTTCTCCCACCAGCAAGGTTGGGACTCGTCCTCCCCGTCGGTGTCTCACATCTTGGAGTTCCTTCAATCAGGCCTAGAGAAAGGCCTTAGGTCAAGCACCCTGAAGGTCCAGGTATCGGCCCTGTCCGCCTTGACAGGAGTTAAATGGGCGCAAGAGCCTCTGGTGGTTCAGTTTCAGAGGGCCTGTCTAAAGCTGAGGCCCCCCAGAAAACCGTCATTCCCGGTCTGGGATCTCTCAATTGTTCTAGAGTCATTATCCAAGGAACCCTTTTTTCCAATGCAGAGCATATCCCTCTGGGATCTAACGCTGAAGGTTTCATTTTTAATAGCCATAACATCGGCGAAGCGAGTGTCAGAAATGCAAGCTCTAATGGTTAGCGAACCATACTTGGTTGTTCTTCCAGACAGGCTAGTCCTAAGGCCTTCGGATCGATTCATCCCCAAGGTGTCCTCATCCTTCCATTTTAACCAGGAGATTAATCTTCCAGCACTCAGCACGGATCAGGGAGACCCTCATCCACTAGATGTTAAGGGTACCGTTATAGAATACCTCTCAGCAACAAAATCCATCAGAAAGTCGGAAAACCTCCTAATTATCCCACATGGTTTCAGGAGAGGTCAAGCGGCATCCTCACGCACCATTGCTTCATGGCTAGTAAAGACCATCAAGAGATCTTACTCACTGAGTAACCATCAAGTACCTGAGGGCTTAAGGGCACACTCCACCAGGGCAGTGGCAACCTCCTGGGCGGCATATTGTAGAGTCTCGGCGGAGACGATTTGCAGAGCGGCTACCTGGTCCTCCAGGAACACCTTCATGTCTCATTACAAGGTGGATTCCGCCTGCTTATCCACGGTGGATTTCGGAAGATCCGTTATCCAGGCCAATTCCTCTATTATTTGATTAATAAACTTAGTTTGAATTCCCACCCAGTCTTTGCGAGTTACTCCCCAAAGTGTATGCTGCCATGATGCGACAGGAAAACGGAAAATTGTATACTCACCTTTCCGTAATTTTCCTTTCCTGTCGTATCTTCATGGCAGCATACAATCTCCCACCCGTCTAAGGTGAGATATATATATACGGAGAATACTGGGCAGGGGCCATCTCTACAACTTATAGCTATGTAGTCCTATCAGGTTGTGGGGGCGGAGTCACAACCCAAAGTGTATGCTGCCATGAAGATACGACAGGAAAGGAAAATTACGGAAAGGTGAGTATACAATTTTCCGTTTTTGTGTTTGGACACAAACTGTTGGTTAACACAGGAGGTAGTTTTGAAGCAGAAAGAAAAAACATCAAATGCTTGTAAAAGTAGCATTTTTGATGTCCTGTGTGCATGAGGCCATAAGTCAGTGTCTGAATTTCTCTTAGATAAAATAGCTGTCCAAAATACCAAGCCATTGACTCTGATTTAAAGCACCTGTGCAAGATAAAGGAAAACCTGCAAACATGGCCTGTTGGGGATACTTGAGGACTGAGGTTGAGAACCACTGGACTACAGAACACCTCCCCAATGTTATAGAGAGGGGAAGAATTCTTTATTTCTGTCTTGGGGGGGCAACACTACTCCTCCATAGATTTAGTACAGTGAATAAGTGTTTTCTAAAAAAAAAAATGCAGCCACTACATCTAAGAAATGGTAAGCTGCAATATATTACATTTTTGTTCTTTAATATAAATACACTTTAATGCTAACCACTGAACAATGCCTAAGCCCGATTTGCATGCCTAACCACCTCTTTAATCCACCCTCTTGCCTAACATATGAAACATATGAAAATGTCAGAGCTGTTTTGCATAGCCCAGAGGGAAGGCACTGGCAGCAACCTGTAAACTGCCTTAGGAAATTCAGCTAATGTGAAAGAGATGAAATCTGAAATAAAGGTGCTTCACAGGTTCTCTTAGATAGCAAATTTTAAAATAATTATATCAGTTTAAAAAAGACATGAACATCCTAAATTCAGGTTTTTATATTTGAGTTAGGCTCCTAAATTTAAAGTGGAACTATGGGCAAAACCAATATATTTATATATGATGCAGCCTGTCAGTAGTCAGAACCATTATCACAGCAGTTTTTTTTTTTTTGTCCTTCCCCCAACATAGCTTATCACAGGTACCTATTGATACCACCAGTAGTTCCGACAAGATGTCCAGCAATCCAATAGAAAAACGGATGTTGCTGTTTACTGCCTAAAATGTGTTAATAGAAGTTTTGGCTTTAAATTTTATTTTCACTTGCTTACTATTTAAAGCTACATGTAATATTTTATTTTGACGATAGTTATACCTTAGGACAGGCAGGCTGTGCTCCCAGCACACCCACAAAACTGACCATGGATGGATGTGCCTAGCATAGTCAGTTTGAAATAGGAAAGCAGGGGGACTGGCAGGATCAACAGTATGCAAAGAGCAAAGGATACTTTTTAAGACAAGTACATGATGCAACAGACACATATCAGAAATATGAAAGAGTGATATACATTTTAAGTGCAAAATGTATACATTTATATTTCATATTTCATTTTTCATGCATTAGTAAAACATAGCACAGTATATTAAGACTTTTTTAGAAACCTTAGGTGAGGGATTTTATGCATTACTATGATATCAGTCTAATGTTTCTAGAATGTGCCTTTTAATAAACAGGTACCATTGTAAGCCTTGGTATAACTGTGGGATAAAATGACTTTACTGGGATTAGCCCTGTCAATGGACAGCCTGATATGTGAGAGCTTGTTGTAAAAGGGTTAACATTTCAAACTATTACTCAGCAGCTGAGCAAACACACTGTACCCAGAGCAGGAGATTGTCTATCTTTTCACTAGACTTCCTGTGCAAACAGCTAGGGCTTGGATACCAAGGACACCAGTTTAACAGACTACCTGCCGGGCAGAAACTGATTCCAATTGGCCATGAAAATACTAATGACTTTTAAGGACCATCATTTTGGGAGCTATTGGATTACAACTGGAAACTGAATTTGGTCAATTATTACAATAATTTATGCAAACATTTTGAGTGCAGGTGTGTTTAGGGGGGGTCTTGATATAACCTTGTATGACCTACATGCCCTACTTTTCCTCATCCTCTGTTCAAAGGGATCAACTCTCTTGTTAACTACAATCTATATTGACACAAATATCTATAGTACAGTAATTATTTAACTAGTACAGTAGTACAGTAAATAAATGTTATGCATTTTTTTTAACTTCATGTGTACATAGGTAACCATACTTGTATTGTATATACAGGCTGTGTTTCCTGTTTAGAAAGACATTAAGGCATGAGTCACATAGTTGCATTGCTAATGCACATGTTACTGCAATATGTACCAGCACAAGTTAGGTACATAGATTTTCTGCAGTATCTTCATTCTAAATAGCACCCCATCACACCTTTCCCAATGCTTCTGTGTTGCAGTGCACTGCAATGCAGGACAATGCACTATGCGTTGTGGTGCGCTGCATTGCTAAAAATGGTGCATGCCTCTTTTTCTTTTTTTAGGAAGCCCATTCAGATGAATGGACTGCATTCATGCAATGCATGTCATTATCTGGCAAGGAGTATGTTAATGCACCCCAAAGGTGTAAATGAACTCTGAAGTAATTCTACTCTACTTCTGTCTATGGACTGGTGTCACTGAAATCTATGAGAATTACCTACTTAAAGAGAAGCTCCAGTCTCAAAAAAAAATTAAAGTGAGCAGCTACAAATACTACTGACTTTTAATATAGGGGCACCTACCTGTCCATGGATCCAGTGATGTCCTTACCTGAGCAGATTCTTCAATTGGTTTTGGGGGGGGGGAAGGGCCCTGGCAACTTAGGTAAGGGAAACCAGCAGTGAAGCGGTGAATGCAGACAAGCAGAACTTCTTCCCCTTTTTGGGTGAAGTTCCACTTTAATAACTTGTTTGCAGGCATCATACATGCAAAAAAGCTAATTGGATTGTCTGAGATCCAGACCCCGCTATAACAAATGCTTACAAATCAGTATATGAAATATGATTATATGGCCCAACGAGAAAGTAAATGGGACAATGTGTTTCCAATTATACAACACAGCAAAATAATGAATGTGAATTATAGTTTTCTTGTTTTTTTTTTAAAAGAAATATTACTACTGTATCTGGAACAAAGGCAATATGTTGATAGGACAGGCCCAATGAGAAGACCTTTAGTTCTGTAGGGCTATTGCTATCAAACACCTCTTTAAGTAAATCTCTGACTTAGCGTATAGTGAGGGTTGGTGAACAGTCTCAGTGACAATGATAACAGGCTCCGCGAAATGTTTTTGAGAGTTTGATTACGTTTTTATACCAATTATATATGATTTTATAAGCATTTCCCTCAAATACAGTTGCAGAGGAACTTTAGGATTATGGATTATGTTTATTAAGTACTACAGTTTGGAAAATATGTGCTTCTAAATGTTAATGTCACACATTTGTAATGGTCTTATTTAGAGTTCTTTAGCATGTATGGCTTGACGCTAGTTTTTCTACCTTCCCAAACAAATCTCTCTTCTTTTTAAAGAACAAATAGGACTTTTCTGTTTTATAAAGCAGTGGGATTGGACCCATTGAAAGACATAAAAAATTCTGGGCAGGTTTAGAAAATATCCCTGCATACAGTAAATGTTTATCTCATGCTGCAGATAAATATATCTATTATCAAAGCTTTTATTTAGTTCTGGATTGACAGCTATATGCAAAAACACTGATGTGAGGTCCATTATGGGAATATCCCAAAGGCCAGATGTGCAGTGGGCCTTCTGCTATTTTAGTATGTTACACTCAATATTTTCTGGCTACACAGTCCATTTCCTCTGCTGCTAAAAAAAGCCAGGCTAGGTGTAGCAAGAAGTCCTTGCGGCAATATCTCATTGCGAATACCGCAGAATATTTGATCTTGCAACATATCCTTTAGGTATTCTCAGAACTTGTAGTGTTCTTGTAAATTATTATGTTATTTTTATACCGGATGTCAAGGGATACAAAAGGTAGCTGGTGAGAAGGTAAAAATACAGTTTATTAGTTAAAGGCAAGATAGGCCTCTCTGAAGAGATTACTTTTTAGGGATCGCCTAAAGGTGAATAGAGTTGGAGATAGTCAGAAAGATTGGGGTCAGGAGTTCCAGAGGATAGGAGAGGCTCTAGAGAAGTCCTGGAGGCCAGCGTGGGAGGAGATGACAAGGGGGCTAGAGAGCGGGAGGTCTGGTGAGGACTGAAGAAAACAGTTTAGTTGGTATTTTAAAACACTCTTGGGGCAAAGTTGTGGATGACTTTGTAGGTTGTTGTTAGTATTTTATATTTTATTTGTTGGGTGAGAGGAAGCCAATGGAGGGATTGGCAGAGAGGAGTACTGTTGGTAAGGTGGATAAGTCTAGCAGCGGCATTCATGATGGACTGATGGGGAGCCTATGTAAAAGCAGGCCAATGAGGAGGGAGTTGCAATAGTCAAAGCGAGAGATAACCAAGGAATGAGGTAGTAGCTTTTTGGTGTTGTTGGTTAAGATGGTATATTTTGAAGATGTTACGAGGTTAAGGCAGCAAGATTTGGACAGTGTTTGGATGTGGGGCCTAAAGGAAGGGTCAGAATCCAGGATTATATTGTACATAGCATCCTGGCATGAGGGGATGGGCTGATAGAAATACTGTATAAGTAGATATTAACTCATTTGCTTTTTGCCAACATTGATAGTAATTCCTCATAGGTCTTGGTTTTAAGGCTAGGTTGAAATCTGTGCTGGTTGGGAAAACCCCCCCCAATAAAAACCTGTCAGAGATCCTAACCTTCCCCAAGGAACTAAACTAACAAAATACTAGTAATACATCTCACTTTTTTAGGTCTGGTTAATATAGCAAGCACTGCTTCAGTTAGTTTAAAAGCAATGTTCTTCATCCAAGCATTGCTTATAAAGTTTGGACCATTTCCTACCTTCTGGCAGTTAGAGTTGGTTGTTGTAAATACTTTGCATGTTCCAGCTGATGTGGGAAAGACCCCTTCAATATTCTTTGAAGAAAGGGGAAGGAACAAAATACCACACAAGTGCTGGTGTCACTGTTGGTCAAGTATTATAGTGGAATTGTGTTGGTGTGGTGACTCTTGGTCACCACACCAATGCATGGACCTGTTCACTCTTGTATGAGCAACCTAAATCTGAAAAGGCTGATTTGTAATCAAATTTATAAACATTACTTGGATATTTCCATTAATAAATCTTGCTTCTAAAAATAATTGAAAATACTTTACATATTAAAACTGTTCCTTTAAGAAAAAGGGGTTATCAGTAAAACAACTTGTGTGACAGCTTATGGCTGTAGGATTTCTTAAATTAACACAAAATCAATTATATTTGTACACTAATACAAGGTTTTAAGATTCATTGACCCAAACAGCTGGCCTGTCAAGAGACTGTGAAGACACAATATCCGTGTGGAATTGATGAATAATGCATTCATCCAACTTAATTTAGCATGGCCTCTAGAGGGTTTAGTGGATTTACACATTCCTTCTGTACATAGATAGCTCTGCAAATCCTATTAAATAATTCTAACCAACAGATTATCTATTTAATAAACATGCTTTATTTGCATTTCTTTTTTTCTGATGCATATTTCTTAACCATCTTCCATTCTGAGTTATGTAAATTTTCAGGGTGTTGCACTGAAAAACTGTAACTGGAAAATAGGCTTTGCACTATATAACTGCCATCAAATCCAGTTACTAATGCTGTTAATTATTGCTATTTGGGGCAGTCAGATACAAAAAAAGTCAGTGAAAAAGAAAGAATCTCTGGGTGATTTATAGAACACAGATCTAAATTAAAAAAACAAAACTCTTTTATAGCTTGCAAGGACTGCTATTACGCAAATTAGCATATCCTCTAAACCAGAAACTAGAATAATATGTTGCCTGTGCCATCCTGGGAGTCAGTGCGAGAGATGCTGTCTCTGAACCCACCACTGATACCTATGACATACTGAGGAGGAACACTCTAAAATTTTAAATTCTACCATATGTGTATGTCAAGGGGTAAGCGAGATCCCCTAAATGGAGTCAAAGACAAGAGTGAAAACCTGATAGACATAAAAAGCCTTCCTTCTACTACTAAAAAGAAGTCGGACACTAATGGAGGGTTGAATAGGGGAAGATGGGTTGAAGCCTATGGCAGGTGATAAGGAGATTTCCTTGTTAAAAACAACCATTGGTGATTGCCTTACTATTTGTACTACAACAAGATATGGAAAATACAAATGCAAAATGCAAGAGTGGATCAAAGTCTTTGTTCACCAATGCCAGAAGTCTGTGAAGCAAATTAGGAGTGTTAGAAGCTTTGGTGCATGAAGAGAATAATGATTTAATTCCTTTGGCTGAATCTTGGCTTCATTCTTCACATGATGGGGTATTATTATTCCTGGCTTTGCTCTGTTTTGGAGAAACAGGGTAAAACGTAAAGGTGGTGGTGTCTGTCTACATGTGAAAATTGGTCTTAAAGTCAGTGTGAAGGAGTACTTTGTTGATGGAGAGTGTGATGGTGCTGAGGCTTTATGAGTGGAGCTACTTACGGGTGCGTGTACTGTAAAGTTAATTCTTGGAGTTTGTTACAGTTAGAGACCGGTAGAAGGGGCTGCAAGGGCTAGGACAATGGTAATAATGAGAGGTTTTAAGTACCCTGAAATTGACTGGAGTAATGGCACAACAGTTTTTATAACAGTCACTATTGTGCTAACGTGCAAATATCCATTATTACCAAGAAACTTCAGACCTATTTAACTTTGAGCCCGGGTTCACACCTATGTGAATTAGATGTGCGTTTCCCCACATCTAATTTGCATAGCAGGAGAATGTGACTGGCTCCCTATGGAGCCGGTTCACATATCTCCGGGGCGGCTGCGGAGCGCACTGCACAAAAACGTTGTGCGTCTTTGGCTCCGTTTCAGGGCCGAATTCAGGCATAGAATCGGCTCTGATTCGTCCCTGAAATGGGGAACAGGGACGCACAGCGCAGCCCGGTATAGTGTGAACCCGGGCTTATAGTCAGGAAGATATTTGAGTTTGATAATATACCACCCAGAAGAGTTTTTGCTAGAAAACAATATTATAAGCAATATTCAGCATTGATGAATAAAACACCAAAGTTGTCAAACAAATTTCCACAACACCTGTCACCCTGCCCAGTCCAGCGTTTACTCCTCAGTCAGGCAGAAAACAGTCCATGTGCTTGTTTTTGTTATTTTTATTAGGGAATTTAACTTGAATGGGGTAAGGGAAATATGGGATGCCCGGTGAATTGTATATTGGTCAATTGGTAGATTGTATATCAATCAATTGGGAAAACTATGTACACTTCTCTGTACAAGTTACCACTTCAGTCTCCTCCTGCACAACTCTTGCTTCTCAGGAACAGCTAGCACATGTAAGGTTAGGCCTAACACTGGCTCAGCCAGGCCTTAACAACTACCTTTTGCAGGCAGGGACCGCAGGCCCCTATGGTGTAGAAAGAAATGAAAAGTCTTTAGTGCTAGCTGTCCTACTGGTGGACTACTGCTTTCAGTCAACCCTCTTCGGGCCCTGCCAGCCCTCCTGGCTGCAGCTGCCTGACTCCACTGCCCATGACATTGCAGTCCTCACTACTGGCTCTGCACCCATCTCTGACTGCATGCTCGCAGTCCTCTCAGGCGTGCCTCCCCAGTCCTCCTGACTGCACGTCACTCACCAGCCCTCCTGGCTGCAACTGGTGGTTCCCTCCTGAAGACTTGCCTGGCAGTACTAGCTCCTGCTGTCCTCCCTTGCTCCTCCTGTGCCTCCTATCCAGAACTTTCATGCTTTCCTGAAAGGCTCCACCCTGCACCCAAGCCCAGGCCCAAGGTCACACCCCCCCAGACTGGGGAGCTTCCTCAAAGGCCCCAACAGCCTAGTACTCCATCTCTAGTTCTTCCACCCGACAACTCCTCCCCAGCTGGGCTGACTCTAGGTATTTAAGGAGGCCTGCCCCCTGCCAATCCAGGTTGGGGATTGGTTAAGGCCTCGTTAGAATACCCCAGGCAGCGCCACCTCTCCTCTCCTCCTAGATTACTCTAAAAGAAAGAGGGAGGTCTCAGTGACACTGACACTGCCCGTGAGTCACCAGCTGCTAAACTCTGAGCCACTCCCAGCCCACACAAACCAAAACAAACAGGCTTAACTTCCAGGTAGGCCTGCCTAAATTTGCCTACATTCACAAAAAAACTAATCTAGCACCTACCTATGTAGAGAGTGCTACAAAAGTATAATTCAAGTGTTTGCAGATGACATCAACCTATACAGTGGAATAATGTCCTTACAGAATATCTCAGACTTACAAGCAGACCTTAATCCGGTGTTTAATTGGGCAACTATGTGGCAATTCAGGCTAAAAACATTTATGCATCTAACCAGCGCATATAGTGTCTGTACAGGTCAGTACCTTGATCACGATCAGAACTATACTGATTGTCTCCAATAGTATAGTGTCCCCAAAAACGCATTTTGTTTTTTGTACCAAAGGCATGTAGCAGAACACATTTTGGCCTAAATTTATGAAGAAATTTGATTTCATTTAATATTTTTTATTACAGAAAGTAGAAAATATTGTTTGTTTTTTGAAATGTTTCATTATTTTTTTGTTTATATAATAAAAATAAAAAACCCAGTGGTGATTAAATACCACAAAAAGAATGATCTATTTGTGTGAAAGAAATTATATAAATTTTATTTGTGTACAGTGTTGCATTGCAACTGTAGGTTCCCTTTCACACTGAGGCGTTTTACAGGCGTTTTTGCACTAAAAACCTGTGAACTGCCTCTTCTGCAGCCCCAGTGTGAAAGCCTGAGTGCTCTCACACTGGGACAGTGCGCTTGCAGGGCAGGAAAAAAAGTCCTGCAAGCAGCATCTTTGGGGCGGTGCCGGAGCGGTGTATACACTGCTCCTCCACTGCCCCTGCCCATTCCCCCCTGCTCATTGCCCCCTGCCCATTGTGATTGCCTATCATAGTGATCACGTGATTGGGATCTCGCCTTATCAACTCCCAATGGAAACAGTGACCAGGAGCATGGTAACTGTGGTGGGTGCTTTGAGATGGCGTGCTCCCAACACAAACAAGGGACACTTGTTGTATGCATATATGTGGCACGTTAATGTCCACCGCCATGCTGCCTCTTAAATCCATACAACTCGCTTTTTATATACAGTGGGGACGGAAAGTATTCAGACTCCCTTAAATTTTTCACTCTTTGTTATATTGCAGCCATTTGCTAAAATCATTTAAGTTCATTTTTCCCTTTCCGTCATTTCAGGACAGCCACAATAGAGAGATAGTCTCCTCCCCTTCCTCTGGAAACACTGCGCCAGCCCATAAAATCTCTCCTCCCCTGCCAGACCTCAGTTATTAGTGTTTCCTCCGGTGGGGAGACACTGTGCAGAGGAACCAGGCCGGGTGCAGTCAGGGAGACTGTGGCCTCTTTCTAAGAAAATCATCCCTAGGGAAGCAGGGGCTTCCAGGATGAAGAGTGGCGGTACATACCGCAGCTGAAGCCACCCCTTCCTTGCTGAGCGCGGCATCAGGTCGTGGGGGACCCCTATCGCGTCCACAGGGCCGCAGCATGGAGACAGTCCGCTCTCCCCTGTATCCATACAGGCCGCAAATTTGGAACCAGCGGGCCGGACGACGGGTGACGTCATTTCCGGCGGGGGGGCGGACGCTTTCCCTTTGAACCGCGACTTCCGGTTCCGGGTCGCGGGGCTGATAGGGGGCCGGGCTCAGGCTGGAGTGAGTCGCTTCACATGTACACAGTGTGAGACTCTACACAGGCAACCACCTGCAGTCATGTCTGAGGCAGATGCTGCAGCTCATTCGGACGCTGTCTCCAGCCTTCCAAAGGTAAGAGTTCCCTGGGGAGGGGTCCTCTCTATCTAAGGTTTGCTCTCCCTCTTGTATGGTTCCTTACTTAGAGGGAGGGCAGTCCCCCTGGGTGGTCAGGGGGTGGGGGGGTGAGCGCAGTTCCCTTAAGATGGATCTGGTACACCCCCAGGGTTGTTTCCACTTAAACTTGCTGGAAGTAATATGGTTTTTTTGTATGTATTTGCAGAAATCTACAGAAAAAACAAAGTCCACTCATGTCTCTAAAAGGAAGTGTGCCTCTTGTAGAGACAGTTTAGGGGAAGCATGGACTAAAGTTTTGTGTAAGGAGTGCATAGACTCCCTGGTTAAGGAAAGGGAATCTGAACAGCAGTCTGGGTTGGCAGCTTCTGTGAAAGAGCTGTCATCCACCTTTTCATCTTTTAAAACCTTTTTTGAGACGTTCAAGCTTCCCTCTAAACCCATTCAGCAGGACACAACCCCGCCTCATGCTCAGGGCTCTGCACCTGCCAGATCTACCAGTTTAGTTATGGCAGAGGAGATGGCAGGCCCTTCCGGGGTGGAGCAGAGGCAACCGGACAGTGGCACGTCTGATTCCCATGAGGAATCAGAAGGGGAGGACCAGGATGGGGAGTCCAGGAAAATCTCCAGGTATAAATTGTCCCTGGATGAGGTGGAAGATCTCTTGGGGGCAATATATACAACCCTCGGGATACACGAGGATAAAAAACCCCTATCTCTCCATGACCGTATGTATAAGGGCTTGGGAGATCAAAAAAGAAAAGTTTTTCCAGTACACGACGTGCTGGTGGAAACGATTAAGAAGGAGTGGCAGGATCCTGAGAGGAAACCCTTCTTTTCTAGCTCCCTTAAGAGAAGGTTTCCATTTTCAGAGGATCCAGCGTCCATTTGGAATAAAAATCCCAAGTTGGATGCCGCCTTCTCTCAGGTCTCTAGACACACAGACCTGGCATTCGAGGATATGGGGGCTTTGTCGGATGTCATGGACAAAAGGATAGACTCACTTCTAAAAAAGACGTGGGACTCAACTGTGGGTAACTTAAAGCCAGAAATGGCTGTTACAGTCGTAGCCCGCAATTTAGAGCACTGGCTTTTCCAGATTCAGGAGCACATTGAAGCTGGCACAGCCAAGGAGACTATCCTAGCCTCGTTCCCCACGATTCTGCGAGGAATCGCATACATTGCAGACGCCTCAGCAGAGTCAGTCCGTATGTCGGCCAGATCAGCGGCGCTGGCGAATTCGGCCAGAAGAGCGCTCTGGCTGAAAACTTGGCCGGGGGACACCGCCTCCAAGGTCAAATTGTGCGGGATACCCCTGACAGGTGATCTACTCTTTGGCCCTGGTTTAGAGACGGTCTTAGACCGTACGGCGGACAAAAAGAAGTCCTTTCCGCCTAAGAGGAAAGCCCCAGCTCAGACGAGAAAGGGGTTTCGTCCGAAAAAAGGCAAGGAATCTCCCAAGCAAGGGAAGAAAACTTGGGGCCAAAGAGGCAAGGGCAGAGGAGGGGCGATTTTTCGCCCTCCTGAGAAGGCCCGTAAAGATCAATGACTCTCTAGGGACGGTGGGAGGAAGACTGGGGGCCTTCCTTCCACAGTGGGAGACCCTCTCACCCAACCGATTCATCCTGGGGGTCATAAGAAGGGGGTATCTCTTGGAATTCTCAAGTCCACCCCCACAAAGGTTCCTTGTTACGAAGCTTCCCAGCTGCACAGCAAGGGCCGAAGCTTTGGTGGACGCCCTGAAGGAACTGGAGATTCAGAACGTAGTTCACAGAGTACCAAGGGGGCAGGAAGGAGAGGGGTTCTATTCCCACGTATTTGTGGTGAAAAAGCCCTCGGGAAAATTCAGACTGATTCTGAATTTAAAACCCTTAAACAGGTCAATCTGCTACAAAAGGTTCCGCATGGAGTCAATCTTTACGGTCAGGGCCCTGCTACCACACAACTGTTATATGGTGTCTCTGGATCTCAGAGACGCATATTTACACGTCCCTATCGCAGAAACCTCCCAGAGGTTCCTCCGTTTAGCAGTAGACCTGCAGGGCACAATACTGCATCTGCAGTTTCAAGCACTGCCCTTCGGGCTATCCTCCTCGCCCCGCATATTCACAAAGGTACTGGCAGAGGCGTTGGCCTTCCTGCGACTCCAGGGGGTATCAGTTATAGCCTATCTTCTTCTGCTTCTTTTTGCAGTATCCCCAGAACAGTTGATCAGAGACCTCGATCTAACCAAGAGGGTTCTAACAGGTTTGGGGTGGCTGCTGAACTTAGAAAAGTCCAGTCTCATTCCCTCACAGCGCATTGTGTACCTGGGGTACCTGCTGGACACTACGCTCTCGAGAGTTTTTCTTCCAAGGGAAAAAATTCTAAAACTGGACAGAGCAGTCCTCTCCCTCCAGTGCAACCATCTGGTGTCCAAGAGGTCCATAATGTCAACATTAGGCCTTCTAACTTCTACTCTTCCAGCAGTGCAGTGGGCAGGATTACATTTTCGCCCCCTACAATCATATGTACTAAGAGTATGGGACCACAGTCAGAGGGATCTAGACACCTTAGTACAGGTTCCCCATCAAATAAAGAGATCTCTTTGGTGGTGGAGGAAGGAAGTGAACTTGTCACAGGGACGTCTGTGGCTCATCCCAGTCCCACAGATCCTAACCACGGATGCAAGTGGCAAGGGCTGGGGGGCACATCTGGGATCCCTTCTAGCGCAGGGCACATGGAAGGGCGACGAGCTGCAGAGGTCTTCCAACTGGAAAGAGCTGAGGGCAGTAGGCCTAGCCCTCAGATTCTTCAAAAAGGAACTCCAGGGCCACCATGTACAGGTACGGTCGGACAACTCATCCACCGTGGCCTATATAAACAAGCAGGGAGGCACCAGGAGCGGAAGTCTGCTGGCCCTAGCAGAAGACATTCTAAGCTGGGCCGAGTCCAACACTCTCTCACTCTCAGCGGTTTTTCTGAGAGGGGAGAGGAATATAATCGCAGATTTTCTCAGCCGGAGGAGTCTAAAGGAAGGAGATTGGGCCCTCAACCGGGAGGTTTTCAATCTCATATCCGAGAAATGGGGACCCCCGGAAGTGGATCTTTTCGCTTCAAAAGACAACGCGAAAACCCCCTGTTTTTTCTCCCTAAACGCAGGGGAAGGAGCACTGGGAGTGGACGCATTATCTCAGAATTGGCATTTCAGGACATGTTATGCCTTCCCTCCTCCGGTACTATTACCGGCGGTTCTGAGGAAGTTTCAATTAGAGAGCACCTCTCTTATTCTGGTAGCTCCACATTGGCCGAAAAGGGCATGGTTTTCTATCCTCAGTCAGTTAGCAGCGGAACCTCCCCTTTTCCTTCCACCTCGAAAGGATCTTCTGTCGCAGGGTCCAGTCCTCTGCCCACAGGTGCAGCAGTGGAAATTAGCGGCCTGGCTACTGAGGAGGGTATATTAAGATCCAAGGGGTTTTCAGAGAGCTTGATCTCTACCCTCCTCAACAGTAGGAAAAAGGAGACCCGTAAGATTTACAAAAAGGTCTGGCTCCTTTTCAACAAATGGTGCACAGAAAACTCCTTCTCGGTGCAGAGTCCCGTAGCTGTGTTGGAATTTCTGCAGTGTGGAGCGGACAAGGGTTTATCGGTAGCTACCCTTAAAAGTCAGGTTTCAGCACTCAGTGCTTACCTGGAGAAGTCTCTGGCTACCAATCCATGGGTGGTCAGATTCTTTAAGGCACTGTCAAGACAGAGACCTACCAGGGGTCCTCCCTTTCCCGGGTGGGACCTATCTCTGGTTTTACAGAGCCTTACAGGAAGTCCCTTTGAGCCATTGGACAAGTGCCTGTTAAAGGAACTTACCCTAAAAACAGTATTTTTAGTTGCAGTAACAACTGCCAGGAGGGTCAGCGAAATTGAGGCGTTATCAATTAGACCTCCTTTTTGTGTTATTTTGCCAGACAGGATAGTCCTTAAGACTGATCCAGCTTTTTTGCCTAAGGTGGCGTCAGGCTTTCATAGAAGCCAGGAAATAGTTCTACCCTCGTTTTGTCCCAATCCTTCAGGTGAAAGGGAACTAAAATTTCATTTTTTAGATGTAAGGAGGTGTATCTTACAATACCTAGAGATGACTAAGACAATAAGGAAGTCTGATTCTCTATTTATTTTATTTTCTGGGGCCAGAAAGGGTCTCAGAGCGTCCCGACGCACGATTGCCAGGTGGCTTAGATTAGCTATTGGGCAGGCATATTCCTTAGCAGGGAAGGAGGTCCCTAGAGGCATAAAGGCACACTCCATCAGAGCAGTGGCAACTTCCCAGGCAGAGAAGGCTGGAGCAACGCCAGAGCAAATATGCAAGGCAGCGACATGGTCCAGCTACTCCACTTTCGTTAGACATTACAGAGTGGACCTGGTGGCGGCAGGTGAGCAGGCTTTTGGGCGAAAAGTTCTGCAAGCTGTAGTCCCACCCTAATTGGTAAGTGCTCGATTATCCTCTCTATTGTGGCTGTCCTGAAATGACGGAAAGGGAAAATTAAAGTTACGTACCGGTAACGTCTTTTCCTGTAGTCTTTCAGGACAGCCCTAGTTACCCACCCTAAGCTTGGGGGGGTCTTATTAAAGACCAGAACGCGATATGGTAATGATATTGATTGGTATGTTATTAATGTGTTCTTGTGTCTCCCCAGCGGCCGGAGGTACTCTTGAAAGAACTGAGGTCTGGCAGGGGAGGAGAGATTTTATGGGCTGGCGCAGTGTTTCCAGAGGAAGGGGAGGAGACTATCTCTCTATTGTGGCTGTCCTGAAAGACTACAGGAAAAGACGTTACCGGTACGTAACTTTAATTTTTTCCTCATTAATATACACACAGCACCCCATATTGACAGAAAAACACAGAATTGTTGACATTTTTGCAGATTTCTTAAAAAAGAAAAACTGAAATATCACATGGTCCTAAGCATTCAGACCCTTTGCTGTGACACTCATATATTTAACTCAGGTGCTGACCATTTCTTCTGATCATCCTTGAGATGGTTCTACACCTTCATTTGAGTCCAGCTGTGTTTGATTATACTGATTGGACTTGATTAGGAAAGCCACACACCTGTCTATATAAGACCTTACAGCTCACAGTGCATGTCAGAGCAAATGAGAATCATGAGGTCAAAGGAACTGCCTGAAGATCTCAGAGACAGAATTGTGGGAAGGCACAGATCTGGCCAAGGTTACAAAAAAATTCTGCTGCACTTAAGGTTCTTAAGAGCACAGTGGCCTCCATAATCCTTAACCACTTAAGGACTAGCCTCGTTTTGTATGTTAGGTGTTTACGTGTTTAAAACAGTTTTTTTTGCTAGAAAATTACTTAGAACCCCCAAACATTATATATTGTTTTTTTTCTAACACCCTAGAGAATAAAATGGCAGTCAATACAATACTTTTTTTCGCACCGTATTTGCGCAGCGGTCTTATAAGCGGGTTTTTTTGGACAGTAAGACAACAGTAAATTTAGCCCAATTTTTTTTATATTGTGAAATATAATGTTACGCCAAGTAAATTGATACCCAACATGTCATGCTTCAAAATTGCACCCGCTCGTGGAATGCGTCAAACTTTTACCCTTAAAAATCTCCATAGGCGACGTTTAAAAAATTCTACAGGTTGCATGTTTCTAGTTACAGAGGAGGTCTAGGGCTAGAATTATTGCGCTCGCTCTACCAGTTACGGCGATACCTCACATGTGTGGTTTGACCACCGTTTTCATATGTGGGCACTACTTACGTATGCGTTCCCTTCTGCGAGCGAACTCGTCGGGACAGGGCGCTTTAAAAAAATTTTTTTTTTTCCTTATTTATTTTACTTTATTTTATTTATTTTTTCACAGTTTTTGACAAAAAAAAATTTGGATCACTTTTATTCCTATTACAAGGGATGTAAACATCCCTTGTAATAGAAAAAAGCATGACAGGTCCTCTTAAATATGAGATCTGGGGTCAAAAAGTCCTCAGATCTCATAATTGGACTTAAATGCAAAAAGAAAAAAAAAAAAATTGTCATTTGAAAAAATGACAACAAAAAAAATGCCTTTAAGACATATGGGCAGAGCTGACGTTATGACGTCGCTTCCGCACTCCTATGATATGGAGACAGGTGGGGGCCATCTTCCCCTCACTCATCTCCATACCACAGACGTGAAAGGTCCCGATCGCATTCGCCGCGACCGACGGTTCCGGTAAGTGACGGAAGGCGCGGGAGAGGGGCGAGAGGGGGGTGGCACCTCTCCCGCCTCCGATAACGGTGATCTTGTGGCGAATCCACCACAGAGACCACCATTATCATAAACAGAACCGCCGGCCCTAAAGATAGATACCTCGGTTGTGGCAGCAACTGCTGCCGTTACCGAGATATCCACCTTCAAACTAATGATGTATATATACAGTGGCCGGTCGGTAAGTGGTTGGAAGATGTTTGGGATGACCAGAACCCTTTCTAGAGCTGGCCGTCTGGCCAAACTGAGCTATCGGGGAGAAGAGCCTTGGTGAGAGAGGTAAAGAAGGATCCCAAAGATCACTGTGGCTGAGCTCCAGAGATGCAGTCGGTAGATGGGAGAAAGTTGTAGAAAGTCAACCATCACTGCAACCCTCCACCAGTCAGGGCTTTATGGCAGAGTAGCCCGACGGAAGCCTCTCCTCAGTGCAAGACACATGAAAGCCCGCATGGAGTTTGCTAAAAAACACCTGAAGGACTCCAAGATGGTGAGAAATAAGATTCTCTGGTCTGATGAGACCAAGATAGAACTTTTTGGCCTTAATTCTAAGCGGTATGTGTGGAGAAAACCAGGCACTGCTCATCACCTGTCCAATACAGTCCCAACAGTGAAGCATGGTGGTGGCAGCATCATGCTGTGGGGGTGTTTTTCAGCTGCAGGGACAGGACGACTGGTTGCAATCGAGGGAAAGATGAATGCGGCCAAGTACAGGGATATCCTGGACGAAAATCTTCTCCAGAGTGCTCAGGACCTCAGACTGGGCCAAAGGTTTACCTTCCAACAAGACAATGACCCTAAGCACACAGCTAAAATAACGAAGGAGTGGCTTCACAACAGCTCCGTGACTGTTCTTCAATGGCCCAGCCAGAGCCCTGACTTAAACCCAATTGAGCATCTCTGGAAAGACCTATAAATGGCTGTCCACCAACGTTTACCATCCAACCTGACAGAACTGGAGAGGATCTGCAAGGAGGAATGGCAGAGAATCCCCAAATCCAGGTGTGAAAAACTTGTTGCATCTTTCCCAAAAAGACTCATGACTGTATTAGATCAAAAGGGTGCTTCTACTAAATACTGAGCAAAGGGTCTGAATACTTAGGACCATGTGATATTTCAGTTTTTCTTTTTTAATAAATCTGCAAAAATGTCAACAATTCTTTGTTTTTCTGTCAATATGGGGTGCTGTGTATACATTAATGAGGGAAAAAAATGAACTTAAATGATTTTAGCAAATGGCTGCAATATAACAAAGAGTGAAAAATTTAAGGGGGTCTGAATACTTTCCGTCCCCACTGTACATCGTGTTTTGCATCTGATCTGAAAGATTATAGTAGCATGAAGTGTTTTAACCACATAATGGTTATACCTTTTAGATATCCTGGGAAAGGGATATAATAAGAATGTTACACCCAACAAAACTATTTAAAAGTCACTTATGCTTTCACATTGTTCCATAAATTATTTTATTTGATCTTTCCCTCTTATGAAAGTTCACACAGAACACCACATAAAAGTTACATTAAAGCTCACACTGCATGGGTAACTTTTGTCACATGCCTTTACTCAACTCGCTGTAAGCCAAGCTATGCTTACGGAATAATGAAATTTGTTTAATGAAATATTCTTTCATTTTATTTGTGTGAAAATAAAAAAAAAAAAATCTCTGTTTTCAGGTCCAAGCAAATACTATGAACAGTGGTGATCACTGAAGCCAGGTAGATAATGCACCTATAAGAAAATTTAAAGAGGTAGGTAGCCATTAAACTAAAATGACAACTGACTTCTAATGTTTATGAGCCTCCTCAACTTTTGTTAGGGAAGCACATATTCTCTTGTCCATAGTGCCCACTGGATCACAAATTAAAGCTTCTAAATTTTGCATTACATTATACTATCCAGCCTGTAATGCCCCGTACACACGAGCGGAATGTCCGACAGAAAAAGTCTGCCGGGAGCTTTTCATAGTATATTCCGATCGTGTGTATGCCTCATCGAACTTTTTACGTCGAAAATTCTGACGGACCTAGAAAGAGAACATGTTCTAAATATTTCCGATATAACCAATTCCTATCGGGAAAACCGCTCGTCTGTATGCTGTTCCGACGGACCTAAAACGACGCATGCTCTGAAGCAAGTACGAGACGAAAGCAATTGGCTACTGGCTATTGAACTTCCTTTTTCGAGTCCCGTCGTACACGTTGTACGTCACCGCGTTCTTGGCGGTCAGACTTTGGTGTGTGTACGCAAGACAGTTTCAGTGGAATTCCGTCGGAATAACCTTCAGAGTTTATTCCGACGGGAAAACCGGTCCAGTGTACAGGGCATAAAACTGGCTACATACACTGAAAATATGACTGTTAACTGACCATTGCAGCAAAAGATCATGATGTAACCGTGTGCATTTTTCTCAACTGAACTTGAATGCTCCTGCTAGAGGGAGAACACTTAATAAAGGATTTCTAGTGACAGCCTTTATATGGAGAAAGCAGCTGCATTCAGCCAGGAAAAAAATCCAACCCGGTCCAATTACTCCATACTTAAGAGAGCTCTTGCAGGGAATTTCTGCCATGGCTGAAGAGGACCTACAGCATATGTATGTCCTCTATTGTGATCATTAATAATTGGTAGGGGTAAATTTCCTCAGACGTCTGTAGGAGCAAATCTCTCATCTGTCATTAAAATTGAAGACATCTGCTGATCTACAGTGACTATTATATTTAAAAGTAACTCCTTTTAATGCAATGCTCCTGCAGCCTACTACACGGTAACTTGCAATAGTTGCAGTAAACATGTATTGTGCCATATGGCTGAATACGTGTGGGCTTTAGTTTTACATGGCATCACACCACCGTAAAAATTATGCAGTGTACACCATCAGTGTAGTTTTCATTTACTTCTATTGCTCCACTGGGCATCCTAAGCTCTTATTCAATGCCAAACCTTCTCCTTTTTTTATAGATACCTATATAATAGCAGCTGAAGGTTACTGGGACTAATCTCTCATCCACAGCTAATTACATGTACAAAACAGATAATGGGGGGATACTAAATCGATGGAGCATATTCTTCTAGAGCCTTTCCCTACATCTGTGCCTGTATTACCACTCCCCAACTATACAGCTAAGTAATTATTTTTCAGTTCCAAGTTCTAATGCTGCGTACACACAACTGGACTTTCTGGCAGACTAGGTCCGACGGTCTTCCCGACGGACTTTTGACGGACTATCTGTACGAACGGACTCGCCTACACACAACCGGACTTTCCAGCAGACTAGGTCAGCCAGTCTTCCCGACGGACTTTCAATGGAGTTACGGCGGACTTCCAAATGAACGGACTTGCCCACACATGGACTAAAGTCCGAATCATTTTGAACGTGATGAGGTACGATGGGACTAGAAAAGGAAGTCAATCTCGCCGCTTTTATCGGCGAGATTGACACCTTGCGAGCCCCGTCGCAGAGCATACCAGGCCCTCAGGTCTGGTATGGATTTTAAGGGGACCCCCCTACGCCGAAAAAAAACGGCATGGGGGTCCCCCCAAAATCCATAACAGACCCTTATCCGAGCACGCAGCCCGGCAGAAGAACTGGACACCGGGAGAAGAGGCCGGAGAGTGGGAGAAGAACTGGACACCGGGAGAAGGGGCCAGAGAGAGCGGAGAAGTCGGAAGAGACCCCCAGAAGTCGGAAGAAGACCCCCGGAGCTGCCTAATAAACTACTTTAAAAACCTGTGTAGTGTGTTTTTTATTGACACTTTTTTTTTCCCCAGGTGAATGGGTAGGGGTACGATGTACCCCATACTCATTCACATAGGGTGGGAGGCCGGGATCTGGGGGCCGCCTTATTAAAGGGGGCTCCCAGATTCTGCTAAGCCCCCCACCCGCAGACCCCGACAACCAATGGCCAGGGTTGTCGGGAAGAGGCCCTTGTCCTCATCAACATGGGGACAAGGTGCTTTGGGGTGGGGGGGCCGCAGGGGCCCACCCCCTTTCCTGACCGGCCGGGCTGCGTGCTCGGATAAGGGTCTTATATGGATCTAAGGGGGACCCCTACGCCGTTTTTTCGGCGTAGGGGGTTCCCCTTGAAATCCATACCAGACGACACTGTCGCCTCTTTCTCGCGCTCGCTGCAATAGGAAAATGTGTTTTTCCTATTGCAGTGAGCGCAAGATTATACCATGTCGCCGAGAACCAGCGCGATAGGATCGCGCTGGAAACATTCTCGCGAGCAGGTGCTGTAGCTGTCCTTGCGTCGTATTTGGTCCAGCGGACCAGCATACAGTCAAATGGGCTTCCTGATAGGAACTGGGTCCGGCAGCGTTCCGGCGGAAAGATTTGAGGCATGTTTCAAATCTAAAATCCGGATTTTCAACTGAAAAGTTCCATCGGAAGTCCGATGAAGCCTACACACGGTCGGATTGTCCGCCGGATTCGGTCCGTCGGACCAGTCCGATCGAAAAGTCCGCCCATGTGTACACTGCATTAGACTCTTCTGCTCCATCCTCCCTTATTCCAGCTGGATGTGCTGGCCTAACTTTATGTCAGCTCATACTGTCATTGTGCTCCTCATACCACGTAACTTCTTTCTTTTTTTTTTTTATAATTTATAATATTTTTATTAAATTTTTAAAAGAAAAATATACAATCTTGTTACACAATATACATTGCATTAATATTAACAACACAGTGTTAACATACAAATTGAGATAAAAAGAAAAGTAAAGGTATTTGTAAACCAACGATGTCCATGGATACAGGACACAGGAGTGGACTGTATCGTTTTTAAGAAGTATGTAAAACAAGTAACTTATGAATACATATTGAAACTCAAAAGCAGTCACAAAACCACAGGACTTCTGAGAAGATTATACCATACGCATAGAGATATCAAAAGAAAAAAAAGAGAAGAAAGGAGCACACACATGCAAGAATAGTATGAAATTAATATTACTTAGGGCGTGTTGTTTGGCAGAGGCAATAGATCCCAAGGTTCCCAAGTTTTATTAAATTGAAAGATAGAATCGTGTACGGAGGCCGTTAGAAACTCCATCCTTCGAATTTCAGCTAATAGACGTAAAAATCTAGACCACGGAGGAGGAGCATTGGATAACCAGCACAGTGGAATAAGCTGTCTGGCTGCTAATAAAATATAGGAGAATAACCGATTCTTTTTTTTGGTTGTGTTTGAAAGGGGAAGACCCAACAAACAGTTCAAGGGATCCAACGGGAGGGACACATCCACTACCTTCTGAATGAGTACACTCACATCACGCCAAAAGGGTTGTATCAGGGAACACTGTCAAAAAATGTGAAATAAAGTACCCGTGTCGGCTCCGCAACGCCAACAGCGCGGCGAGACCAGGGGGTCAAATTTATGAATTACATCTGGAGACCTGTACCAGAACATAAGGATTTTAATGGATGTCTCTCTCTGGGTTACACATTTTGAAGACTTAAACACGTAATTTCTTTCTACTGAACAACAGCAAGTGCCAGAGACGTCAACAGAAAGATCATAGTTACATAGTAGGTAAGGTTGAATAAAGATGACAGCCCATCAAGTTCAACCTATGTATGTGTGTGTGTGTTTGTGTAGATAATCATTTCCCATATCCCCGTATATTGTGTTCACTAAGATGCATGTCTATGAGTCTTTTAAAACTACCAAGACTTCCTGCTGACACCACAGATTGTGGAAGAGAGTTCCACCTCCAAAGGTGGCTCTCTAATTAGGCAAATTAGGCAGTTGCCTAAGGCCTCGGGCTCCCAGAGGCCTCGCGGCTGCCTAATTTGCCTAATGTGTGTGTGGGAGAGGGAGGGAATGTCCCCCGGTCAGTGTCCCTAGGGCCGTCTTTATGCCCGCAACTAGTTTTCCCCAGCCAGGGGGCAGACTGACCACTTAAGCACTGCCCGAGGTCCCAGGGTCAGTGGGTGGCTCCATGTACTCCCCTCTTCCAGCTCCTCCCCTTCTGCCATGCTCTGCAGATCTCCTGCAATGTGCAGAGCACAGCGGCTGAGCAGCTCCCTGATTCACTCACCAGGACGGACAGTCTCTGTAATGGAGGACCTGCCAGAGCTTGCGCCTGGCGATCATAGTGGAGCCTGCCTGCTGCTCATGGTAAAGCATGAGGGACGGTCCTGCCTGACCCAGACACATCCTGTGACGTCACCCCCCTGACCGAGGGTGCCCCAAAAATCCCTGCTGCCAGTCACCCCACACAAACAGCCCTAATAATATGTATGTCATCCGGTATATGATGCCACCTACTGACCACTAGTCATCTTCATTATCATCCCCCTGTTCCTGGCATGCCACCACCCCACCCCTGTCATCATCATCCCACTGGTACCCCTCTGACAGCTTCCTACCACCCCCCCTGTCATCATCCCATCTGTTCCCCTCTGCCAGCTTCCTACCACCCCACCCTAGTCATCATCATTCCACCTGTACCCCACTGCCAGCTTCCCACCCCCCACCCCCATTATCTTCATCCCACCTGTACCCCTTTTTTTTTGCTAAACAAACTAAAAAAGACCAACATTTTTGAAAAAAATAAGGCTGCACTGACGGGTACTGATGAGGTGACACTGATGAGTTGGCACTGATAAGGTGGCACTAGTATGTAGAATTGATGGGCACTGATATGCAGCACTGATGGGCACCAATAGGTGGCACTGATATGCAGCACTGATAGGTGGCACTGATAGGCACTGACAGGTGGCACTGATTGGCACAGATGGGTGGCACTGATGGGTGGAACTGATGGGCACTAATAGATGGCACTGATGGGCAGCACTGATTATGAGGTACTGACAGTCATTACTGATGGGCACTGATTGGCATCTGTGAAGGGCACTGACAGGTATTACTGATGGGCACTGATTGGCCCTTTGGTGGGCACTGACTGGCAGCTGATGGGCACCGATTAGCAGCTGTGATGGGCACCTCTGATGGGGTGCCTCTTTACCACGATTGGAGATGCGGTGTGTCAGAGTGACACACAGCACCACCAATCGCCGTGCCGTGTGTCCCCGGGGGTGCACGATTGTAGCTTATCCTGCTGGACATCATATGACGCCCAGTCAGGATAACTGAGCCATATTGAGGACGCCAATCCACAATAGGCCTGGAAGTGGTTAAAGAGTAACTCCACTTTTGTGGGGAAAGAAAGTAGCAAATAAAAAAAAATAATAATATAGCATATACAATTGCGAAACAAGTCATATTGTAATTGAATGTTATTAAAAATTACCTTTCCTTTTCAATCTGCAGCCGCTGTAATTTTCTGAAAATGCAATGCAATATGGCTACCTGGAAGTGTTCTGTACACAGAATGTGTACAGAACGCCCACCAGAAACCTCATTTCCTGCTTGTGTGATTAGCTCACTGATTTTCCCAGAAGTCTGCACTAAGATGCTCCCAGTCAGAAACAACGTCTAAAGGGATACATGCCTAGCAGCTTTCCTCATTAGAGCCCTGCAGGTGTAGCAGCTGATTGATAATTATGAAAACACTTTCCCACATGGACACAGACAAACACACATGGATTTTTTCAAAATAACAAAAGGCAGGCAGGAATCTGCAACAAAGTTTTTTAAAATCCTTGTAATGTACATAGACCACTCAGAGGGGAATGTTTTTTCTCAACAAAAGTTCCTCTTTAAAGTGTTACTAAACCCATAACAGTAAAATCAGTCTGTATACGCAGTAAAGCATGCTTGTTATACTCACTGTGGAACCTAAGGGGTTAATCCTCTGCATTGTGTAAAAATGTTGTTTGATCCTTGCTTCTCTAATCCTCCTCTTCTTCCACTGTTCCCTGATAATGTTCTGATAACGCAGAGCCTATGGAGTCAGGCTGCACATGCTCAGTTTGGTGTGTATTGCTAGAGATGTTTTTTTTTTCTTCGGAGAGCGCATGTGATCAACACAGGGTCAGGAGTCTTGCAGTTTCATAGGACAGTCAGAAAACTCCTACAGTCTTAAACCAGTGCTCGGCTGGACACTGATAAAAGTCACAACACAAGACTGCTATAGACTGCTGATGAGAAAAGGTATTTATCAGTATATATTTAATAAAATAATTGCATTTCCATGTTCTGTGTACTGTGGGAGACCAGATATAGTGAATGCGGGTTCTGGGTTTAGTAGCACTTTAAGGCTAACTAACTAAAATATATAATTAATGCTAGCAGTGAAATATACAAATAACAATCAGCGCAAACAACTGTAACCAATCCCCCAATTGCAAGCTGAACACTACAGGTAATCACATATGCCTGAAAAGGTAACTGAAAAGAAGGGGGTAAGTGCAGCGCAATTTAAAATCAAATAAATTCCCCAATATTCAATCTGGACCAGTCCACTAATAATATCCAGCGACAAAGAAAACAATCTTCCAACAGTATCCTGTTGCGCTTACCAAAGGAAGTGGACCTCTACACAGCAGGGTCAAACTCACGTGTATCCCCTGAGGGATGATGATACTCCTTGGAGATGTCACTGAAGATAAACACTGTAATTGAAGGATCCAAATATCCAAAGGGATGAGCCAGCCATCCAACACAGAGACCCCAGGAATGTGAACTTCCAGATACAGATGAAGAATGCTCCAAATGTGGATATGAAAAAATAAGAAGAAACTCTTCTAATGCCGCGTACACACGAGCGGACTTTCTATCCTACTTGGTCCGGCACACTTTCCGACGGACTTTGTCCGCCAGGTGCGCCGGACTTTAAAACGAACGGACTTGCCCACACACGCCGGGATTTTCCGGCGGGCTAAGTCCGCCCGTCTTTCCGACGGACTTTCGCCGGACTTTCAGAATGAACGGACTTGCCCACACACGGACAAGTCCGTTCATTTTGAACGTGACTCAGGTGCGACGGGACTAGAAAAGGATGTCAATCTTGCCGCTTTTATCGGCTAGATTGACACCTTGCGAGCCCCGTCGCGGGGCATACCAGGCCCTTAGGTCTGGTATGGATTATAAAGGGGAACCCCGCTACGCCGAAAAAACGGCGTGGGGTCCCCCTAAAATCCATACCAGACCCCGATCCGAGCACGCAGCCTGGCCGGTCAGGAAAGGGGGTGGGGACGAGCGAGCGCCCCCCCCCCTCCTGAACCGTACCAGGCCGCATGCCCTCAACATGGGGGGTGGGTGCTTTGGGGGAGGGGGGCGCCCTGCGCCCCCCCCCCCAAAGCACCTTGTCCCCATGTTGATGAGGACAAGGGCCTCTTCCCGACAACCCTGGCCGTTGGTTGTCGGGGTCTGCGGGCGGGGGCTTATCGGAATCTGGGAGCCCCCTTTAATAAGGGGGCCCCCAGATCCCGGCCCCCCACCCTATGTAAATGAGTATGGGGTACATGGTACCCCTACCCATTTACCTAGGAAAAAAGTGTAAGTAATAAAACACACTACACAGGTTTTTAAAATATTTTATTAAACAGCTCCGGGGGGGGATCTTCCTCCGGCTTCGGGGGTCTTCTTCCGGCTTCGGGGGTCCCTCCGCTTCATCTTCTCCCGGCGTCCGGTTGGTTCTTCTCCGCTCTCCGGCCTCTTCTCCCGGTGTCGCAGGTCTTCGGCCGGCCCCTCCGCTCTCTTCATGTAGCTCTATTGCGAGCGGAGGTCCGGACTTCTGGGCTTCTTGGCTTCTTGGCTTCTTGGCTTCTTGGCTTCTTGGCTTGGCTTCTCTTCTCTTCCCCCAGATGTTGACACGACGCTCTCTCCGGCTGGACTGGTTTCTGAGGGCTGCGTTGTGACTTATATAGGCGGAGACCCCGCCCCCATATGATGTCACAGTCCCTGGGCATGCTGGGACTGTGACGTTTTAGGGGGCGTGGTCGGGGGGCGTGGTCGACCACGCCCCCTAAAACGTCACAGTCCCAGCATGCCCAGGGACTGTGACATCATATGGGGGCGGGGTCTCCGCCTATATAAGTCACAACGCAGC
Organism: Aquarana catesbeiana; assembly: GCF_042186555.1. Taxonomy (NCBI): domain Eukaryota; kingdom Metazoa; phylum Chordata; class Amphibia; order Anura; family Ranidae; genus Aquarana; species Aquarana catesbeiana. Next base: position 560,666,934 of record NC_133324.1, read on the forward strand.
CCTCAGAAACCAGTCCAGCCGGAGAGAGCGTCGTGTCAACATCTGGGGGAAGAGAAGAGAAGCCAAGCCAAGAAGCCAAGAAGCCAAGAAGCCAAGAAGTCCGGACCTCCGCTCGCAATAGAGCTACATGAAGAGAGCGGAGGGGCCGGCCGAAGACCTGCGACACCGGGAGAAGAGGCCGGAGAGCGGAGAAGAACCAACCGGACGCCGGGAGAAGATGAAGCGGAGGGACCCCCGAAGCCGGAAGAAGACCCCCGAAGCCGGAGGAAGATCCCCCCCCCGGAGCTGTTTAATAAAATATTTTAAAAACCTGTGTAGTGTGTTTTATTACTTACACTTTTTTCCTAGGTAAATGGGTAGGGGTACCATGTACCCCATACTCATTTACATAGGGTGGGGGGCCGGGATCTGGGGGCCCCCTTATTAAAGGGGGCTCCCAGATTCCGATAAGCCCCCGCCCGCAGACCCCGACAACCAACGGCCAGGGTTGTCGGGAAGAGGCCCTTGTCCTCATCAACATGGGGACAAGGTGCTTTGGGGGGGGGGGGCGCAGGGCGCCCCCCTCCCCCAAAGCACCCACCCCCCATGTTGAGGGCATGCGGCCTGGTACGGTTCAGGAGGGGGGGGGGCGCTCGCTCGTCCCCACCCCCTTTCCTGACCGGCCAGGCTGCGTGCTCGGATCGGGGTCTGGTATGGATTTTAGGGGGACCCCACGCCGTTTTTTCGGCGTAGCGGGGTTCCCCTTTATAATCCATACCAGACCTAAGGGCCTGGTATGCCCCGCGCTCGCCGCAATAGGAAGATTTGTTTTTCCTATTGCAGCGAGCGCGAGATGCAATACCATCCCCTCGTGTCGTATTTGGTCTGTCGGACCAGCCTACACACGAGCGGGCTTTCCGTCGGACCAGCACACACACGAGCGGACTTTCCGCCCGAAACTGAGTCCGACGGAAAGATTTCAAACATGTTTGAAATCTAGGTCCGGCGGGCTTTTGGGAAGAAGTCCGCCGGAAAAGTCCGCCGCCGCCCACACACGGGCGGATTGTCCGGCACACTCTGGTCTGCCGGACCAAGTATGCCGGAAAGTCCGACCGTGTGTACGCGGCATAAGAGTAATCCATTTAATAAAAGAGTTCAATCAGGTGTCATAAAAAGCAGGCGCTCATCAGCGCTAGTGGTATCAAGTTAAAAAAGTCAGACTGCAGTGCAATGCAGTACCGACACACACAGTCCGGCAGCGGGTGACGTCCGCAATGTAGCTCCTCCCCCCGTACGCGGCGTTACGTCCTATTGGACTTTGTCAGCGAGGAGTGGAGCCTGACAGTCACCCAGCAGCCTTTATGGAGAGCTGACGGTGTTTCATTGGGCTGCGGCATACACGGAAGTCTAAAGCTTCCTTAGCAACCGGACCATCACAACAACCAGTTCTGTGTTCAAACACTATATACATACTAAGTGGCGGAACCGGAAGTTAAATATAAACTTCATTCTACACGGGGACACCACCACAAGGGAAAAATAATTCACCCATGCAATGAAATTTTTTTTAAAACTATTATATATATCCTAAAAAGGGTAAGTATATAAATAGAATTTAATACAAAAGTCCAAAGGACTAGGCAGCGCTTATAAATAAAATAAATTCATATAAAATGATCAATGATAAAAAACATCGAACACAAAACTCAAATTGATAAAAGTCTGTGAACTATGATTATTTTAAGTGATAAAATCAGCACATTCACTTGATAAACAGCAGATAAATTATCCCCATGAAAAAGAAACAGAAAACAATCCTTTTCAAAAAGAAAATGAAAACAATCCTCTTGGGAGGGAACAATCTTCTATGTCCTTATTCAAACAGAACAGCTGTTACTAGAAGCTAAAGAGTCCAGACACCACACGTGCTCGAGTAGAGAGGGGGGTGTGTGAAGAAAAAAACCCTCTTAGGCAAACTCTTACCAGACAAGAGATGAATCTTAGCATGTATGCTGTTTCAAATCGATAGACATCCGACTCAGTGTTCTCCTTCCTTTGTCCAGAATGGAACCTCGCTCAGGTTATTCAATCACATGGGTAATGAGAAGAGATGATCGAACATAGCGTAATCTCGTTTATATCACTTTTATTGTAAAAAAACAAAAAAGGAGGGGGGGAAGGAGTCCCCCGTCCAGATATACACTTACAGGAACGTGCAAGTTAATAGGCAATTATTCACTGCACAGGCATCAGACAAAGCCTCCAGGATCCGAAGCGTCTCCTACTGTCATCAATGGAAAACATCCACGGAGGGCAAGGCTGTCATTCCCTGAGCTGTCTGATAGATCTGTGTACGTCGTGTGGCTCCACCCTGACGCGTTTCGTCACTCATGACATCATCTGAGTCACACGGCACTCTCATTCTTTTAAACATCAGAGGTGGATACATCAGAATTAACCCACCAAAAGAGCCGGTATGTAATACTGTTATACAGAACCAACTCCGGGGCAAATAAAGCTAATCAGCTGGGGGACCGATATGTGATACTACTATGGAGCTAAAATTCCAAGCCCAATCACACTTAATGGACTGAATCTGCTATTTAGGCATTAACTTCCAATTATTAAATAGCATCAACCTCTATTGGATGAGATCAGTCATATACAAAACGGACAGGTAGGAGAGCAAGCGCCACACACCTTAGAGTAGCTCCCCCACACCTACCGATATCGATCAATCCATCAAAAGGAGATATGTTTCATTTAACGTATGGCACTCCATACAGTTGCGGTCACGAACCACCCAGCTCATCAGCAATATTAGTAATGTTGTGTATTAAGTAACAACTAAACTCTATATTGCATGTCAGATGTCGAAAAGAACGGACATGCGCTCAAGCAGTTAATTGATTACCCATCGGTATCCTCACATCTGCAACCTTATTATATACAACGTCAACATATAAAATAACTATTATAAACATGCATATTACAGCTAAAAAAAATGCAACTCATAAATAAACCCCCGCTAGTATATTCATACTGAGGAACGATGTTACTATTCTTGTTGCAAAAGTTACACATACATTCACGCAAATGTGCGATGCAAAAGTGATAGTGTTGTGGAAACAAATGCACATCTATTTATAGATTTAAAGAAATTAAATTTTTAGTACCGAGCTTCTGTAGAGTTCCTACTATCTACACCTTACCAAAGGTGCATAAGAACCCAACAACCCCTCCTGCACGCCCAGTAGTCAATTGCATTGGATCACTTACTGCAAGTCTAGGACAGTACCTTCAACATTTTTACAAACTAGTGTTTTACGCACTAAAGCGTATTTAAAGGACACGAAAATCTTTTGCAGCTAATCAGTCAGGTTGATCTAACAAATAAAAAAGAAGTATTTCTTGTAACAGCAGATGTGTCTTCATTATACAGTATAATTCAGCACGATGATGCTCTGCTTGCTTTAAATTGGGCATTGTGTCAGAGGGATGACATCCCTTTTGAACAGAAAGTATTTTTGAGACAGGTTTAGGACTTTTGCCTTTCTCATAATTACTTCTGGTATGATCACCACTTCTACTCACAAAAGACGGGAGTTGCCATGGGGACTAAGGTTGACCCTAGCTTGGCAAACCTCTTTATGGGGGAGTGGGAAGACAAGTCTGTTTTTTCAAAGCAGAGGGACCCACTCCTCTTTTATAAGAGGTACATAGATGACCTCCTGTTCATATGGGAAGGAAGTGAAAGCTCCTTGCATGATTTTATGACTAAACTCCATGCCAACAAAAACAACATTGTGTTGGATTATGAATTCAGTAAAGATCGGATCCATTATTTGGACATCAATATCATCAGACAAGGAACCGGCTTGATTACGTCTGTTTACTTTAAACTAACAGACAGAAACAGTTATCTCCCTCTCACTAGCGGTCACCACCCGCACTGGCTTAAAAATATTCCAAAAGGCCAAATTATGAGAATTAGGAGAAACTGTACATTGGAAGCCGACTAATGGTCACAATCTGAAGTGATAAAAAAGATGTATACAAAAGGGATATAATGAACCAGAACTCAACTCAAATTATTGACTCCGTTGGTAATATCTCACGGGAATCATGTTTGGAAGATAGACCTTCTGTGGAAAGTTCTAAACATGAATGGGGTTTCATCTCCAATTTTCATGTGCAGTATAGGGAAATTGAGAAGATTTTTAAACAACACTGGCACATTTTACGTATGGATAAAACTTTGAACCAATCCCTCCCGATCAGTCCTTCTTTTATATACAGGAAGGCTCCAAATTTTGGAGATATGGTCGTTAAGAAGGTTCTTGATCCACCAATTAGACCAGTGATGTTTTGGGATCAGGCGGGCTTTTATGCCTGCAGGAGATGCCAAAAAATTAAACACCCTATTCGGGGGATGACTGAGTTCACCTCGACATCACATGTAGTACTACATATGTCGTCTACGTTTTACAATGCCCATGCAATCTTATGTATGTGGGTCGCACGAAAAGGACCCTAAAAAAACGCATTTCAGAGCACATCTACAATATAGAGATCGGTTATAAATACCATGGGGTTTCGCTGCATTTTAAAACTTATCATAACCAAGACCCTTCGGGTCTAAAGTTTTGGGGTATCGACAGAATCCATCCAAATTGGAGAGGTTCCAACTTGGTACGAGAAATATCCAAGAAAGAATCTCGCTGGATATATTCGATGAATACTTTAACCCCTAGTGGACTCAATGTAGAATTAGATGTGAACTGTTTTTTTAGCGATTATTAGATTCACGCAAATATTGAGTTTTAAGTCATATTTATACTGTGTGTGTTTGACCATAGACGTCGCTACCCGGATTGTTTCAAAAGGATTTTTAGGTAGTGTGCGTCAACGCGGCTTTTAATTTTTAATATTTTAAACTCTTCAATCGTTCTTGCTTTTCCCTTTGTACTTTTTGGTTTTACGTCTCACTTTTAGTCTCTTATCCCAATTTTTAATATTATTGCTTTAAATCTGGTATTAGATTCCGGTATTTATTAAATGTAGAATTTTTATCAATATAACATCCCCTTTCATTCAGTTTAGGTTTTTAATTCATTTTTTCAGATACCTTTATACTAATCGGTAACTGGGTGCAGTGTATTTAGTTATTTATTGAAGTGCAGCTTTTGTCATGAATGCGTATTTTTATATGCTCACTATGCGACTAGCGCTCAAGTTGTCTATATAGTGAGTTTTTATGCTGCATATGTATATAAATAGATGTGCATTTGTTTCCACAACACTATCACTTTTGCATCGCACATTTGCGTGAATGTATGTGTAACTTTTGCAACAAGAATAGTAACATCGTTCTATGTTCTTAATACTGCTCAGTATGAATATACTAGAGGGGGTTTATTCATGAGTTGCATTTTTTTGCTGTAATATGCACTATGTTTATAATAGTTATTTTATATGTTGACGTTGTATATAATGAGGTTGCAGATGTGAGGATACCGATGGGTAATCAATTAACTGCTTGAACGAATGTCCGTTCTTTTCGACATCTGACATGCAAGTGAACACCGGTATGTGTGTAACACTTCGGGTTCGTTGATTATCATTAACGGGTTTTCTCCTGTAGATTTTCTTTCTAATATAGAGTTTAGTTGTTACTTAATACACAACATTACTTATATTGCTGATGAGCTGGGTGGTTCATGACCGCAACTTTATGGAGTGCCATACGTTGAATGAAACATATCTCCTTTTGATGGATTGATCGATATCGGTAGGTGTGGGGGAGCTGCGCTAAGGTGTGTGGCGCTTGCTCTCCTACCTGTCCGTTTTGTATATGACTGATCTCATCGAATAGAGGTTGACGTTATTTAATAATTGGAAGTTAATGCCTAAATAGCAGATTCAGTCCATTAAGTGTGATTGGGCTTGGAATTTTACCTCCATAGTAGTATCACATATCGGTCCCCCAGCTGATTAGCTTTATTTGCCCCGGAGTTGGTTCTGTATAACAGTATTACACACCGGCTCTTTTGGTGGGTTGATTCTGACGTATCCGCCTCTGATGTTTAAAAGAATGAGAGTGCCGTGTGACTCCACCCTCAGATGATGTCATGAGTGACGAAACGCGTCAGAGTGGAGCCACACAACGTACACAGATCTATCAGACAGCTCAGGGAATGACAGCTCTGCCCTCCGTGAATGTTTTCCATTGAGGACAGTAGGAGACGCTTCGGATCCTGGAGGCTTTGTCTGATGCCTGTGCAGTGAATAATTTCCTATTAACTTGCACGTTCCTGTAAGTGTATATCTGGACGGGGGACTCCTTCCCCCCCTCCTTTTTTGTTTTTTTACAATAAAAGTGATATAAATGAGATTACGCTATGTTCGATCATTTCTTCTCATTACCCATGTGATTGAATGACCTGAGCGAGGTTCCGTTCTGGACAAAGGAAGGAGAACACTGAGTCGGATGTCTATCGATTTGAAACGACATACACGCTAAGATTCATCTCTTGTCTGGTAAGAGTTTGCCTAAGAGGGGGTTTTTTCTTCACACACCCCCCCTCTCTACTCGAGCACGTGTGGTGTCTGGACTCTTTAGCTTCTAGTAACAGCTGTTCTGTTTGAATAAGGACATAGAAGATTGTTCCCTCCCAAGAGGATTGTTTTCATTTTCTTTTTGAAAAGGACTGTTTTCTGTTTCTTTTTCATGGGGATAATTTATCTGCTGTTTATCAAGTGAATGTGCTGATTTTATCACTTAACATAATCATAGTTCACGGACTTTTATCAATTTGAGTTTTGTGATCGATGTTTTTTATCATTGATCATTTTATATGAATTTATTTTATTTATAATCGCTGCCTAGTCCTTTGGACTTTCGTATTATGTTTTGTTTTCTATCATTGAGGATAGATGTTTTAAGGTAGCAGCTGTAGCCATTCAGTTTGGCTAATAATAACTATATTAATAACTATATTGGCCTTTGATTGATTTACTTTTTCCTAAAGCTTGTTGTATAAAGGAGACAATAGGCCACGTCCCCACTATACTATACTTTATTTCCATATAAGTAGAATTATAAACCAATAAAAATAACGGAAGTAATCTCCCGCTGCCATCTCTGTGTGTATCACAAACGAACATACAAAAATAATGACAAAAAATAAACAAAAATAAACGATAAAATGACTAAAACATGCCATCTGAAAATAACCCATATAAACCTATTTATTTGATATAAAGCAATTTAGATCGAATACCACATTTAACCCCTTGGGGATCAAATCCTGAGTCTCATGAATCCACATGGATTCATGCTGGCTCAGTTGCCTGATAAAATTACCCCCCCTCCAATGTGGATTCACTTTTTCTATGCCCCAAAATTTTAAACATCTAGGGTTGCGATCATGGAACATCCTAAAATGTTTAGAAATAAGTGTAATAAGTCCTTTCTTGATATTGTTCACATGTTCGGCAATGCGGACTCCCATAGGTCTAGAGGTCATACTTATGTATTGGAGTCCGCAGTCGCATTCCAACATGTAAACAATCCCTACTGTATTACGCGTTATAAAATGTTTAATCTGATAGTATTTATTAGTAGCTGACGCTGTGAAGTCTTTCCTTCTCTTGATATTGCTCCTACATTGCTTGCAGGCCCGACATCTCCCACAGGCATAAAAGCCTGTCCGGAAATGAAAAATCTGATTGTCTTTCTTGGTTGCAGGGGGATCCACCAAACTAGGTGCTAAAATGTCTCTCAACATGGGGGTTTTTCGATAGACAAATTTGGGACGGGGGGGGCAATACTGTACCCAAAATGCTATCTATTTTGAGAATATCCCAATGTTTAAGAATTATCCTCTCAAATTTTTTGTGTTGAATATTGTAATCAAGGATAATTTTGTATTCAAAATCACCCTTGGATTTCTTGTTGTTAACTGAATCAACAACAAGAGAAGCACGTTCGAGACTGCCAACGGTGGCTAAATCGCTTCCTATATGCTACTCCTCGTAACCCTTTTGTAAAAAGCGGTTGGCCAGAACTTCAGCTTGGGAAAAATAATCTGAATCTAGGGCACAGTTTCTCCTCAACCAGATAAACTGTCCCCTAGGAACATTATATAACCAGGAATGATGATGACAGCTATCTAGCGGTATAAAACCGTTCCTATCCGTGGGCTTAAAAATTTTTTTTGTCATATACTTATCACCCTGTTTAAATATTTCCAGGTCCAGGAAAGCAACACGTGTGGTGTCTGCATTCCAAGATAAATGGATCCCCTTACTATTGCCATTGAGTTTAGACATAAAGAGCTGAAGGCTGATAAGATCACCCTCCCAAATCATAATCAGATCATCTATATATCTTTGGTAGCAGACCAGCTGAGCCGGTCTGCTACCAAAGACAACCTCCTCTTCCCATAATGCCATGAAGATGTTAGCAATGCTAGGCGCAAAGCGAGCGCCCATGGCGACTCCAAGTGTTCTCCATAAAGGCCGCTGGGTGACTGTCAGGCTCCACCCCTAGCTGACGAAGTCCAATAGGACGTAACGCCCCGTACGGGGGGAGGAGCTACATTGCGGACGTCACCCACTGCCGGACTGTGTGTGTCGGTACTGCATTGCACTGCAGTCTGACTTTTTTAACTTGATACCACTAGCGCTGATGAGCGCCTGCTTTTTATGACACCTGACTGAACTCTTTTATTAAATGGATTACTCTAATAGGGTGTACACACGGTCGGACTTTGTTCGGACATTCCAACAACAAAATCCATGGATTTTTTCTGATGGATGTTGGCTCAAACTTGTCTTGCATACACACGGTCACACAAAGTTGTCGGAAAATCCGATCGTTCTGAACGCGGTGACGTAAAGCACGTACGTCGGGACTATAAACGGGGCAGTGGCCAATAGCTTTCATCTCTTTATTTATTCTGAGCATGTGTGGCACTTTGTCCGTCGGATTTGTGTACACACGATCGGAATTTCCGACAACGGATTTTGTTGTCGGAAAATTTTATCTCCTGCTCTCCAACTTTGTGTGTCGGAAAATCCGATGGAAAATGTCCGACAACACGCTCCGATCGGACATTTTCCATTTGGAAAATCCGACCGTGTGTACGGGGCATTAGAAGAGTTTCTTCTTATTTTTTCATATCCACATTTGGAGCGGTCTTCATCTGTATCTGGAAGTTCACATCCCTGGGGTCTCTGTGTTGGATGGCTGGCTCATCCCTTTGGATATTTGGATCCTTCAATTACAGTGTTTATCTTCAGTGACATCTCTAAGGAGTATCATCATCCCTCAGGGGATACACGTGAGTTTGACCCCTGCTGTGCAGAGGTCCACTTCCTTTGGTAAGTGCAACAGGATACTACTTGCAAGATTGTTTTCTTTGTCGCTGGATATTATTAGTGTACTGGTCCAGATTGAACATTGGGGAATTTATTAGATTTTAAATTGCGCTGCACTTACCCCCTTCTTTTCAATGCTAGCAGTATTTAAAAATGTATATAATTAATAAATAACTTAACAAAAGTGTGTTTATTTTATGTTCCTGGAGTTCAGCGTTAAGGGGGGCGGTTTTACATCATAATAAACCATTAAAGGATACCATTAAATCAAAAATAGTCATTCAGATCTAAGTATGCAAACCATACTAAGATCCCATTTCTTCCTAAAGACTAAGTTCACTTTCAAACATGTTCTCCCTGTGCTTGTGTGAGTTTCGTCCAAGCACTCTAGTATTCTCCAACACTCTAAATACAGCTGGGGAAGGTGAGGTTGGACCTGTACAGGTCTAACTTTGAGGTGAGCGCAGTGGTGAATAGGTGTCGGGGGGTTGATGCACATTGCACATGCATGTATTTTCTGACCCATGTAGGGTGAAGGTTGCAGAAGATCACATTTAAGGAGCACCGTGTTTAAATAAATTTTATTATGAACTTTATTTAATTTGTTGCACTTTAGAACAACTTTGATTGATATTACTCACTTTTTTTTTTGTTTTCTTGATTTGTTTTTAATTTGATAAGCGTGACCAACACTTTTAGTATCTTATTTATTCTTTCAGTTGTGGGAACACAATATTTTGGTTTGCAGCTGTCGCATAGTCACAGTTTGGAAATTTAAGGAAATAGCGCAGGATAATACGCTTATTTATGTTTTGTTATTCTAAATACATGTTGGTAAGATCCTTGAGGGCAGGGACTGATGTGACTGTGCAATATGTAAAATGTTGTGTAAATTGCCAACACTATAAAATGCCTGTAACAAATAAAATAAATAAGTCCACGTATCCCTTTTTGCTCTCCTACCCCCATACAGTACTGTGCTAACCTAGACCTCCACTCCTCACACTAGGTGGGCTAGCTCCTTAGGTCCTTTTTGTGTTGCGTCTAGTATCTGCCTCCTGTAGGTTATACAAACCCAATGGTTTCCTGAAAGAGTTCCTCAATCAAGGACATTGAAATGTTATTTGTGATTAAAACATTTTTAACACCTAACAATGCTGTGTGTCAGAGCAAAAGTACAAACTCTCCTAAGTTTAAGGCCCCATGCACAACTGAGCATTTTGTAACTTGCAGTCCAAAGCTCCAAAACGCTCAACAAATAAAATCCTATGTATTTCAACGAAGGCTGTTCACATACAGTGGGGCAAAAAAGTAATTAGTCAGCCACCAATTGTGCAAGTTCTCCCACTTAAAAAGATAAGAGAGGCCTGTAATTGTCATCATAGGTAAACCTCAACTATGAGAGACAAAATGTGGAAACAAATCCAGATAATGACATTGTCTGATTTTTTAAAGAATTTATTTGCAAATTATGGTGGAAAATAAGTATTTGGTCAATATCAAAAGTTCATCTCAATACTTTGTTATATATCCTTTGTTGGCAATGACAGAGGTCAAACGTTTTCTGAAAGTCTTTACAAGGTTGTCACACACTGTTGCTGGTATGTTGGCCCATTCCTCAATGCAGATCTCCTCTAGAGCAGTGATGTTTTGGGGCTGTCGCTGGGCAACACGGACTTTCAACTCTCTCCAAAGGTTTTCTATGGGGTTGAGATCTGGAGACTGGCTAGGCCACTCCAGGACCTTGAAATGCTTCTTGTGAAGCCACTCCTTCGTTGCCCCGATGGGGTGTTTGGGATCATTGTCATGCTGAAAGACCCAGCCACGTTTCATCTTCAATGCCCTTGCCGATGGGAGGAGGTTTGCACTCAAAATCTCACAATACATGGCGCCATTCATTCTTTCATGTACACGGATCAGTCGTCCTGGTCCCTTTGCAGAGACACAGCCGCAAAGCATGATGTTGCCACCCCCATGCTTCACAGTAGGTATAGTGTTCTTTGGTCGCAACTCAGCATTCTCTCTCCTCCAAACACGACGAGTTGTGTTTCTTCCAAACAGGTTTACTTTGGTTTCATCTGACCATATGACATTCTCCCAATCCTCTTCTGGATTATCCAAATGCTCTCTAGCAAACCTCAGACGGGCCCGGACATGTACTGGCTTAAGCAGGAGGACAGGTCTGGCACTGCAGGATTTGAGTACCTGGAGGCGTAGTGTGTTACTGATGGTAGCCTTTGTTACGTTGGTCCCAGCTCTCTGCAGGTCATTCACTAGGTCCCCCTGTGTGGTTCTGGGATTTTTGCTCACTGTTCTTGTGATCATTTTGACCCCACAGGGTGAGATCTTGTGTAGAGCCCCAGATCGAGGGAGATTATCAGTGGTCTTGTTTTTCTTCCATTTTCTAATTATTGCTCCCACAGTTGATTTCTTCACAGCAAGCTGCTTGCCTATTGCAGATTCCATCTTCCCAGCCTGGTGCAGGTCTACAATTTTGTTTCTGGTGTCCTTCGACAGCTCTTTGGTCTTCACCATAGTGGAGTTTGGAATGTAACTGTTTGAGATTGTGGACAGGTGTCTTTTATACTGATAACAAGTTCAAACAGGTGCCATTAATACAGGTAATGAGTGGAGGACAGAGGAGCCTCTTAAAGAAGAAGATACAGGTCTGTGAGAGCCAGAAATCTTGCTTGTTTGTAGGTGACCAAATACTTATTTTCCACCATAATTTGCAAATAAATTCTTTCAAAAATCAGACAATGTGATTGTCTGGATTTGTTTCCACATTTTGTCTCTCATAGTTGAGGTATACCTATGATGACAATTACAGGCCTCTCATCTTTTTAAGTGGGAGAACTTGCACAATTGGTGGCTGACTAAATACTTTTTTGATATAAAAAATATAGGGAGTGGCGCTACTTTTTTGCCCCACTGTATAAACGCTCAGGCAGCTCAACACATGCCATTCCAAAATCTATACGAGCTACTTTTGAGGCAAATTGGGCAATTTTGGCACCTAAAATCTAGTACACATGAGCCAAGTGTCAAGCAGCATCGGTTGGTTCAATAGAAACCGGCCGACATTGGGCCCATGTGTACTGCAGCCGGCCAGACAAGAGCCAGCATTCTGTCGATGGGTCATGACTCTCAGCCAATGTTTCCTACTCTCTGTACACTTTTGGCCCACATAATCCCATTAATCTTGGGGGGTCTTCTTCCTTGTTAATGGCTTAGAGCACTAACTGGTTCAGTCAGAACACAATAGCACAGCCGGGGAGATCACTGTACTAACGTTGCACGTTAGTACAGCGGCTCCTTTGGAGATGTCAGTTTTTTTTTCATTCAGCCCTGCTGGGTTGAACAAAAAAAAAAATAATAGTGTGTACTAGGCTATAGACTTCAATGGGAATGACTGTAAATGCTTGAATAATATATGCATTTTTCAGCCTGTAAGAACTCGCCCCAACCCCTATCCCCCCCCCTAGTGTTTTCCAAAGGTTAATAGCAGGGTTGATTTCCTCTCACCCACTGTCCGGTTTACTAATAAGGCTTCATGTACATTGGCATCTTTTAGATGCAGTTTTCTTTTTTTATGCCTCTAAATGCAGCTCCATTTCAGCTAATGTGTCCATGCACATTGTGGCATTTACGTTTGTATTTTATAACAGCATTCAGAGACATAAAAAAATTCCCAAACCTGCGTTCAGAGAGGAGCTTACTGGAATTTATGCACATGCACACATAAACACAGGTAAATGCGTAAATTAATTTCAGTGGCCAGAATAAATGAATATTCTATCCAATAGGATGAGTTTACGTGCATACAGTGCCTTGAAAAATGATTCATACCCCTTGAAATTTTCCACATTTTGTCATGTTACAACCAAAAAGGTGAATGTATTTTATTGGGATTTTATGTGATAGACCAACACAAAGTTGTACATAATTGTAAAGTAGAAAGAAAATGATAAATGGTTTTCAAAATTTTCTACAAATAAATATCTGAAAAGTGTGGCGTGCATTTGTATTCAGCCCCGAGTCAATACTTTGTAGAACCACCTTTCACTGCAATTATAGTTGCAAGCCTTTTTGGGGATATCTCTACCAGCTTTGCACATCTAGAGAGTGACATTTTTTGCACATTCTTGTTTGCAAAATAGCTCAAGCTCTGTCAGATTGGATGGAGAGTGTCTTTGAACAGCAATTTTCAAGTCTTTCCACAGATTCTCAATTGGATTTAGGTCTGGACTTTGACTGGGCCATTCTAACACATGAATATTCTTTGATTGAAACCATTGCATTGTAGTTCTGGATGTATGTTTAGGGTTGTTCTCCTGCTGGAAGGTGAACCTCTCCCCCAGTCTAAGTCTTTTGCAGACTCTAACAAGTTTTCTTCTAAGATTGCTCTGTATTTGGCTCCATCCATCTTCCCATCAACTCTGACCAGTTTCCCTGTCCCTGCATATGAAAAGCATCCTCACTACATGATGCTGCCACCACCATGTTTCACGGTGGGAATGGTGTGTTCAGGGTGATGTGCAGTGTTAGTTTTCTGTCACACATAGCGTTTTGCTTTTAGGCCAACAAGTTAAATTTTGCTCTCATCTGACCAGAGCACCTTCTTCCCCATGTTTGCTGTGTGCCCCAAATGGCTTCTTGCAAGCTGCAATCTGAACTTCTTATGGCTTTCTTTCAACAATGACCTTCTTCTTGCCACTCTTCCATAAAGGCCAGATTTGTGAAGTGCACGACTAATGCCGCGTACACACGACCGGACTTTCCGACAGAAAAGGTCCGACAGAATCATTTCATCGGATATTCTGATCCTGTGTGGGCTTCATCGGACTTTTGCTTTAGAAAATTCTGATGGACCTAGAAATAGAACATGTTTTAAATCTTTCCGACGGAATCAATTCCTATCGGGAAAACTGTTCGTCTGTATGCTATTCTGACGGACCAAAAACGACGCAAGGGCAGCTATTGGCTACTGGCTATTGAACTTCGTTTTTCTAGTCCCGTCGTACGTGTTGTACGTCACTGCGTTATAAACGATCGGACTTTGGTGTGATCGTGTGTAGGCAAGTCCGTTTCAACGGAATTCCGTCAGAAAAACCGGCAGAGTTTATTCTGATGTAAAAAACGGTCGTGTGTACACTGCATAATAGTTGTTCTGTGGACAGATTTTCCCACCTGAACTCTGGATCTCTGCAGCTCCTCCAGAGTTACCATGGGCCTCTTGGCTGCTTCTCTGATTAATGCTCTCCTTGTCCGGCCTGTGGATGGCCGTGTCTCGGTAGGTTTGCAGTTGTGCCATACTCTTTCCATTTTCGGATGATGGATTGAACAGTGCTTCATAAGATGTTCAAAGCTTGGGATATTTTTTTTTTATAACCTAACCCTGCTTTAAACTTCTCCACAACTTTATCCCTGACCTGTCTGGTGTGTTCCTTGGCCTTCATGATGCTGTTTGTTCACAAAGGTTCTCTAAGAAACCTCTGAGGGCTTCACGGAACAGCTGTATTTATACTGAGATTAAAATTACACACAGATGGACTCTGTTTACTAATTAGGTGATTTCTGAAGGCAATTGGTATTTTGAAGGCAATTGGCAATTACATTTTAGTATCAGAGTAAAGGGGGCGGAATACAAATGCGCACCACACTTTTCACCGATTTATTTGTAAAACATTTTGAAAACCATTTATCATTTTCCTTCCACTTCACAATTATGTGCCACTTTGTGTTGGTCAATCACATAAAATCCCAATAAAGTACATTTATGTTTTTGGTTGTAACATGACAAATGAATACTTTTTCAAGGCACTGTAAGTTTAAGCACTATACACTTGTAAATACAGAATACTGAGTGTAATTATGGACCAAAGCCACTTTTTTTTAATGCTGGATTTTTTTCCATCCAGCATACATGAGAGTATATTAATATGCCCATGTGTATGAAGCCTAAAGCTGTATTGAACCCAAAATAAATACAAAAATCAATGTGTTGCAGCTTACCAATTCTTAGATATGGTGGCTGCAAGCGTTTTCTTTTAATTAGGCTTTTTTCCCCTTTATTTCACCCAATGATCTGCCTTGTAAGTCTGTTTTTTATGTCAGCTTCCCTTAACAGACCGAGCTGTCCAGTAAAATTGTCAGATATTGAGGCAAACCATTTATTATTATTATTATTATTATTTTTATTCAGGATTTATATAGCGCCAACAGTTTACGCAGCGCTTTACAATATAAAAGGGAGACAATACAGTTATAATACAATACAATACAATAGGATTAAGAGGGCCCTGCTCAGAAGAGCTTACAATTTAACACTGATAGGTGTGCTTACAATGATCAGCTTTTATTCAACTATGTAAAATCTTTATACCAAAAGGAAATAACGGTTGCCGTAACTGTTGCTGTCTTCGTTATTGCTCCAGTGGAGTGGAGACACTGGAAGACAGGAAGTATGTTCCTGTCTGGATCACCTGGTGAAAACAGAGAAAAGGAAAAAAATTTAGCCACCTTATTTAACCATTTCCCCTCCGGCCTATAGCAGATTGACGGCCGGGCGGTGGTTCAGTTATCCTGACTGGGTGTTATATGACGTCCAGCAGGATAACAGCCGCCATGCGCCCGTGGGAGCGCGCATCGCGGCTATCGGTGTGTCAGTCTGACACACTGCTCCACCAATCTTGGTAAAGAGCCTCCGGCGGAGGCTCTTTACCACGTGATCAGCCGTGTCCAATCACGGCTGATCACGATGTCAATAGGAAGAGCCGTTGATCGGCTTTTCCTCACTCACGTCTGACAGACGCGAGTAGAGGAGAGCCGATCGGCGGCTCTCCTGAGAGGGGGGGTCTGCGCTGATTGTTTATCACTAGACCACCAGGGAAGCTGCCAGGACCACCAGGGAAGCCCCCAGCATGTGGATGGCCAGGTATGTACCCCATGGCCATCCACATGTGCAAATTATGCCCAATCTGTGCCAATCAGTGCCCACAAATGGGCACTGACTGGCACCATTATATATCAGTGATGCCCAGCAATGCCACCCATCAGTGTCATCAGTGCCACCAATCAGTGTCCATCGGTGCCACCTGTCAGTGCCCATCAGTGCCCACCTATCAGTGCCCATCCGTTCCACCTATCAGTGCCACCCATAAGTACCCATCAATGCCACCTACGAGTGCCCATCAGTGCCACCTATGAGTGCCCATCAGTGCCACCTATGAGTGCCCATCAGTGCCACCTATCAGTGCCCATTATTGCTGCCTATCAGTGCCCATCATCAGTGCCCAGCAGTGCCACGTCATCAGTGCCACCTCATTGGTACCCATCATTGCCGCCTTATCAGTGCCCGTCAGTGCTGCCATATCAGTGCCCGTCATTGAAGAAGAAAACGTACTTATTTACAAAAATTTTTAACATAAACAAAGAAAAACTTGTTTTTTTCAAAATTTTCTGTCATTTTTTATTTGTTGCGCAAAAAATAAAAAACTACAGAGGTGATCAAATACCACCAAAAGAAAGCTCTATTTGTGGGAACAAAATGATAATAATTTAGTTTGGGTACAGTGATGGATGACCGCGCAATTGTCATTCAAATTGCAACAGCGCTGAAAGCTGAAAATTGGTCTGAGCAGGAAGGTGTCTAAGTGCCTGGTATTGAAGTGTTTAAGGACTGCTAAGCTGCAATATATTTTTTTTTGCTGGCTTTAATACGGCTTTAACCTCCCCTCTCCTTTCTCTGTTGAAAAAGCCAAGGTTAGGGCCCATTTATGTGCGTTGATGCGTATGTTTTGGCATTTTGACAAGCATTGACCCTTAATGTGACTCCACATAAAAAAAGTACCTTTGTTTATAATACATGTTGCTCTGTGCCGAGAGACAGGTAAATTGTTTTGTCTGTGTATGCATATTGGGGTGCCGTAAAAAAAAAAATACAGTTGATTGCCGTACCATACATTAACACGCACATGAAAGCAGCTTTAGAAAAAATAACACCAGAACATGTAATTAGGTATTACAGTGTAACTACACATAAAGCTTACAAGATATTGATAAAAAGTTTTTATTACAGCAATATTCACATGGCCATTTTTTTTGCTTCCACATTACCTCAAAAGATCCTCTTTTTTTAAAAAAAATCAATATATACTGATAGGCTGCACATGCTTATCTACGCTCTTTCACACTTATCTGTTTTTCTGCAATACAGCTCATGAATTTTGTCCTTGATGTAGAAATGCCATTCATTCCTCTGTGCCTAATTCACATCTGTGCACTGCTTGAAAATGTATGACGTGCTGCATTGTTATGAGTGGTAAACTTGACAAATCACATGTATCTTGCCTATACATATCACCCTCACTCAGGGCCGATGCTAGACTATTTTGTGCCCTAGGCAAGACCAGCTACTTACACCCCCCCCCCCCCCAAAATAAAACTTCCATACCTCTAAAATATACTTTCTTTACCTCTATACAGTATAGAAAGGACACAAAATAGTCTAGCACCTACACCGGCCCTGTCTATACACCTCTGTGAAGTGTGTTGCCCCCTCATTGAACTGACCCGCACCGCCTTGCCATACACAGCAAACAGCGCATGGCTGGAGTACCTGGTTTGTCTGTTCCCGCTCAGCCCACCACCCGGCTCAGTACTTCCACGGTTCCACCTGTCAGCTGAGTTTGTCCACCTGCTCCCGCAACCTCCAGTTCTTGCACTGCAGCTTGGTAATAGACCAGAAGAGTGGCCCCACCAGGCAGAGCACATTCTTCAGATGCCTCTCCACCCCGCACCTAAACTCCTCCATCTCGGCTTACAGCCCCTGCATGGTCCCCCGTAGTGGACATTCCCTTTCCTCCTCCGGTACACTCCTGCATACCGGCCACACCTCCACCCAGGCTCCATGGACAGTCGTTGATCGGTGCTTTGGACTGACTTCAGCTGCAGCGAGCAGCGATCACCATCGTCCAGTGAATGATCTTGTCTGGTGCCGGGATCTCAGTTCAGTACCGCTGTGTGCAGGTGCACCGGTGTGCGGGGGAGGGACGGTGGCTCCAGAGGTGACATCCAGCAGAGATGAGGATTGGACAAGCCATACCTGCACCCTAGGTGGCAGTGCACCCTATGCGGCTGCCTAGTTCGCCTAGTGGTAGTACCGGCTCTGCCCTCACTACCGCCCTCTCCCTATTACTGCATCACTCACCTCCTGTTAATGCTGAACCCACATGCTGACACAACATCCAGGACGCTGGTGCATGTTTCTTCATATAAATCATATCCCCATCTTGCCTACCTGACCTTTCTGCTACTTCTAACCTCTGAGGATATGTCCCCTAATCTTGGCCCTCCACCAACTAACTTTGACCATAACACCCAACACCCCTCTTCTTCTGGCAGCAGCTGCAATCAAGACACTGTAATTTTTTTCCCCCTTCTTCCTACAACCAGCCCTCCCTTCTCATGTTCACTTTAGAAAACCCACTAAGTCAGTAACAAGTTCACCTCTATCTATGATGGTTTTCTCTTGAACTCCTTAAACCTACTTGCGGTTACTGAAACCTGGGTTCAGGAATCTGCCTCTGCCTCTACCGGGTGCCCTCGCTCATTGTGGCCTTCATTGGACCCAGTCACACAGACCCATTTCATGAAAGGGAGGTAGAGTTGGAATCCTTCTATCCCCCAAAGCACTTTACAGGTTCCCCCCTTACCTTCTCCTCTTGAAGCTCACTGTATTTGTCTCTTTTCTCTAGTTTCTCTGAGGATTGCTGTGATGTCTGGTCTCCTGGACTGGTATCTAGCTTCCTTAACAACTTTTCTGCCTGGCTAGCTTATTTTCTCTCCTCTAAAATACTCACTATCATTCTTGGTGACTTCAACATCCCTGTTAACATTAACATTGCAGCTGCCTCTGATACCCTCAGCTTATCTTCCTGTTTTGACCCAATATAATGGACACACACAATTCTACACACTCTGAGGGACACACACTTGACCTTGCATTTCCCCACCTCTACACACCTTGCAACTTTACATATATCCGTATAGTTCGGACCCTGTGTGCCCGGCCTAACCTTGCTAGTCTGCTTAGACTGCACAGTTTTGGGAAAAGAAGAAATGTGTTTGAAGCAAATAAAGGATTAGATTATGTGGATAGCACTATATTTGCATGCTTAGTGACTGGTAAAATTCATGTTAACCTGTTCCACATTCTGTATATGTGTCTGTGGGGCTGTGCTGTTATGTGCTGAGAGAGAGCACACTGCGTTCTCCCAGCACACTGACTGAGCTGTCTGAGGTCATTGTTTACATGATTCGGGAGCTGGTGAGACAGGCTGTGATGGTCAATCAAAGTAGTCAAATGATCGGAAGCTTTGTCTCTGCCTCCTGGTGTTTAAGATACATTTAAAGTGATGCCAGGAGGCGGCAGCAAAGGGTTAAGAACAGCAAATTGCCAAAAATTAAATCTGTATGGTCAGTGCTTGACACCTGTTATTTACTTTGAATGTTCTCTACCACCTTAAAGCACAACTAAATGACCCAAAATACTCATCTCCATCTTCCAGCCATGCATTGGTTACACCCCTCGCCCACTGCTATCATCTTATCTCCAGGTTACTTGCAGTTGCTGGGTTTTCGGCTTCTTGACTGGCCACAGTGGTCAGTGGTGGTTGACATAATCTCAGGCATTCCATAGGAGTCAGTCATTCTGGCACAGTCATGGTCTGCCAGGAAAGTACGCTGTGCATGCACAGCTTAGTGTACATTGAATAGAAGACTGCAAGCAGGCAAGTAAGTGTGTCTTAGGGTTGGTTCACACCAGATGCAGTCCAGCTCATTTATTCTGCATCAAAAAGGCATGGACAGTGTTTACCCCCCCCCCCCCATGACCAGGTCATTTTTTGCAATACAGTACTATGTTATTTTAACTGACAATTGCGTGGTTGTGTAACAATGTACCCAAATAAAATGTATGTCCTTTTTTCCCCACAAATAGAGCTTTCTTTTGGTGATGTTTGATCACCTTTAAGGTTTTTATTTTTTGCGCTATAAACAAAAGAACACAGACAATTTTGAAAAAACAATATGTTTTACTTTCTGCTATAAAACACCTTCAAAAAAAAAATTTTAAAAATCTAATTTCTTCATCAATTTAGGCCAATATGTGTTCTGCTACATGTTTGTTTTTGGTAAAAAAAAATCCCCCAATAAGCATATATTGATTGTTTTTTGCAAAAGTTATAGCATCTACAAACTATGTGATATTTTTATTTATTTATTTTTCATTTTTATTTTTTTACTAGTAATGGCGGTGGACACTTTTGACACTTTTTTGGGATGAGTGACACCAATACAGTGATCAGTGCTAAAAATATGTACTGTCACTGTACTAATAACACTAGCTGGGAAGGGGTTAACATCAGGGGTGATCAAAGGGTTAAATGTGTGCCTAGCTGGTGTTTTTCTAAACTGTGGAAGATGCTTGTACTAGGGGAAGGGATTGATCCATGTCCCTGCTTTGCAGGAACACAGGATCAATGCCTTTCCCACTGACAGATTGGCAATCTGCCTTGTTTAGATAGGCAGACTGCCGTTCTGCCTGTGTAACAATTAATTAGGGGATGCGGCGGACATCGAGTCTGCGGTACTCACTAATCGGCTCACGCTGTGAATAAGCACAGCGTAAACAGGCCTCCAGCGGGGCGCCTGTGCACCCCCAATCCAGAAGTACTGGATCCCATACTAGGTACGTGATCCAGCGCAGTAGAGCCGCCCTGCCACTGTATAAGTTATACATGGATTTCAATGGTCCTAGTTCACAGCAGTGCAGTTTGTTCAAATGCAGTCAACAAAAGTAGAACATGTTGCATTTTTTCTGCATGCAATGAAACACACATGTCCACACTTGAGATGAAGAAAATAAAAGCGGGAAAAAAAATGCATATGAACTCATCGAAATGCACTGGAAAGCATTAAAAATGTGCGTGCAGAAACGCATCCGGAAGGCAGGAATTGTTGTGGGAACTGGATTGCAGAAGAGAGAAAGCAGGTCTCCTCCACAATAAAGAGCTGCCTGCTCACATTTTTTTTAAATTAAAGTGCTTAGTTTTAGCAAATTGTTTTCATATTAATTATTCACACTCAGACCGCCCGAGCACTAGCGGTAAAGCGCTGCTAGTTTTAGCTTTACCATCGCTGTGTGGGCAGGAGTGGGGTGCTTTTAACCCCAAAGAAGGGGTCAACAAGGGGTTAAAAGTGCCCGAAAAGCACCGATGCCGAAGTGCCTTGCAGGCGCTTCGGCAGCGCCGCCCATTGATTTAAATGGCAGGGGCGGTTTAGGAGCGTTGTATACAGCGCTCCCGCACCGCCCCAAAGATGCTACTTGAAGTTCTTTTTTTTCCGTCCTGCAAGCGCACCGCCTGAGTGTGATAGCGCTTGGGCTGTCACACTGGGGAGGCTTGAGAGGCGCTTTTCAGGCACTTTTCAGGCACTTTTCAGGCGCTTTACAGGTGCTATTTTTAACTAAAACGCTTGAAAAGCACCTTCAGTGAAAAAGGGGTCCTAGATATTTAAACTCAGCTCATCTGTGGTACCACTCTTGTCACTGCATATAAAAAGAAGAACAGTCGATTGCATAAATATTTAAAAAAATGTGAAATATTGAAATTTCTCCTGACAAAGCTCGATCTACAATGTTCATAGGTGATCCATAGACATCACCATTGTCAACCAAAATTGTCCTTGCAATATCCGTAGGGCACTTTAAAGGGGAGCTCTACTTTTCTCTTTTCTCCTAAAATTTGAAAAACATAGTTACATAGTTAGTAAGGTTGAATAAAGACACCAGTCCATCCTGAGTGAGTGTGGGTGGATGTCTACAATTGTCCCTATCCCTGTATATTGTGTCTAATTAATATAATCCTCTATTATATATTATTTTATCTAAAGTACCCATATAGCACTGTCAATTTACGCAGCGCTCCACACATACATCGTACACTCACATCAGTCGTCCCTACCCTCAAGGAGCCCACAATCCAAGGTCCCCAACTCACATTCATATACTAGGGCCAATTTTTTACAGAAGCCAATTAACCTACCAGCATGTCTTTGGAGTGTGGGAGGAAAATGGAGTACCCGGAGGAAACCCACACAGGCACAGGGAGAACATGCAAACTCCAGGCAGTTAGTGTCTTGGTTGGGATTTGAACCAGCGACCTTTTTTACTGCTAGGCAAGAGTGCTACCCACTACACCACTGTGCTGCCCCTTTAAAAAAAAAAAAAAAAGCCTCAAAAAACCTCAAAAAAACCTCAAAAACCTTTTGAAACCATACTAATGCCTAGTACTTTATGCAGTGGAGTGGGAGTTGCTCTTTTGGCTGTGGTGGGAAGAATTGAGGCTGCTCAGCCTTTTCATTGTGGCACAGTGCCAGCCTTGCATGCTCATTGTCTTACTGTGCGCCATACCTACCATTGGCTGCCTGTGGGAATTTCACAAATGTATTACATAAGTACATTATATTTCTTTCCTTCAATCCATGCAGGCCCCAATTTAAAAAAGAAAAAAAAAATCTTATACAGTCTTGCAGATGTGTAATGTAATATTGTGCTGTTACATTTTTATCCAGCAACATACTCCATTATAAAATTTGAATATGATGAAACTTAACCACTTGCCCACAGAGCACTTTTACCCCCTTCCTGCCCAGGCCAATTTTGAGCTTTTCAGCGCTGTCGCACTTTGAATAAAAATTGCGTGGTCATGCTACATTGTAACCATGTGAAATTTTTATAATTTTCTTCATACAAATAGAGCTCTTTTTTTGTGTTATTTAATCACTGCTAGGATTTTTATTTTTTACAAAAAAAAAAAGTTTATGTCAGTAAATTTTTCTCCTTCACTGATGTGCGCTGATGAGGCGGCACTGATGGACAGTGATGAAATGTCACTTAAAGGTACTGATGAGGCGACACTTATGGGCACTGATTAGGTGGCACTGATGAGGAGGCACTAATATGCCGCACTTATGGGCACTGATAGGTGGCACTGATATGTGGCACTAATAAGCACTGATAGGCGGCACTGATGGGTGGCACTGGTGAGCACTGATAGGTGGCACTGATGGGCATTGATGGGCAGCAATGATGGGCATTGATGGGCAGAAATTATGGGCATTCATGGGCAGCACTGATAGGCGGCACTGATAGTCAGCACTCACTGGCATCACTAATGGGCACTAATTGCTGGCACTGGTGGGCAATAATTGCTGGCACTGGTGGGCACTGATTGCTGGCACTGGTGGTGTGTTATTGTAATCAGGGCACTGATGATCAGTGCCCTGATTACATGTCTTGATGTTCCCTGGGATGAGATGCCGGCACTGATCAATTACCGGCATCTCCGTGTTTACACGTGACCAGCTGTGATTGGAGCCGCGGCTCTTTACAGAGATCAGGGGTACGCAAGAGCGGCCCTTCTGGGACGACGTCATATGTCTGGGGTGGCCGCGTTCCAGATTGAAAAAGGGTCCGGTGTGTGTTTGGGTTCAGTTCAAGTGCGAATTCAGGCAAAAATTCAGACCTGAATCGCACCTGAACCGGTGAACAGACACACACCGGATCCCAGGCAGGAACCCGCTGCCGCACATGTGTGAACGCAGCCTTAGGGGTCCAAACAGGTGGAAATCCCTCGGGGTGAGGTCCGGGCTGTAAGGGGGATGTGGCAAT
This sequence comes from Aquarana catesbeiana, assembly GCF_042186555.1. NCBI lineage: Eukaryota > Metazoa > Chordata > Amphibia > Anura > Ranidae > Aquarana > Aquarana catesbeiana. Next base: position 560,691,031 of record NC_133324.1, read on the forward strand.
ACCCAACCGTGTTGCTGTAGTGTGCAAGTAAAGCTGTCTTGGTACCCAGCGTGCGCTAACTTTTCGAAAATGCAAATGTTTGTGAATGATTGTGTTCACTGTTCCCACAGAAAAATGAATCTCTTGCGCAATCTCAGGACAGGCCATGCGTCGATTATCCAGGATCAGGCGTGAATTGCCTGCTGTGGGCTGGGAACCACCATGGCCGGGATCGTCACTGAAGGACTTACGGCCATCTTTGAAACAATTACACCATTCAAATGTCTTATTGTGGCTGAGTGTCCCATTATCCCACTGTTCTGGAAGTCTTCTGTAGATATCCACGGCTTTTACGCCTTCGTTCACAAGAAACTTGATCACCACGCGCTGTTCCATGCACGCACTAACACTGTTGTTTGCAATCTTGATGAACGGTCTCTGGACTGGCCCGCGACATGTGCGCCGCCTATCAGTAATAGGTTGCTGCCAAACAAGGTATTGATTAGGCCTGTGCTTTCAACTCACACTGGAATAAATACCATTGTAGGTCCAGTTCACTACTGGATTGTTCACTTGGTTGCCAATCAAGCCCTGATAAAGGGGGCACATAGACCCCTAAAAACTTGTTTGCTTTTTTTTTTTTTATCTGTACCCCTAACCTTTAATGGAATAAAGCTGTATCTGGACCTCTTAGCAGTTGCATAGTGCTTAAATTTCAACTCTTCTTACATTACACTACAAGCCAAGGAGACTGTGGAGATCCTCTGGGGTGTAGAAGCCACCTGCCAAGGAACCAGATTATTTACACCAACATTGATACCTTAAGAAAAAACAATAACAGTAAAATAAACCTACAGGTCGAGCGCTATCTTTCCACTTTCCTCGCCTATCAGTAATAGGACACACTTGCCACTTACTACTGCGTGTAGTACCGCCACACTAGCATCCCTTTTCATACCTGTAAAATTATAAGTCCTGATTTGACTTTAACACCCCTCGTACAAACTGAAGAATAATATCAGAAAAAGACTATTAAGGGCTCATTCATGTGTACAGTAGATAGTTTTGTACACATCTGAACGCAGCACTGTATTAATCAATGAGCCCATACACACAGCTGTGTCTACATAAAAAAATGTGCGCACAAAAAAAAAGTACAAGACAGATGCAGATTTTACATGCGTACGCTCATAAATGCATAAATGTGAGTACTTTAAGCGTTTATTTTATGCAGGATCTTCTAGCCCTGTCAACAAGAACCTTCCTTTCATGCCACAAATATGTGTAGACTTGTGTGAATGAGCCCCTAAATAACATTTATTAGAACATGAATTATCTTCTAGTCTTATTCCAGTTTAATCCTTCAGTTTGTATTACAGTTTAGACTCGGTTCACATCTGTGCAGCCGCTTGCTGCGTGTACGGCGGCCCTACTTGCAAGAGTTGCTGGAAAAGAAGGCCCCGGCCCATTTGTGAAATGGCGCCGCACCAAACCGCTTGTTGCTGCGGCACCCTATGGTTTGCCAATGCAAAAGAATTTTCTTTGGTTGCTGATGCGTTGATTAAGAAATAATGGCGCCCCCATGCGTCTGCTAAAGTGCAGCTTGTTTCATCGCATGTTTGGAAAGCGCGCAATTCTGTGCACCTTTCAGACACGCAGGGATATGAACCTAGCCTTACTTGGGAGTTTTGTTGAAATGCATTTGATTTATGTTTATATTTAAGATTATTATAGCAGACACTGGCTATAGATTGTAAGCTCTTATGCCGCGTACACACGAGCAGACTTTTCGACCGGACTGGTGCGACGGACCAAGTCCGGCAGACAATTTGACCGTGTGTGGGCTTCATCGGACCTGCAGCTGACTTTTTTGGTCGAACAGACTTTAGATTTGGAACATGTTTCAAATCTTTACGTCGGAACTCCGCCGGACCCAGTTCCTATCGAAAAGTCCACTTGTCTGTATGCTAGTCCGACGGACGAAAATCGACACTAGGGCAGCTATTGGCTACTGGCTATCAACTTCCTTATTTTAGTCTGGTCATACGTCATCACGTACAAATCCATCGGACTTTGGTGTGATCATGTGTAGGCAAGTCCGTTTGTTCGGAAAGTCCGTTGGAAGTCCTCCGAAAGTCTGTTGGATAGACCGTCGGACTAGTCCGGTCGAAAAATCCGCTCGTGTGTACACGGCATAAGGAGCAGGGCCCTCTGATTCCTACTGTATTAAAGTGTATTGTATTTGTACTGTCTACCCTCAAGTTATAAAGCACTACGTAAACTGTTGGCACTATATAAATCCTGTATAATAATAATAGTCATCCCTATTTTCGATACTCCCTTTTTTTTGCGGCAGATTCTGCCCTATTCAGATATTGTGTTGGGGAATGAGTGTTTCTGATTGCACTTCGGAAAGCGTGGTCTACAAGCGTTTCCATGTGTTGTGGATAGGACAGCCCATTCATTTTAATGTGCTGCCCTAAGCCTGTTTGTCACCCAAAAGAAGCTCCTGATCCTGGTTTACAAGCTTAGTGTAAACACTCATGTTTAAATTAGAATTGCATTACGTTGCATTACGTTCGGGGTGCCGTTAAGAATAATGGCACCCAAACGCGCGTTTTACTGCGATTTGAAACAAAGGCAGAATTGTAGTAATTCTGCATGCAATTTCAAATCACCTAATGTGAACAGATTATGGTTGAAGAATAAATCTTTGTACATTTCCTATTAGGATGAATATATAAGGGCTATGAAAGCCCAATCACATAGCAGTAGCTGAGAGCATGTGGTGTGTATAGCAGCAGGCGACAAGACCCTGTGGAAGCTATTGCAGTGCTGGGACTGAAAGCAGCTGCTTGGCCATTGGCTGGCGTCAGGTGGGCGGACTGGCATGTTATGAATAGTTAATAGGCTTTGTCCCAGCTGAGGCTTCAGTTGGAGGAAGAGAGGGATCTGAGCTGTCCTTGCTGGTAAATACTTTTACTCTATGAAGTTTTGAAGGAGCTATTTATCAACGCATCACTATTGCCTTTATTATACTATATCACTATGTTTTACCATTGCTTTAAAAATGTTTTGTCCATTTATAGAGTTTCCAGCATGATCCGCTCCATAAGGCATGCAGGATCGTGAGCTTGTATGGGGGGGGGTTATTAAAACTTGAGCAGCTGTGCATAATAACCAATCAGCTTCTAGCTTCTGCTTGCTCAAATAAGCTTTGGAAATAAAAGGGAGAAGCTGATTGGTTGCTATGCACAGCCTTAGTAAATTCCTCTCTATTTGTCCTTTTAAGATCATTAATAATTAAGAAATGTTATGCAAACAGGAAAAGTGCTTTAAGACAGAAATATATGTTTGGTGAAGGGGGGGGGGGTCTTCTTGCTATTATTTTTTTATCATTATAACCTGAGACATCCAAAACTGTTATGATTCATAAGCACAGGGTTGTATGAGGCTATGTATGCGCTGCTGGGCATTCTCGCTGTCACAGTAGAAGAAGAATGTGCGCACAGTCTCATTGATCGCACACAAAGAGAGCCTGAAATCACAATCCCAGGCTGCTGCTAGCTGCTGTGTGTGCTGCCACCTGCGCTGTAGCCTTTTGGTGACACTAACGATGACTTACTTTGTTGCAGATCCTTGGGACCTTCCTGCCACAGACTGGCTGTGCTGAAAGAAGATGGCCATAGAAATCTGACCCTTTTCTCGCTTTACCAACACCGTGCGCAATGTAAGTGAAACACTTCATTATATGACCATGCTAGTCCTCCTGGAAAGTGCAGGTGGCCAGCTGCTGATAGCAAGTCAGGTGGCATAACCCTACACTGGCATTTCAGAATTTTGAAAGAATTTCATCCAGATGTGTCCAGGCACATGGTCTGCAGAATAACGGAGGTGGGAGGGGGAGTTCATTGCAATCAAATGATGAGATCTATTAAAGGAGGGGTCATCTTTTATCACATTTAGAAGTTCTTTTGTTATATATACAATTTCAAGGTAACTAATGTTTTATGCTGGCCACACTAGTAGAGTCAGTACTCGGTACGTATGATAATGGCAACAGAGACTTGATAAATGTCATTTGAAAGTACTTAAAAATTCCATTTGCCCTTAACATTCGATTTTGGACTGAATGAATGGAATTTCCCAAACAAAAACCACATATATTTTAATGGTTCTTGCACACAGGCGGCAAAAACGCCACTTTTTTCGTCTTTTTATCGTTTTTTTTTTTTTTGTTTAACTGATCAAAACTCAATCTATTGCTTTTAATTGTGTTTAATAGTAAACAAACAATTTGCTTATATCTGTAGGAAAAATACAAAAATCTGCATTAGGCTTCATTCACATGCCTGTAAAAAAAACGCATATACTTTACATGTTTTTAATTACAGATCTGAATGCAGCTGCATTGTTTTCAATGGAGCTATTCACACACAAGTGCGTAAACATGAGCTGCTTGCAGATCCGTAACACAGAATTAAAAAATCTGTGTCTAAGAACATGCTTTTTACGCGTTTTTTTTTTCTTTGTGAGTTTAAACGCATCTATACGCAGGTATTTTACTGATCATTATGCTGGAAATTTTCCCCTATAAAACACATGAGAAATAACATCAGTAACATTTTTACGGCCATGTGAATGAGGCCCTACTGGTCAGTATTTTATGTGCAAATATGTGTGTAAATTGCACCTTGCCTAATTAGATTACTGTATGACTAGAAGAATTTTTACGTATAATCGCACACACTATATGGAACTTTCTGCCAGTTCATGCATCAGCACTGTGTGCAAGGACCCTTAAAAATGTATTTGTTTGAGAAAAATTTCCTATACTGCTTCTTCAAACTTTCCCATCACTACAGCCAAAAAAAAAACGATCGTCGATTTGACCCCACTAACAATTAGAAAATTGAAAGAACTTTTCGAAAGCTACAAAATTCTACTAGTGTATGGCCAGCTTTAGGTTAACAGATAACGTAAGTGGAAGACAGGCTTTGAGTTGTTGCAGAGCTTCTAGCCACATCCGCTTCCTCCAAGCTAATAGAAGCAGAGGAGGGGATATGTCTAAACTTGCCCAACTGCTTTAACATAAGTAGCCTGTAATTACAGAGCCCCCCCCCCCTCCCTTTCCCACAGTCTCTGCCTGTAGCTGGGCCGCTCCTGGGGGTGAAAGGGTTAACCCTGCCGTTTAATGTGCCGCCTGGTGTATAGCAGGAAATGACAATGACTGTTTTGTGTGTTTAGCTGCTGAGGAGTGTACATTGTGAGTCTCTAGGGACTGTTTATTGACTTCACATAGTTTAATAATTAATGAAGTTGGGACCTTTGTCCTACCGCTAGGGCAGTTCAAAGCCAAACCGCCACATTCATTGCGATAAACTAAAGGGATTGTCCCCTGGATGAAGAACTATACTTTAGCCTTTGTGATAGGTTAGTCTAGGCACCCCCTTAAAATTGTTCGTGGCTTTAAAAACAATTTTCTTTCTCAGCAGATATTCTTAATGCCTCCCAGCCTGATTGTTTTATTGCATTTCTTTGTATGTAACTAGGTTTTTTGGGCTGAACCTTGCACAATACAGTACTGATAGCAAACATTCCCCAAAGCTTTGATTGTGCCCTAAAACATCAAATATAAATTAATTTTTATTTATGTTTTTTTTTTTTTAGTTTATATCAGATAAAATGTACCTTGATTAAACAACGTGTACTTAAAATGCTAAAAAGGAGCAGAAGAATGTAATGTTCACACACAATAATTGCTTTTACATTATATGCAAGATTCATTTTCAAATACATGTTTTTATATTATATACGAGATTAATTTTCAAACCATTAAAAACCACTGGAAAACAACATCAATATGCACAAAAAATAAATTTTGATTTTATTTAGGTACCGTATATGCAAATTACATTTCATGTAAGCAATGTGAAATGGTTTTCCCTGGAAATGCGCAATCAGTTTGATTGCTGAACGGTTTATTCTGTAAAGTCATGTTGTCATTGCAGAGAATTAGCAACAGACATAATGTATTTAGTGCCCTGATAATATATCAGTAAGCTGTCCAGAGTATAAACAGCTTATGCTATTCTGCAATTATTGCAGCTGTGCTAAAGTGAGAAAATGCACCCAGTTTAGAGGCCTTGGGGTTGATTTACTAAAATTGGAGAGTGCAAAGTATGGTGCAGTTCTGCATAGAAACCTATCAGCTTCTAACTTCAGATTGTTCAATTAAGCTTTGACAAAAGATAAACTGATTGGTTTCTATGCAGAGCTGCACTAGATTTTGCACACTCCAGTTTTAGTAAATAAACCCTTGTCTCTAGACCAGGGGTCCCAAACTGGCGGCCCTCCAGCTGTTGCAAGTCCCATGAGGCATTGCAAGGCTGACAATTACAAGCATGACTCCCACAATCAGAGGCATGATGGGACTTGTAGTTTCGCAACAGCTGGAGGGCCGCCAGTTTGAGACCTCTGCTCTAGACCATTATTTTTAAGAAAATTTTACCTAAAAGATTATTTGCGCATCTGACATATATTATGCTAATTTACCTGTAAAAGCCTCCCTTATGTAGACATCCAAAAGCTCCCAGACTGCCATCTTGGATGTGACTTCAGCAGAGCCAGCAGACTCAATTGATACTCTATAGCCGTGGTGCCCAACATGTGGCCCGCCGCCTATCTGCTTGCAGGTCATGGGTTAGAGGGCACCTAAAAGAAAGCAGGGGCTGCACTTAAGGCCCTCTACAGCAGGGGTCTCCAAGTTTTTTTAAACAAAGGGCCAGTTGATTGTCCTTCAGACCTTAAAGTGACACTAAAGGTTCGATTTTTATTTTTTAAAAATAACAAACATGTCATACTTACCTCCACTGTGCAGCTTGTTTTGCACAGAGTGGCCCCAAATGGCGTTTTCTGGGGTCCCCCTGGCGGCTCTCCTAGCTCCTCCCCGTCTCAGATAAGCCCCTGGAAGAAGCGCTCTCCCAGGAGGTTACCTTGAGGGCGTGCCCCTGAGTCCTGCATTCGGCGTCCATAGCCACCGAGTGCAGGACTAGGCCCCGCCCCCCGCCGCCCGTGTCATTGGATTTGATTGACAGCAGCTCGAGCCAATGGCTGCGCTGCTATCAATCTATCCAATGAAGAGCCCAGAAGCCCTGGCAACGATCAAGCGCAGGACTTTCGAGGGCTCAGGTAAGTGAATCGGGGGGCTGGGGGGCCAGTAATCATCAGCTGTTTTTTCACCTTAATGCATAGGATGCATTAAGGTGAAAAAACATGAACCTTTATAACCCCTTTAAGAGGCTGGACTGTGGCCAGTGGGAGTGGACATTTTCCTAGCATCAGTGGGAGTAAACATTGCAACATTTGGTATTGGGGGGAGAATAGTGGTCATTGTATCATTGGGAAGAATAGTGCCCTGTTATTGATGTCAGTTGGCAGAATAGTGTGTTGTATCAGTGGGAGGAATAGTGCCTCAAGGGCCAGATAAAGGCAGGCAAAGGGCAACAACTGGCCCCCGGGCTGTAGTTTGGAGACCAGTGCTCTATAGCTTTCCAGTTGACCACCACTGCTCTATAGTATTGCCCTTCACAGCTCCCCCCAGCAGCTACATAAAAGTTTATATAGGAGAGGAGGAGCTGTGGCAAACCGATAGTAATTAGTCACTCTCAGCAGAGAAGTGGGTTCTGACATGTCAGGAGGACGAGCACAGTGCTAGGAAATTGACTCCCTTAAAGTAGCCAAATATTCTAAATATCTTTTTTTTTTTTTCATAAAAAAAACATTTATAGAAAAGAAAACACTGCAAGTAAATGTTTAAAATGCTTATTTTTTCAGGGCTTTTATCTGCAATTGTTAAAATTGGTGACAAGGTCTCTTTAATCTTTGTTCTATGTCATATTCAGCGGCAAAAAGCTCCTCATACTATGCGTTGGGGGTTGGCTCTGCTTCCAGTTGGCTGTGCTGTATAACTTACTCTATATGTGCTTGATGTAATACCCAGCCAGTTAGAGACCTCCATGGAAAGGTCTTGTATCTGACAGACAGCCTTCGGTGGCTGATTACAAATACTTCTCTTGCATTGCAAACAGTTAAGCAAAGTGCGTTTCCAGATTACCGGTTTACTGACAAAATGCAGTTGGGTGGACTGGTGTTCTAGGGCTACAGTGAAAAAAAAAACAGGAAAAAAAAAAATAAAGGCATCTTGAATGCATCCGGAAACACATTAAGAAGGCACCAAAAAAAGTACATTCAAAAATTCATCCGGAATGGATCTGGAGTCCGTTTTTGTGAACCAGCCCTAAAGGAATAGTCATACAGGAATACATTGACATGGGGCAGAAACTTGATCCTTTATCGAATTAGTGAAATCATATCCTTTCCCATTGTTGGTGACCAATTCCTTTCAAGAACTAATTTCTTTAAAATAATGAACATTTCACTGGTCTTGCAGAAATGAGAATTTTAATCAATTCGCTGTTGGACTGGTTGTTGTTTGTTATGTGGATATCGCTGGTTTGGTTTCTTGTTATAATTCCACATTTGTTACTATATAATATGCCCGTGTGCAACAGAGTTGTCGATAGATTACATAAAGAGGTAAATGCTTCATATAATAGCATCTTGGCAAATCAATCAGGCTACATTTACACTTGAACTGAGCATTTTCAGGCGTTTTTTTCAGGTGTTTTTTCAAGCGTTTTTTATGTAGATGTTTTTGCTGTGGCCAATAGAAACCTGTGTAAAGTCTCGAATGATGCTAGAAAAGGGGGGGGGAGCTGCTGTTTGAGCTGAAAACAACTGAAAAAATGCCTGAAAGAACTGTCAGGCTGCATTTACATATGGGCGGTTTCAATCACACGCAGAATAGCCGCAATTCTGCCCACTATTTGAAAACGCCTAGGTGTGAATGACAAATCGCACAATGCACATTTCAGATGCCGTTCATTTGAATGGCACCTAAAATGCGGTGCGCTTCTGCTGCAATTGTCATGCGATAAATCGTGCTGCTATGGCAGCAAACCACATCGCGTGCAGTTCTAGAGCTTCCTTTGGGCGACATGCTTTACGTGGAACCGCACCCTGCTTTTAGGTGCCATTCAAATGAATGGCATCCGAAATGTGCATTGTGTGATTTGTCATTCACACCTGGGCATTTTAAAATCACGGGGAAAATCGCGGCTGTTCTGCCTGTGATTCAAAATCGCCATGTGGGAATTCAGCCTCATTTCTCACTTTTCAGGTGTTTTCCATTGAAGTCTACGGGGACAAAAACGCTCTGATCTGCCTGAAAAGTAGCTCATGTACTTTTTTAAAGCAACAGGCATTTTGATACAGGCGACAAAATGCTCAAATGTGAACAGGGGCCATTTAAAAGAATGGGATTTTGCTTGTTGAGTGTTTCTGAGTGTTGAGCCTCGAGCTGAAAAACAATCAAGTGTGAACGGGGTCTCAGTTGAATTCATTGGTAAGCTCCATGGTGCTGTTACAAAGCATGCTGGAAGCACCTTTTCATTCCTATGCGGCAGAAACAAAAAGACCCAAAGCATTTTTTTTTTCATTTTCAGAGGACTGGAAAAAAAAAATATACCAGCCTGACATAACATAAAGCTGGCCATACACTTCTAGATATATATTTTTTTTCTGAATAAAAGAAATCTAACAAATTATTCTATCCACACTACGGGTGGATGAATCTCCCCTGCTGGCTATTGTACTCTTCATCTGATTGGATGTAGGCTCTGTTCAGGTGTCCGTTTTCCACCTGGCTCCTTCAATACTTCAATCAAAGGATGTCAGGCATTAGTGGTGCCCATAGGACCAAACACTGGTTGAAGTTCGAAGAGTTCATCAGGAACTGGCTGAAATTTACTCAACATATCACCAGCTTTAGTATGCCTGTGATTTGCTCTACCCCATCACTGGCATGTGGGAGATTGATTAGCTCAGTACATTTATATGTGGTGATAAGTGACTTGATTCATAAATCAGGGGAGTTTCACATTAGTCCAAGTATTTATCCAAGCTGCGCAGCATTATACAATTCACGAGACATGATTGCCTGGATTCCTGAATAGTTTGATTCTATTCAGTAAAAACAGATCTTCAAACAGACTTCAATCCGGATATTTACAGATTGCGGACTCTCCTAATTCATTATTTGTTGTTCTCTCATAAGCTGATAAGAGTGGAGAAAATCCATTCATACATATGCTGGTGCATTTGGCATCCCCAGAGTTGGAATAATGTGCCTTTGCTGGTTGACAGACTTCATACAAATGCTGAGCTCCAATTAACGGAAAAGAGATGTATTGCAAACACAGAGACTTGGGCCCACAGTTTCTTTGGTCAACCACTTGTCGGCAGGTGCAGTCTGTTTTCTCCCCTGCTGGTGGCGCAGTTCCACAGTGACACTGCAGTTGGAGAGGAAATCGAGAGGAACATGGTTCCTCTATGGTTTCCTGGGTTACCAGGGAAGTGATCCAATTGCATGTGACTAGAGCAGCCATCTTGAGTCAGGCAGAACCTGAATCGAAAGCCTTGGCTTCCAAGCTTGACGCACAATTTGCAAGTGGGCAGAGTAGGGAAAAGTACCCCATCTTTGAAGGACAGCACTAGCATGAGGAAGAGGTTTCTGACGAGGAGGGAAAGCGTAGGGTTGCATCTCTCATCAAATTTGTTTATTATTTTTTAAATATCACAAAGATTGACAAATTGAGTACATACTAGGATGGTGGTACAATATTCAAATAGCAATAAAGCTAAACATATCGATTTAAAAATAGGATGAGTACAAAACAATGTCAAAATGTAACTAGCAGAGCAACGAATAAACCAATAAAGTATTACATCAAAAGCAATTTTCCAAGAAAAAAGTAAGCTAGTGACTATTGGTTCACTTTGCAAGAGCAGTAATAAGAAGATCAAGCTAATAGGTATATATTAAAAACAGAAGAGATAATATGTATATAAGTACCACACAATATTAAAAGAAAGGTAGAAAACAAAAAATAAGAGTGGATAGAGAGAAGAGGGTAAAAAAAAGGGGGGGGGGGGGTTGTAGGGTTGCATCTCTTCTGGACACCTTCCTGATTAGGCATTAGACAACCAGGCCGCATTCCGTCCCTCTCAACAGATGCTCTTAGTCTGGCTGGAGGCTGCTTCTTTCACATTGCTGGAAACTTTAAATGTACCAGCTGGGTGGCCTTCCCAACTGGTTTGTTACAAACTGTTGCTGCATTACTTCAATACAAGTCTTTTATTGCACCTGACTGTGTAAATTATTGCCTCTGCACCATGCTGCACCCACCTACACACTAGCCCACCTCCTCTTATCCTCAGTCATTATTATTGACCCTCAATATGATGAACAGCCAACTTGAAGGTATAGGTGGTGAATAGAGAAGGGTTAGTAATGTATTTGTATTATAGCGTACCTTGGGTTTTGGGGATCCATTGGTGCTTTAATAATAATCCTAAAGCCTAGTACACACTAGTAATTTTTTTTCAGGGCTGAACGAAAAAAAATTATAAAAAAGACAGCTCAGGAGGAGCCACTGTACTAACTCTCTGACATTAGTACAGCGATCTCCCCTGCTGTTCTATTGTGTTCTGACAGGGGGACGTCCTCCACCAGAACACTCTGGAGCAGGAGCCAATCGCAGACCTTTTTCGGTCCTGGCCTTCGACAGAAGCAGGCTGCACAGCCAGCTTCTGTCAGACCAATTGCAGTACACACGGGCCGAATGCTGGCCGGTTTCTATTGAACTGGTCAATCTCGCCTGACATTCGGTCCGTATGTATGGGGCTTCAGGGTGCAGATGCTTTTTTCATGAACCTGGGGTCATTTTAGAAGCTAAGGTCATCCTAAAGGTTTGTACTGAATGAGTCGCTGACTAGGTCAAGCACACAGGGTGTGATTTTAGACTTTAGACTTTACTGACTGTATGCTCTACCCAGATTAGTGACTCACTAGGTAGTAAAGCCAGGATTAGGATGATAGCCCCAGCGCCTCCACCTTATTAAAGTAACTCAGCAGTGGCAACTCTCATTCATATACTCAAAAGTTCACATTTAAAATGCAAATAACTGTGTTATTAGTCAAGGGCTTGTTTTTTCCCTGGCAGTTGGCGAGTTAATGAAATTGCTGAGTGACTGTTTACTTATCTGTCTTTGTATCACCTGCATTTCCTGTCAGTGATGAATGACACATTTTGCATGCAATGTACTAAAAAGAACAAGTATGTTTATTGTTTAACATGAACTGTTACATAATTTCATTAGGAAAATAAATTCAATAAAGAGATATTAAAACAAGCACATAGCTAAAATTACCATTTCTTTTATGAAAGTTACTAGTAATGTTCACATATAGGTTTTTATAACTAGTCATATAGTAAGAGATTTTATGTATATGGTATGAAGCTATTGTTTTCCCTTACCACCATGTTTAGCTTACAAAGGTTGGCAAAAGTATCCTGGCCAATGGGAAGTATTTCTGCTAACAAATCCAATTCTTAATTTGCCTTAATTCCCTTTGTGAGCTAAACCAAATCTTGGAAAAAGAACAGCTAATATCAACTGATATGTTTTTATTATAACTGTTTTGCTAAACATATACTTTATTCATAGCCTTAATCTAATTGAAATTATTTATTTTTTTTTGTCTTTCAGATTTAACGTCTGAAAAATTATCAAATAAAAAAAAAAAAATGTCTGTTAGCAATCACGAGAACCGCAAATCCCGTTCCAGCACAGGATCCATGAACATCCATCTTTTCCACAAGCCTGGCCATGCTGACAGCCTTCTAACACAGCTGAACCTCCTTCGCAAACGGTGCCTTTTCACAGATGTAGTCTTGCTGGCGGGGACCAAAGGCTTCCCTTGCCATCGGGCTGTTCTAGCTTCCAGCAGCCGTTACTTTGAGGCAATGTTCAGTGGTGGTCTAAAAGAAAGCCAAGATAGAGAAGTCAACTTCCACGATGCGCTACATCCAGAGGTGCTGGAGTTGCTCCTGGATTATGCATACTCTGCAAGGATTATCCTCAATGAAGAGAATGCAGAGTCATTGCTTGAAGCTGGAGACATGCTACAATTCCATGATATTAGAGATGCGGCTGCAGAGTTCCTAGAGAAGAATCTACATGTAGGCAACTGCTTGAACATGATGTTAATATCTGATGCACATTGCTGTGAAAGGTTGGTCGAATTATCCTGGCGAATGTGTCTATCCAATTTTATGGAGTTGTCAAAAACAGAAGACTTCCTCAGGTTACCAAAGCTAAAGCTGATGGAACTAGTCCTTAGTGAGGAACTGGAGGTGGAAGATGAAAGTTTAGTGTATGAAGCTGTGATGGGTTGGATAAAGTATGATTTGTGCCTCCGTTTTGATGATCTACCAGACCTACTGCGCTGTGTTAGGTTAGCTCTTCTTCCAGAGCAGTATTTGCGAAGTCTAGCCACAGACAGCTTAGTGGTTCAAAATAAGGTGGCAAAAGCAATTGTTGAAGAAGCAACGCAGTGCAGGAACAAGATTCTGCAGAATGATGGCTTAGTAACTGGGTTTTGTGCTCGCCCTCGAAAAGTCAGCCAGGCCCTGTTGCTGTTAGGTGGACAAACCTTTATGTGTGATAAAATCTATGTGATGGACCCAAAGACCACTGAAATAATACCTAAAACTGACATTCCCAGTCCACGTAAAGAATGTAGTGCATGTGCAATTGGATGCAAGGTTTATGTTACCGGAGGAAAAGGGGCAGAAAACGGTGCATCGAAGGATGTCTGGGTGTATGATACATTACATGATGAATGGTCTAAGGCAGGACCTATGCTTGTTGCTAGGTTTGGACATGGATCAGCAGAACTAGATAACTGCTTGTATGTGGTTGGAGGACACACTGCAATCACAGGAGCTTTTCCAGCATCCCCTTCAGTCTCCCTAAAGCAAGTGGAACATTATGATCCCCAGGTTGACAAATGGAGCTTAGTAGCTCCTCTTCGAGAAGGGGTCAGCAATGCTGCAGTTGTAGGAGCAAAGATGAAACTTTTTGTTTTTGGAGGTACCAGCGTCAACCGTGAAAAACTCCCCAAGGTTCAATGTTTTGATCCGCTCGAAAACAGATGGACAGTACCTGCTACCTGCCCCCAGCCCTGGCGGTACACTGGAGCTGCTGTTTTAGGAAATCATGTCATTGTTGTGGGAGGGGACACAGAGTTCTCTGCAAGTTCAGCCTACCGTTTTAACAGTGAGACTTATCAGTGGTGCAGATTTGGAGATGTTTCTTCAAAGAGGATTAGCTGCCGTGCAGTTGCCTCTGGCAATAGACTCTATGTAGTGGGCGGGTACTCTGGATCCCAAAGAGGAAAGACTTTGGACTGTTATGACCCTTCGAGCGATACATGGAGTAGTGTGACCACAGTGCCCTATTCTCTGATCCCAACAGCCTTTGTCAGTACATGGAAATATCTCTCTGCTTGAACCAGAAGGTAAATTCTCATTTATAACATATAACTTTAACCAGGGTACTAAATACATGTAAGGAGACATCAGACAGAACTAACCTAGAAATGTGTGCAAATAAGCCTCTTCAAAAGGAGAAGGGATTTGGGGTAATTGCTATTAAACAGCATCTTTCAGGTATGGGGAGGACTCAGTCTCCTTTGTCCAGTGTGACAGTGCTGGTACTGGTGTTTGGCTGCTCAGGCACCCAGCTCTGTCACATACAGATAAGGAGATAGTCCTCAACCCCTTGAAAGCCCACAAGAGTCACAGCCAGCTTATGCAGGGCTTCAGCCATTTATTCCCTGCATCTGAACAGAACAGTGCAGAAGTAAAGGAAAGGTATGTACAAACAGCTGGTGGGGTTGACATTAAAGCAAAGTGTGTATTATCTACCTGTTGGCTTGGTAAATGGGTGTTCTGAGTCATCAAAACAAACATAATGCTTTCAAGGCCTACTGGTTGGGTCATTCGTTTACAGACCATCCATCTAATGTGGCCATTATCCCACTTATGTGACGTTTTGGGAAATCTTATTTGTATTAAAAACCTAAATAGTACTACTGCTATAAAAGAAACTGACACCCAACTGCCGTCTTTGAAATAAAACTTTTTTTTTCTAAATACACTATAAGATGCAGAGTTACACTGTATACAAGATCTGTACATAACAGTTTTTAAATAATGAGTCAGTCAGGGCCTACAATAACTCCTTTATGTGTACAATGCCTTTTTAATGTAGAACTAAGGGCCAAACTTTTTTTTTTTTTTCATTTTGGATAGAGTAAAGGAGGGTTATAACCCCTGTCGGGATCTTTTTTTTGTCCTCTTTGTCCCATTGGGGAGTTTTCCTTTCACTTCCTGTCCTAAAGCCAAAACAGGAAGTGAGAAGCAATCCCTTCAGAGTAAGGGAATCCCAGGTTGTCACCGGGGTCACCAGAATTATTTTCACCATTGGAAGATTTTTCCCCTTATTACTGTTCTGGTGACAACCTAAAATTAGGGATTTTATTTTGCTTTCACTCACTTTCACTCTCGTGATAATGGTACGCAGGACAAACAAACAGGCACACAGAGAGTAATAAAAACATGACATGTTCTAATCGCTCCCCAGTCTACCCAGAACTAACACAAAAAAACTTGCCTCTAGTTACACTTCAAGTCCACATGGAAAATACCACCATGAGAATGTTAATTAACCTTGCAGCAGAGAACTAAGAATGAGCAGTTGTGTGTCTTCCTAGCTTTCAGACCTGATGTCAAACTGAAAAATTAGTGATAGATTTATTGTCAAATTAAATGACACTTCCTGAGGCTGCAAAACTTGCTCTGAGCATCTAAGCTCCAAAAATTCTGGTTATGAAAGGGTTATGGTGAAATCATAGTCTAGTAATTTGCAATGTCCTTGTCTAGTCCCAGTAAGACCAGGACGCATGCATTTTATGTTGAACGAAGATGGGTTGTATGATTGATCGATGGGATGGGGTCTTGGCATATATGATTGATTGTATCTGAAGCATCTGCTATGAAGCTAGTGGTTGAAATGTATTTTGCTTTATAAATACTAACTCCTGTAGCTTTGATTTAATATCTTCCAGCACACTGGCTAATTCCTTTTATTCTCAATGCTGTTTGCAGATGTGTGTCTCACTTTGTATCTTCTATCTTTTGTATCTTTTTGTAACCGTCAATGTGCTGCCCACCTAGGGATATTATTGGTAACAATTAATAAGTTTGTTTTTGCTTGCTCTGAATCACAGATCTGAAAAGACTGGTGTGTGTGTGTGTGGTTGTATTGTTTCATCAGTGCCTTTAGCCCTGGTTCACACTAGAGCGTAGTGCGATCTGTGAGTTTTTCCCACTCCGTGTTCAAAATGCGCTGCCCTTGTGATCCGTACCAGGTGTTAATGCAATGTTACTGACACCCCAAACACAGGTTGCAAGCGCAGTGCGTTTGCCTGCACCGGATTGCATGGTACAAAAGTACCATGCAATCGGATTGCAGTGCATTTCCAAAAGTAGTGCATGCACTACTTTGGTGTGATACGGTGTGATTTGAGCCCATTCAGAATGAACGGGCTCAAATTGCACAGCACTGAGTCACACTGCATTCCTGTGCAATTCATAGGTGATTCATAGTGTGAACCAAGCCGTAAGATCGGTTGTAAGAAACTGCTAATATGTGTGTACTGTTGTGATCGCTGTAATTGCAGTGGTTGGCTGACAAAGAATGAAGTGGCCAATCTGATTGCATGCAAGTGAAAGCCAGCGTGTGGAAATGATTCATTGCCAGCAACAGGGATGTGTGTATATACAGTATGTGTGGTCAGTGGGAAAGGTGACTGCATTAGGATACCAGTTTACATGATAGAATGGGGAATCTCGAAAGCCTGGGGGAATCACCTAGATGCTACATAATAATTAGAGTGCAACAGATTGTATGTGAGATTTGTGTGTGTGTGAGTCTCCCTCTATTGGTGGCTGGTGGTCAGAGATTGTGAGCATGGGGTCTCAAACTGGCGGCCCTCCAGCTGTTGCAAAACTACAAGTCCCATGGGGCATTGCAAGGCTGACAGTTACTAGCATGACTCCCACAGGCAGAGGCATGATGGGAGTTGTAGTTTTGCAACAGCTGGAGGGCCGCCAATTTGAGACTCCTGGATGTCTATAAGCTGTTTTGCTTGCTTTATATAACCTACAATTGTCAGTGACGTTGGCAGCAGTGTGTGGTCTGGGAAGCCTGTGTGGCAAGCTGAGCATAGAGTGTAATGATAAAAAGTGTCTCACAAGCCTGGAATTTCTAGTGGTGGCACCTTGGACAACAGTGTGTGCGTGTTGTTTATGGTTGCTACTTGTATCTAAATTGGGGAATGTTGGGGTTCTGGTGATGATCAACCAGTCTGCTTTGTTCCTAGATGGTGATACCTTGTACATCATCCAGCCCACTTTGTCCCTGTACCCTCAGGATCCAAATCTGTGACAATGTCCTTAGCATAAGGCTTGCTATTGGTAGAGAAGATATCATGCATTCCCAACCCACAGAGAAAGGCACTTCCCTGTAGCTATTCTTAAGGGAAACCCCATGCATCAGCAAATGTTTTTTTGCACCTGCCAAACCTAATAGTGCCGCAGCACCATGTGGCACAGTGCAGCGCGATTTTTAAAAATAGGGTCGGAGACTTTTTTTTCCTTGTTTCTGCGAGTAGGGCAGTCCATTGAAATTAATAGGCTGCCCTACCCACAGAACGCAGCCTCACAGGACTGTACATAGCCTAATGCCGCATACACACAATCGGGATTTTGGTCGGAAAAAGATATGATGGCTTTTCCGATGGGATTCTGCTCAAGCTTGCCTTGCAGACACACGGTCACACAAAAGTTTGCTGAACTTTCAACCGCCAAGAACGCGGTGACGTACAACACTACGACGAGCTGAGAAAATAAAGTTCAATGCTTCCGAGCATGCGTTGAATTGTTTCTGAGCATGCATAGGAATTCTGCGCATCGGAATTGCTACAGACGATTGCATTTTCGGGGGGGGGGGGACTTTTTTTGACCGAAAAATTTAGAACATGCTCCCAATCTTTTGCTGGCTGGAATTCGGCCAGCAAAAGTCCAATGGAGCATACACATGGTTGCATTTTCTGACCAAAAGCTCTCATCGGTCTTTTGCAGGCCGAATTTCCAATCGTGTGTACGCGGCATTACAGTGACTTGATCTATTAGCTTTTGTCCTGAATGGGGCTCCTTTTTAAAAAAAATAATTGAGTATGAATATGGCATGTTATTTAAAGTTCAGTTTGATTTGTTTTTACCTAGTTATCCAAAATCACGAATCAGAGATATTTGGAAATATTTGCAAAAAGCTATCATTCTGTAACCAGCTGTTTTTTTACAGCTGTGTTTTTTTGGGACAAATATCTTTTGATTTAAAAAAAAAAAAAAAAAAAAGCAAAGTTTTCACTGTAAAAAGAATATATGTGTATCAGTGAAGGGATTATTTTGTTGTATTGTGTGTCTCGCTTTAAGGCAAATGACTGACTTGAAAGCTGCTAGGAAATTTCAGCTGATCATTTTTCAGGGCATGTGAAATATTTGAGCTCTTGTAACAACACGTGAAATGCCTTAAGGCTGTGGTATGTTTAGACATCAAAGTTCAAAGAAAATCACAGTTCCCTTTTTACATTGTGGACTGATAGTATACAAATTAGGGGAAAACATGTGTGTGTACGTGTGCTGGAAAATCTTCCCAAGAAAACTAGAGAGGTTCAGATTCTTTCAGGTTTGTGCTGAAAGCAATTTCAGCCTGGCTGTTAACATTTGGCCTTATTTTATTTTTTTTCTCATCCTACTTTTTTACCCAAAATCAGATCTTAAGTACCAACAGGGTCATTCATTTAAAGCCCTTCTCCGTGATAAAGACATCCCCCCTACCTCCTTCTAAGAGCTCACACAGCTTCAAGTGGGTCTACGGGCAGGCAGATGTAAACGGACTTGTGTCTGTTTACACCCAATTACCTCTGAGTCCCTCCAGATCCACAAAAAAAAAGGCTGCGTTATTTTCTGTTTTTCTAGACTTTAAATTTGATGAATTGGAGGTAGACTGATGTAAACAGGCATAAGTCCACGTACATCTGGCCGCCCATAGAGCCACCATGGGTTCGCCCCTATCCGTTGTGTCAATGTAGAAACAAACTAAGCCTGGGTTCACACCTAATACAGATGCGACTCACAGCAGGGGTCTGGTACGTCCCTGTTCTCCGTTTCAGGGACAAATCAGGCCCGAATTTTTGCCTGAATTTGGATCTAAAAACTGAGCCAAAGACTCACAGGACCCTTGTGCAATGCGCTCCGCGCCCCCCCTGGAGATGTGTGAACCAGATCCATTGAAAGCCAGTCACAATCTCTGTCGACTTTGGAACAACCAGCCTGTCATTTTTTTCCCGGAGATCATTGTATTGTGATGGTCCGCAAACCTACCACTGTCAGAATACAATAGCTCTGGAGGGGTTGATGGGGGAATCAAGCAATTTTCTTTCCTTCAACCCGTGGTTGAAATATAGAAAATTGCCTAATTTATGGCCAGCCTTATATTCTGCTTCTCCCTGCTGCCACCGTGTTTCCCCGAAAATAAGTCCGGGTCTTACATTAATTTTGGCAACCAAAAAACACAGTAGGGCTTATTTTCGGGGTAGGGCTTGCCATTTAATGTGCTGTCTTCTTGCCCCCTCTCCCTCCCTGCCTGGCAGAAATCCCCAGTGTGAAGTGAAGTAAAAGTGGTTGTAAACTGCAAGAATCCTCTCTATTACAGTAGAATAAAATGAAAAAGGTGTGTGTTTCTGTCATCAATTGTGTCACATACCTTCTTACAGTGCCGATCAGCGCTTCCATAGCCCGCCGGAGCTCTCTTCTATGATCAGAGCATTGCAGAGGGAGGGGTGTGATCCCTCGCTGACAGGCAGGAGAAGAGAAGATCAGCTGAGCGCCCCTCTGTGCTTCCATAGCCCGTCGCGATCTGGCATTGCAGAGGGAGGGGGGCCGAGATCCCCCGCTGACAAGCAGGCGAAGAGGAGATCAGCTGAGCGCCCCTTGGCGCTTCCATAGCTTGCCGCGATCCGAGCATTGCAGAGGGGGGGGGGGCGAGATCCCCTGCTGACAGGAAGGGGAAGAGAAGGAGATCAGCTGAGCGCCAAGTGGCGCTGTATACTGAAGGTATTTGACTACAGATTAGATTACAGAAACACACTTATTTTCGGGGTAGGGCTTATAATGCTGACCTTCTGGAAAATCAGGGTAGGTCTTATTTTCAGGGTAGGTCTTACTTTTGGGGAAACACGGTAATCCCCACAGCCTCTTCTCCCTCACACTCCAGCCGTAGACCAAAGCAAGGTTCATAGCTCTATATTGGACATGTTGAGCATCATGTCAGGGAAGCAGAGAATTAGGTAAGTTAAACTGTTTGTTTCTCCTCTCCTTTAGGCAAAACTGGCAATTAACCCCTGCAGTGCAGGCACAGCCCACCTGCAAAGGATCGTTTTTAATTTTCATAGAGGTGGGCTTCAACTTGAGTTTGAAGGATCGATGTGCATTGCACTTTTCTGTAGTTTTCTGTACACAAATGATATTTCTTTGTACGTCATTTTCCCATGTACTTATTCATACTTGGCAGTAATGTGTATTATGTTTATTTGCAGAGTATCCAGAATCATCCAGAATCATTTCCCTGGTGAATAAGAACAGCACCGTGATGGGAGTTTCCTGTAAATCAAGGTTGTTGTTAATGTCTGCCCGGAAACCAACAATGGCAACAGATGTCTGTCTGTATTATCAGTGTTAAAAAGTGAAAACGGACCTCTCTTTACCCGTTTCATGCATTAGTGACACTTGCTAGAAGTTTGTCATTTTACATTAAAATGACTTTCTTGAGACTGAATGTTGAAAATTTTGAAATCTCTCACGGAGCGGAAAAAAAAACTGTTTTCCTAAGTACATTCCTATAAAGTCCGGGAAAACACTATACAGCTGTGATGTCTTTTTTTACATATTGAATTTTCAGAAGACAATTTTGTAGTAGTGATTTTTAAATTACCTCTTGTGAACCTAGAAAATATTACATTTTGAAGAACATAAGATATCATCCATCACCTTTTTACTTTCCAGGAAATCTTTCTCTTAACTGACAAAAATACATTCCATTCAAAAATTAGAATGAAACTGACGCATGCAGTGAATAGAGCCTTCCTTCCCTGTACCTCACTTGTTATCCAGACTTTAATTCATGTCTAAGTAACAATATAGACATATATCTAGGGAACTGTTAGATGTGACTGAAAGCTCCAGGGCCACATAGGTCACCATAAGGCCTCATGCACACTGGGTGTTTAGCCCCGGTGTATGAGATCCCAGCGTTAAGGTGGGCGCAGGGCACAGACACACCAGCCAACCCTTTCCGGGCAGTCTAATAAACGCTTTAGGAGGACAGCTGCTGGGGCAGGACGGTGCACAGAGTGATGTTAAAGTTTAGGGGCAGTGTGCTCCTGGAGATAATTGCCTAGAACACAAGCGTTCTGCGATCCAGGCTTTGCCCAGTGTGCATAAGCTCTTAAGCTGGCCATAGCTAGATCGATTTTTCGGGCCGTCTAATAAACTCTATGGAAGGGCAGCTGCTGGGGCAGGACGGTTCACAGAGTGATGCTAAAATTTAGGGACAGTGTGCTCCTGGAGATAAATGCTTGGAAGGCAAGCATTCTGCGATCCCGGCTTCCCCCAGTGTGCATAAGGTCTTAAGCTGGCCATAGATGGATCGATATTCGGCCAGTTCAGAAGGGACGGGCTTGATTGAACAGGCTTGTTGGATCATTTTTGTTCGATTAGCGCTATATCAGTGTGTTCTGACAATAGAGGAGTTCCTGCTGTCAGAATACAATAACCTAGCAGGAAGAATTCCTCCATCCACTTTGATTGTGTTGATGAAGGAATCGGTTCAGTTTTTTCCAATCAGCCTACCTTTCACAATGAACTTCCTTTATTTACTTCCCTTTGGCTTGTTAAATATACCATTCAAATTGTGTTTTAATTTTTCGTGATAAGCACAAAAAAACCTAATGATTCTGTCAGATATCTATAACTTTTTGTGTCATGTCCGCTCTGCCTATTTTATTTGAAGGAGTCTAATCAGCCTTCTCAGTTCTTATCTAGGACTAAAGAACAATTCACTTCTATTTTGTGGACATGGGGAGAAGGGTAGGTATTTTTTTTAGTTTAGCAAAGACAACTGGCCAGGGCTGACACCATTCCTTGCAATTTCAGTTTAGCAAATTTCATTCGCCCGCAACAGGAACTAGGAGCTAAGTGCATTTATGCTGAAATCAACAGGTATTTTTCTGTACATGCAGGTGTTTATCCAAGGGATAAAACATGCAGATGTTTTATTTTTTTTTAATGCCCTTGCATACACAAGTTCAGGTTGTATAGATTCCTTAAAAAACTTCAAGGACTCATTCAAATGCATGCAAAGGACCTGACGTTGTCATAATTCAGTCTGTTTCTGCCCTCAGGAATCACAGACGTTTGGGTACAGCTGCGACAAACAGCCTGTTTAAGTTAATGACAGGTTGACTGTGGCTGTACACATCTGAGCAGTTACATGCGTACAGGGATGGTTGAGTGGTAATAGACATGAACAGTTTGTGTCCAGGGTTGCTCATACGTCCCCGTATGCATGGAACCATATAGTGGCACATACAGCTTTGGTATCTATAAGCCTGTCATTAATTTGTACAGGCTGCTGGTTGCTACTCCTATGTGAATGAGCCTTAATACTAACATATGCCACTTTTACTTTTAGGATGTTGGATTTTTCAGTCATTAAGATTATTATTCAAACATGCTAGAAAACAAGGTAGACTGTATTCTTCTGGTTCAAAGTCAACAATTTTCTTTTCGAATTTCTATTATATGAAGGGGCCAAACAACTTTTTTTGTATATGATGACTTCAGAATGGGCACAGTTTTGGTAGGGCTTGTAATAAGAGATTTTGCTTTTTATGCAGTAACACATTGATGTGAAAATACATTTGTATTTTAGTAGTCATGGAGAAGTAGACACACTAAAACACATTTTAAAGGAATTCTGTAGTGAGATGAATACGTCGGAATATATAAATGTCTGGCTGTCACGCTGATCTTAGAGCTTTAATACATTACATCATGCACCTGAAACAAGCAGTCCTGACATCACTGGCAGCAGAAGTGCGTATGTGCATTATTGTAGTGTGGTAATGCGTTGCAATGCACATTACATGAGTTGTGGTGCCATTCGTTTGGAATGGCATCCAAATGCACTAAGTCAACACAACTGTGTTGCAGCATGTTAGGTTGCATTGGCAGCCCAATTCATTTTAATGTGCTGCCCTAATGCAACACATGTGCGTTAATGCTTTGCAAAACTGTAAATATGCCCTTAGTGATTTAGAATAATAAGGCAAGCAGCTGACATATTCAGAAGGAGGTTGGGAAGGCAACCTCTGGAATCCTCAGTACAGAATTCCCTTAAGAACATTATGATTACTATCGTTGCTTTTCTGTTTCAATCATTTTTATTCAGTTTAACAAGTAGATAACATGCTATTGCTCTGCCCACGAAGGGGCTAGCGTTGACAGAGGTAACAATAGTTAGAATACAAAAATAAACAAAATGCAACAGTGTGAAAAAGAGAACTGATATAGGCCTTGTCATAATGCCCGGAGGGCCAAGGGATCTTGGGGAGGTTCCCTACAGCGGGGTATCCGCAAGGCCCATCAAAATCACTATTGTTGCTTTTCAATGCACATTTCGTGGATTTGCACAATAACAACCAATTCAATCATTTTTAATTGTCTAGTATTTATATTGCATGTGATAGTTGGCATTTGATAGATATTTCATTGTGTGGCTTAAAGTTAATGGGTATTTCTGCTAATTCTTATCACAGTTGATAGGAGAATTATCAGACGTGTGGTCAGATAGTAGAGTTGATTTATTAAACGAGTAGAGCATGTTTACTAACAAGTTGAATTTAAGTGAAGATTAAATTTTCAAAGAATATTTAATCATGTGCAAGGAAAAGTCAGTACAGCTTCATTCCATTCACAAAGCTTAGTACAAATTTTAGATGCAAGACTAATGTTGCGTACACACGATCGGACATTCCGACAACAAAATCCTGTTTTTTTTTCCGACAGAGGTTGGCTCAAACTTGTCTTGCATACACACGGTCGCACAAATGTTGTCGGAAATTCCGAACGTCAAGAACGCGGTGACGTACAACATGTACGACGAGCCAAGAAAAATGAAGTTCAATAGCCAGTGCAGCTCTTCTGCTTGATTCCGAGCATGTGTGGAATTTTGTGCGTTGGAATTGTGTACACACGATCGGAATTTCCGACAACGGATTTTGTTGTCGAAAAATTTGAGAACCAGCTCTTAAATTTTTGTTGTCGGAAATTCCAACAACAAATGTCCGATGGAGCCTACACACGGTCGGAATTTCCGACAACAAGCTCACATCGACCATTTGTTTCGGAAATTCCAACCGTGTGTACACGGCATAAGCAAGGTCAAATGCACCTGTCAATGAATTCTCAATGATCTCCGATGTCTCAAACTTTACACAAGCCCAAAGCCCGTCGAAACAAGTCCTGATTTGTAGTTGTTTTTTTTTTGTACTACAGGTTTGATAAATGTCCTAAAAACAAACTTTACAGAACATTGCATACTCTTACAAATCCTAGCCTACAATTCTGATGGTTGACAAACTAATTAACAAGCTACCAAGAAATAGGAATTTAAATATTTGGTGTTTCTCATTGTGTGCATAGAAAAAGAAAATGTCTTTGTATATTTAATATTTCTTTCAGCCTGGAGCTGATATTTGTCAATAAAAAGAATGAAACTGTGTAATGTGTTCTTTGTCACCAGATTCTGTTGTATGGATTAAGGTTTCTAGACTTATGCCGTGCACACACGGGCAGACTTTTCGACCAGACTGGTCCGACGGAACGAATCCGTCGGACAATCCGACCGTGTATGGGCTTCATCGGACCTGCAGCGGACTTTTTCGGTCGAAAAGCAGACGGACTTTAGATTTGGAACATGTTTCAAATCTTTGCGCCGGAACTCCGCCAGACCCAGTTCCTATCAAGAAATCCGCTTGTCTGTATGCTAGTGTGACGAACGAAAACCGACGCTAGGGCAGCTATTGGCTATGAACTTCCTTATTTTAGTCCGGTTATATGTCATCACGTACAAATCCGTCGGACTTTGGTGTGATCGTGTGTAGCCAAGTCCGTTCGTTCGAAAGTCCGTCAGAAAGACCGTCGGACCTTTGATGCCGAAAAGTCCGCCCGTGTGTACGCGGCATAACAGTCCTATTTTTACCACGCCCTGATCACCTCCCTTAAACTGCAAAGGCAGCCGGACAGAGCTGTATACATGCCTTGGCCACAATGCTTTGCTTCACAGCTGATAATATACCCTCTATGGTGTTCAGCAGGCAGTTCCGACACTGGACATGACAGATTTGAGTCAATGGGACCGGTCTACAACGACCCTGCAACCATGTGTAATGCACATGGTTGTGGTGTGGCATTTAGAGGGTTAAAACAGGCAGTGAGGTGGCAATGTACCACATCCTACCTGCCTAGCAACTGCTTCTGAGGACATAAGCATACCTATACTCCTTCCCCTGCGGAAATCATTGTCTGACCTGCCTGAAGCCTTAGCGGCCTCTGAGTCGTTGGCTGTGGAAGCTGTATTTTAGGAAGAATCTCAAGAATCTTTGCAGGATAAGATTGTGTCAAAGGACTAGCAGGCCATAATTCTGAGGCTTATAAAGACCATTTGGCACTTACTGATGCAGTTTGTGCCAACCTAAAGATGGAGGAGCAGCCTGTGGCTGGAGCTGCTGGGCTCATGCTCCTCGCTAGAACGGACGGGTTCAGGTAAGAAAAGGGAGGGGAGGCTCTGGGGGCAGCTGCAGCACAGAGGGTTTTTCACCTTAAATTATATGCATTAAGGTGAAAAACCTGGAGACTTTACAACCCCTTTAAGGCCAGGAACCCAATTTTACCTCAAGCCCTGGGCCCCCAAATCTCCCAAACCTGCAAACAAGTCCTCTTTCGCATGAAGGTGCACCCCTACTTATCAAAGTGGAGGCATGTCTATTAGCCTTTGCAGACATGTGGATACGGAGTAAGTTTCAACAATCTTGGATCTCAAGGCATTGAATGTGGACTGCCTGGCCTTCAGGTGCAACAACGAGCTGGACAGGTTTGTCTCCAGGTATAGAGATCCTCTGGTGAAAGCAGTGAATGCTCTGATGGTTCTATGGTATCAGTACAGTTTTCTACTCTGAAACTCCTACTTTGTTTGCTCTTTATGATGAAAATGGAGAGCAATCCAGTAGTTCTTATAGCTCTGGACTGGCTTAGGCAGATGTGGTACTATGACCTACAGTATGTTAAAAGCCAGGATGTAAAGTCTAACCATCCCACATGAAAGGCTTACTTTATTTGTTTTTCACAAAAAATTCTCAGCAGGATGAATTTATGACCTTTTTACAATCAGGCTTGGATCAACAATTGGAAATAGGTATTGTTAAGGGTCAGATCCCAGCATTTGTGATTTTATTCCAGAGACCGCTAGCCTCCCATTCTTTTATTGAGACCTTTGTGCGGAGGTTCTGTGGGATTAAAATTTGGTTCTCTCTGTACTTTGAACCTGTCAGAGATATTCCACTTTCACTCACAAGGTTGAATTTGTCACCATCAACTCTGCAAGGCGTGTGTCTTTGTCCTGTAAAATATTTTTTCTCAGCAGGTTTTCATCAAGGATGTCTCTGTCAACAAGCACACACTGAAAATCAGAAGCAAGTGATGGGCGTGACCGGCGGTTGAGGGGAGGGGGAGGACGTTGCGGGACCGGACCCAGCTGCTCTACCTAATGCCCGTGCTGGAAGCCTAGATGCTGTAGCGGCTCTCCCTATACCTGTGCCGGACAGATTTCGTGGAGGCAGGTAGTACAATTAGCCTATTGGCGGTACAGATCCGATCGGAGTCTCGATCTATGTCTTCCTGGGGACAGGAGCCTGCACGCTCATCAGAGCAGCTGCGCTGGTTGAGAATGGGGGGACGACGCTGACGGGCTGAGCAGCTGATCGGACGGCCGTGCGGAGAGGATTTTTCAGGTACGCTGTGTGCTGTGAGAGAGCCTGCTCGTGGTATCCCTGGATGGGATCTTGGAACCTGCCCCCCCTGGTGCGTCCCCTGGCGAGATCCTGTTGTGGAGTGTGGGGAGGAGGACGCTGAAGGTCGGAGCGGTTGTTGTAAGAAGGGGGGTGAGTGCATTGAGCTAGTGCTTTATCTGCATAGTCAGTGGTGGCTCTCTCCTGGGGCTAACAGTACACTCCTTGGGAAGAGGGAGGAGGCGTCTGGCAGAGACTGTGCAGCCCTTTATTTCGGAAGACCCAAGGGGTGATTGGAGGCAAGATGACTAGGAAGAAAGGGTCAGAGGAGGCTGCAACACAGGAAGGAGCTGGGGCGCATAACCCACGCGGCCCTAAGGATAAAGCAGGTCAGGGAGCAGCTGCGAAACTGGAGCGTTTTCCCCATACACCAAATTGCATGCCTAAAAAGAGCAGCCAGGTGGGGGGTGCGCAACATCAGGGGGCACAGGCCAACCACCCTGGGGGAAGGAAAAATCAAGGACCAGCAGAAGTATGTGCACCGATACTTTCGGAATCGGCATCACAAACATACCTGGAAAGGAAGAGTGGATCGAGCAATGAAATAATAGAGGGTAAAGGGCCACTAGAGCAGGAACCATCTCTAAAGGACATTCTCCTAGCAATCAATGTCTGTAAAACTTCTTTGTCGGATTTATCGGATCAGCTTAGAGGCATCAGAGAGGATTTATTTATGCTGAAACGGGATATGCAGGAGGTATGTGCTCGGACTACCGCTCTCGAGGAGAGACTCAGCCAGGTGGAGGACGACGTGAACCCAATGAGAAATTAAAAGGATGAAGGGGCAAGTGGATATGTGCTCGCGGAAAATGGATGAATACGAGAATAGGGAACGCAGGAAGAATGTGAGGGTTCTGGGTCTCCCCGAAAGGAGCGAGGGTAACAACCCTGTAGAATATATGGAGGGTTGGTTCAGGGACATGTTTGGCAAAGACTCTTTTTCTAAATTTTTTGCAATCGAACGTGCACACAGAGTTGCCTCTAGGGCTCCATCGTCAGGAGGTCAGCCAAGGCCTCTCATTGTCAAACTTCTGTTTTTTAGAGATAAAGTCACCATTCTCCAGAAAGCAAGGGAGATGAAAAACATACAGTATAATGGTGCAAGAATATCCCTATACCCAGACTTTTCCCCTGAGCTGCAGAGACAGAGGGCAAAGTTTATAGAGTGTAAACGGAAACTACAGCAGCATAAAATTGGTTATGCGCTATTATACCCAGCCCGCTTGTGGATAACAGCAATGGGGAGGTGAAGCTCCTGCAGAAGTTTTCTCATGGCTGGAGAAGAATGAAGGAAGGCTATAGCATGATGAAGGGTTATAGAGGGAAAGAGGGGAAGAGGAGAAGGATAAAATAAGTTTTTGGGGTTTTTGTTCAGTGGATTAATGGACATTTTTTTTTCCTTCTTCTCTTTCCTTCCCCCTCTCACTGATGTATTTTTTTTAGAGGTGTAGGTTTAGGGGGGGTAGTAGATTTAATCCTTTGCACATTGGCTATGTTGGGGGTAATTCCCCTCTTATAAAGGTTTGGGTAGCAACGTAAAAGGGGAAAGGAGGAACACCCACGTTTAAGGGGTTAACACGGTCACTTTAGAAGCCCAGGATATGGGCCCAAGGGTGGGCAAAGGGGGGAGGGGGAAGGGGGGGAGGGAGGGATGGGTTGGGGGGGGATGGGGGGGAGGGAGGGTGGGGAGGATTGGAGGAAAGGGTATGTATAAGGTGGTAAGGGGGGAGGAGGGCGGTAGGGGTGTGGTGTGGAATGTAGTGAGAAGTATTGAATGTACACAAAAAGCAAAATCACTAAAATTTCAAAAAAAAATTCAAAATCTCCTATGCTAAGAGGAAATCACAGGCCAAGGAACATAAAATAAAGGAACGGGTGAGGGAGGCGGAAGGCAGATATGTGGAGGAACCAACTTTAGCCAGATACGAGGTCTGGGTAGAGGGTCAGGAGGAATATAGGAAACTAGTTCTGGAGAAAGAGGAAAAAAGGAGAATGTTTCAGAAGCAGAATCTTTTTGGCGAAGGGGAATTAGTGGGAAGAACCTTGGCATTGATAGCTAGAGCAAATGCCCCCTCATCCACTATATCAGCAATATGGGATAGGGAAGGGAGAATCATAAGAACTACCCCCGGCATAGTAGAGGTGTTTAAGGAGTATTATGAAGGCCTGTACAAGGCCCCACAGTTGGATGTAGAGGGTGAGATGTGGGAGTTTTTTGAAAAACTGAAAATTGTCCCGTTATCTAGTGAAGATAGGGGAACTTTGGAAACCCCATTAACACAGGCAGAGCTGCAAAGAGTGGTAATGGAAATGGCGAATCAGAAAGCACCAGGACCCGATGGTTTGCCTATAGAAATTTACAAGAGATATGGAGATGTTTTGTTCCCAAAATTACTGGAAGTTTTAAACGGGGCTGTGGTGGAAGGAAGATTGCCCATGTCCATGACAGAAGCCACTATCATAATTTTGTTGAAAGAAGAATCCGTTGGAGGTAGCCTCCTATAGGCCGATCTCACTCTTATGCACAGATATTAAGATTCTGGCAAAAGCCCTAGCTAATAGGTTAAAAAAGATAATCTCTAAAGTAATACATTCAGACCAAACTTGTTTTATACCGGATAGATCGGTAAGTGTGAATATCAGGCGAGTCTATGGTAATGTACAATTACCTACAGAGAAGGGGGGGGAATAGAGCCATTTTATCACTAGACGCGGTCAAGGCTTTCGATAGCTTCGAATGGCATTATTTGTGGAAAGTACTGGCAGAGTTTAAATTTGGTCCTAATTTTGTGAAATGGCTGAGACTCTTATATGACAAACCAAGAGCCAAAGTTAGGGTCAATGGGGAGTGCTCCGAAGGGTTCCAGTTGGGGAGGGGGACGAGACAGGGGTGTCCATTATCGCCCCTGCTCTTCACCCTCGCAGTGGAGCCATTGGCAGTTGCTCTAAGAACGTCGCAGGAGTTTCGTGGGTTTAAAAGAGGGAGTGAGGAGGAAAAAGTCGCAATGTATGCGGACGATATCCTGTTATTTTTGGAGGATACACAGTCCTCACTGTTAGCAGCTATGAAATTGATTAAAGAATTTGGCCATTTTTCTGGTCTAAAAATCAACTGGGAAAAATCATCACTCTTGCCAATAGACCCCCTGGTAGACCCGCTTCCGAGACAGGTAGATTTAATAAGGGTGGTAAATCAAATGAGATACTTAGGGGTGAATATAACAAAAGATCCGGGACAGTACATAACAGGTAACGTAGTACCACTAATGGTGAAGTTAAAGCAAAAGAGTCGGGTGTGGGGTAGTCTTCCTCTCTCGGTCGCCGGTAGATGTAATCTTTTTAAGATGATATGGATGCCGCAAATTCTATTCGTAATACACAATTCCCCTGTCTGGATCCCAAAACATTGGTTTAAAAAGCTGGACAGTTTGTTCAGAGAACTAATCTGGAAAAATGGGGTGGCAAGGATTGGTTTGCAGGTGCTTCGGCGGCCGAGGGAGGAGGGAGGCTTGGCTCTACCGGACCTCTGGAGTTACTTTCTGGCAGCCCAAATGCAGTTTATGAGAGGTAGCAACCTGCCTGAAGGTAGGGCAAGAGGAAGCAGTATATGGCTGAACAACAGCGGTCATGATACAGTTGTGGAAGCAGTGGAGGCAGAATCTTTTGGGCATAGCTGTCCCACAACTCAGTTAATGATTAGAAGCTGGAAGACCGTGAAGACCGTATTGGGGTATACGGGGTTCTCTGAGTTCTCTCCAATATGGAATAACAAAAATTTAAAAGAGCTTAACACGATGGGAAAAATAGAGGAATGGGATAGGAGAGGTATCCACTGCTTGGCACAACTGTATAGGGCAGGGAGGCTGAAGTCATTTCAAGAGTTAAGAGAGGAGTTTGCAGTCCCCAATAGGTTATTCTTTGGTTATCTGAAAGTGAGGCATGCCCTGGAGATACAATTCAGAGGAAAGGGGATAGAGTGGAACGAAATGCCTTTGTTAAGGAAAGTGGTAAACAACAGTGGCTCTAGAGGGCTGATTTCAGAAATGTACAGGAGTATAAACATGGCGGGGCAGGAGGGGGTAGCAGAGTCTAAAAAGAGAACCAAATGGGAGGAAGAGGTTGGCACAATTACGGAGGAACAGTGGAAGTATGTTTTGGCATTAGGGCCAAGGATCTCTCTGTCACCGGCACAAGGGGTATCCCATTTGTATCTGGTCTATAGACTATATTATACTCCAGAAAAACTATTTAGGTTTGGAAGGAGGCAAGATGCGAAATGCCAACGTTGCGGGGATGGGAGAGGGGACCTGATACACATGTTCTGGCGATGTCCCAAGCTATATAGGTATTGGGAAGAAATAGTGGAGAAAATCAACGCAGTATTTGGGACCTCGCTAGACATGGAGGCCAGAACCTGTCTTTTGAGTTTGATGGAGAACAATGGTATGCTGAAAGATACCCAGACCACAATAATAAGATGCTTGTTTCAGGGTAGGAAGGTTATAGCAAGGAAGTGGCAGGCAAAAGACCCCCCAACAGTAGCAGAATGGATGAGAGAGGTTAAAGATATGATTATGAAGGAGGAACTCTGGTATAGAAAAAGAGGTAGTTTGAAGAAATTTAAGAAGATATGGAAGCAATGGCTGGAGTATGAATGGTTTGATCAGGTATGAGAGCACTAGGTAGAATGAGTGGAGTGAGTATGGGGTGGAGGGAGGGTGGAAGGAATGGTGTGACAGAGGGAGGGGAGGTGTGGAGGAGAGATAAAGGGGAAAATGTTTGGGGATGCCGTCTTTTGTTTCTTCTCTTTTTTGTAGGCTGACTTTTCTTAGGAAGTTTTTATATGTGATGTGTATATTATTCGCTTGGTTGGACAAGTCTTTATTTCAAATAAAAAAAGGACGTGAATAAAAAAGATAAGTTGGAAATAAGCCACAATGATGTGAAAAATTAGAGGGGATAAATTTTGATTTTCAAAGTTGATACAACGTCTCTCAGAAAGATTTTCGCTGAAGTGGGCAAAAAAAAAAAAAAAAAATATATATATATTTTTTCTTAAATAAAGAAAATGTGGTATTAAGGCCTAGAACCAACTTCCTCCTCAAGGTAGCTTTGTCCTTTCACCTCATCCTAGACATTATGTTTCCACCCCTCCGACCAGCCCTATACATCAGAAAGAGATTTCCCCTCACTGTCTGGATGTAGTTCAAACTGTGTTTGTGCACCTTGCAATCACTGCTTCCCTTAGAAAAAGTGGCTCCCTCTGTGCCATTCCTGCAAAGCGGAACCACCTCCTAGTTTCATAATTTCTTAATTGGCTCAGACAGATTGTCGTTCAAGCTTTGTTTAAAAACTGAGGCATGCTAGGATTGAGAGTGGTTATACCAGGCTGGTCACTGTTTTTCTGTTTCCCAGTGACCAAATTCTTCTGTATGCAGCAGTATAACCCAAATGTCACTCAGTGCTGTATTCCTCAATGTCCTCCAAGAAAAGGATTTTACAGTGAGCACAAAAATCCCATTTTATTGCACTTTGGGAAGATGTTGACTGCTGGTATGCAGCTCTCCCTCCTAGAGTTTGATTGAATAAACAATGCAGTAGGTGCATCAACTCACTGGCATCTAACAGAAATATCACTTTAAAGTTGAATGGCCTTTAACCACTTAAGCCTCGGACCATTTGGCTGGCCAAAGACCGGAGCACTTTTTGCGATTCAGCACTACGTTGCTTTAACTGACAATTGCGCAGTCGTGCGACGTGGCTCCCAAACAAAACCGACGTCCTTTTTTCCCACAAATTGAGCTTTCTTTTGGTGGTATTTGATCACCTCTGCGGTGTTTATATTTTGCGCTATAAACAAAAAACAGCGACAATTTAAAAAAAAACGCATTATTTTTTACTTTATATGCTATGATAAATATCCCCAAAAAATATATAAAAAAACATTTTTTTCCTCAATTTAGGCCGATACGTATTCTTTTACATATTTTTGGTAAAAAAATCGCAATAAGCATATATTGATTGGTTTGCGTGAAAGTTATAGCGTCTACAAAATAGGGGATAGTTTTATGGTATTTTTATTAATAATTTTTGTTTTTTACTAGTAATGGCGGCGATCAGCGATTTTTATCATGACTGCGACATTATGGTGGACACATCGGACAATTTTGACACATTTTTGGGACCATTGGCATTAATACAGCGATCAGTGCGATTAAAAATGCATTGATTACTGTAAAAATGTCACTGGCAGTGAACGGGTTAACACTAGGGGGGCAGCGAAGGGGTTAATGTATGTCCTAGTTTGTGTTCTAACTGAAGGGGGATGTGGACTGTGCAGGGCTGTTCATACTCTGTATGAACAGACGATCTGTCAGTTCTCCCCTCAGAGAACCAGAAAGCTGTGTGTTTACACACACAGTTCCGGGTTCTCCGTGTGCCCTGAGCGATCGCAGGAGCCTGGCGGTGATCGAGACCGTTGGGCACTCGCATCGGCTCAGGGGGCGCCCGCCTCCGGCGGCGCGAGCCCCCTAGTGGCCGCAGGACGAAGTGACGTTACATAACGTCGTTTCGCCCAGCCGTGCCAATCTGCTGCAGTATAACTGCGGCGACTGGTTGGCATGTGGTTAAGCGGTATAAAAAAATGATACAAAGTAGCGCTGGGCAACTTGCCTAATGTGGAAGTTGGCAACACAATGGATTTTGTTATATTTTGGTGAAAAGATAAAAAAATAAGTAGTATATAACATTATGGTACTTGGTAATGTGCCCATAAACCTGGTAATACAAAAACAAAGTGACCTTAAAGTTTTTACTAAACCCAGGACCCTGCTTTTACTATAGCTGGTCTCCCACAGTACACAGAACATGCAAATGCAATTATTCTAGTAAATATAAATGGCTAAATACCTAGTCTAATGTTGTGTACACACGATCGGAAATTCAGCCAGCAAAAGACCGATGAGAGTTTTTCGTCGGAAAATGCGACCGTGTGCATCAGACTTTTGCTGGCCGAATTCCAGCCAGCAAAAGATTGAGAGCAGGTTCTCAATTTTTCGGTTGGAAAAAGTTCCTATCCGAAAATATCGTCTGTATGTCTGCAATTCCGACGCGCAAAATTCCTGTGCATACTCAGACAATGCTCGGAAGCATTGAACTTCATTTTCTCGGCTCGTCGTAGTGTTGTACGTCACCGCGTTCTTGTCGAATGTTCAGTGAAATTTTGTGTGACCGTGTGTATGCAAGGCAAGCTTGAGCGGAATCCCATCAGAAAAGCCATCATATCTTTTTCTGACCAAAATCCCGATCGTGTGTACGCGGCAAAAGATTATGAGGGTTAACGCGCTAACAGTTATTATAATCATTTTGAATGCAATCAAACACACAAGTTTACAGATTCGAGTATTCTTCAATTCAGCAGGCAGACTGCTCTTACCCAATTTTCTAGTTATTAGTCAATAATTTATCTAAAAACTAGCTATGTGTTCTAAAAAAAGTTCAACTCAGTAAAATATACAAAGAACACAGTTGAATTGCAAAGCAGCGGTAACTGATAACTAGCACACTGAACTCGTTTCAAATGACAGGATAATGACCTCTGATTGGGTGTTTTACCTTCTCGAACAATTATATGTTTACGTTTTTTTTGTCCAAAGTGTGTTTGGTTCTGCTGGTTTCTGAGATTTACGTATGGGATATAATGTAAGCTTTCCCGGACAACATAAGGGCTTGTTTATACAATTTTTTTTTAACATATCCTAAACGTATATACAGTAAATTCAACGTTTAACAATCACCTAGGTCACATCATTGCATGCAGTTTCAGTGCTTTCACAAAAAGTACAGCGACATGCATTTTTTTTTACACCTGAACCGATTAAAAGGTGTGAATGCAACAGAATGCATTTAAACATGAGAGAAAACATTTGCATAGTAAATATAGGTTTTTGCAGTGATGGAAAAAAAAATATGCCAAAAAACACACTCCAAGTGCATTACACAAGCATGTAAATATGCTTGCGGAACTATACACTGAACACAGGGATTGCGTTGTAAATGAGCTCTAAGATAAAATATTTGAGCGTCACTACTTTTTAAAGGTGATGTTCGCTAACTGCAGGTATAGCATGCACAGCAGGGAAAACCAACACTACTTCTTATAAGTAAATCTTGTATAGTTTTAGCATTTTGTTAAATGATGCAAAAATAAATAAATAAATAAAAAATGTCTTCCTTCCTTCCTTTCTTTCTCTCCCTTTCTCTCTCTCATTCCCTTTCTTCCCTTTTTCTTTCACTTTTTTTCTCTCTCTCTCCCTTTCTCACTCATTCTCGCCCTTTGTCTCTCTTTCTCGCTCTCTCTCTCCCCTCTCTCTCATTTCCTTTCTCTCTCTCTCTCTCTCTCTTTCTGTCTCTCTTTCACTCTCTCTCTCTCT